>NC_051235.1:27356695-27724195 GCF_015220715.1 Pygocentrus nattereri
TAAAAAATGTTCATGGACATTTCTTTACTGCCTGTGTCAAAATAGCTGGAAAATAAGACAGCCTGGCCAGCTCAAGCTGGTATAACCCACAATTTCAGTATGTATGAAACTGTCACTGGGGCAGTGCCCCTCTTGTCACTGGGATGGGACCCTCAAGGGTACATCTCAGTACCTTTAGTCAGGGAACATAACTGAACCATAATAATAATCCATTGAAATGATAGTTTCGAAGTTGTACTGACTCCACACACCCTGCCTCGCCTCCAGCCTTTTATTCTACTGTTCTGTTTTAAAACATTCAGTTATGAAAATATACAAATCTGTACTTTTCATCTGGAAAAACCTATCAATGGTCCACAATTAAAAACCCTTAAAACTGCTGTTGTACTTTTGAGGGAACATTTACGTTGTTTGTACTTTGACTGAAAAATGCACCTTTATTTCTAACAGTGTAGGGTTGCACCTCTCCAAGATGGTCATGGTTTATCCTAGATTTGTTGTTTGTCGAGGAACAATGAATTGGATTCCTGGATACAAAATGTCCCAGAAACCATTTTCATATGTTAGTATTTCTTATGAAGTTCAATGCTCCTTTTTAATCCAGTCAGAACATTTGTGTACAAGAATAGGCTTAGTTCAAATGACCCTCAACATGAAGACATCTGTTTGGGAAAGGTTCACTGCTGGGGACCGGCTCAGGCAACAGGCCGCACTGCAACACGCCAGTTCAGAAGATTCTACAGATGAATTTATGTCTATGTACTGTAGCTTGTGTTGTGAACAAACCTACCCATCCACTGAACCTAGTAAAAAATTCAACTGAGAGTCGAAGAATTTACAGGGCTGAGGTGGCAACCCTTCCATGAGATGTGTTTAGGGCCCCTTTTTAGGGGCCTGCTAGAATTTTGGTAATAACAAATGTAGTCAAATGTTAGAAAATGAAATGTCAATAAAAACCCCATAAAACTGTCACAATGCAGCTCGGTGTTATGAGCTAATATGGTGATGGACACAACACCAGTCCTGGAGGGCCAGTGTCCAGCATGGTTTGGTAACTTACCTGCTCAAACACCTGATTCAACTCCTCCGGTGAATGTCAGGTTTAGTGGGTGTGTCTGAGTAAGAGAACTACCAAACTACGCTGGCCACCGACCATCTAGGACCTGAGATGTGCACCCCTGCAGCTAATAAAACACAAACAAGAGGAGAAATAGAAACCACCTCTGTGAAGACGTTCTTTTCGCAGAAGCATATGTATGAAAACATTAGCCTGCTGAGTAAAAGTCCTAGAAAGCTTTGAACATTTCTTTTGGTTCCTAGCGGTGTCCAACGGTATTTTGTGTTGATATCCCAGTGTAAAGGATGGTTTACAGGTGACCTATGACTGACTCCCAGCATCTGGAGTCAATCTTGCTATTTTGAGATCTTCTTCTTCTTCTTTTGGCTGCTCCCTTTAGGGGTCCCCACAGTGGATCATCTGCCTCCATCTTGCCCTATCCACTGCCTCCTCTACTTTTACACCAACCATCTCCATGTCCACCTTCACTACATCCATAAACCTTCTCTGAGGTCTACCTCTTCTCCTTCTGCCCGGCAGCTCCATCTCCAACATTCTTTGCCCAATATATCCACTATTCCTCCTCAACACATGTCCAAACCATCTCAACCTGGCCTCTCTGGCTTTATCTCCAAACTGCTCCACCTTCACTGTCCCTCTGATCTGCTCATCTCTAATCTTGTCCATCCTTGTCACTCCCAACGAAAATCTCAGCATCTTCATCTCCGCCACCTCCAGCTCAGGCTTTTTTGAGATGCTAGGTCATAATTTTGAGATACTAAGTTATTATTTTGATTTTTTTTTTTTAGATACTTTCTCATGACGTTCTCGCTATTCTGAGATACCAAGGTTAACTAGCTAAAGCTTTTGAGGTGTGTGTGTGTGTGTGTGTGTGTGTGTGTGTGTGTGTGTGTGTGTGGGTGTGTGTGTGTGTGCATGTTCACCTATGTACATCATAGCATCTTAGTATCTAAAAATAATGACTTAGAATATCAAATTAATGGCAGTTCACTTAAAATAAAATAAAGAAACTCATTTTTATTATTAAGCGGTGGAAATGGGCGCCCTTGTAAACAGTAGGCTTAAACGAACGAAGAAATCCGGAAGTTGCGCAGACTGTCGCCATGGTGACGCCGCGTCCACCTATTTACACCGTGCTGTGAGTCCGCTGTCGTTCATTTACTGAAGTTTTCCCTGTTTTTGGCTAAATGAATGTAGTTGAAGTCATTGAAGAATGTCGAACAAAGCAGCTCGAGTCGCTGAACATTAGTCACCGCGGTCTGGTGCTGCTGCCAGCTGGAGTTTCCAAACTGATACGTTTGAAAAGGCTGTTTGTGAATGGCAACCACCTCATTTTACCTCCTGATGAGGTAAGAAAATGCTGCTAAAGAAAAGCCTGAACCACTTATTACAACGACGAAGCTGACCTCAGCCTCTTATTCACCAGCTTCTTGTTCGAATTTTCCCGTCCCACCTTAAATAGTACAGCCGTTGCATTCTGGTGCCTCAGGCCAGAATGTAACTGCTACTCAGTTTAAGGTGGAACGCAAAAATTGCGCTGCGTCCCAAACCACACACCTCTGTACTTCACACACTACACTCATGAGTGTACTTCTAATTGTATATGCGCTATTTTTACACACTATTAAGTGTGCTAGTATGCGGTTTGGGACGGATGGGAGGCCTCGAATCCGCACATACGTTCATATTCATAATAGGAACGCATTACAAACAACAACGAAACTCAAAGCCTATGTGTACGGAGTTTTTAGCACTTTCGTTTCATTTGGATTATTCATGAAATAATGAGTTGAGCGGTTATCTATGGCTATACTGCGCCTAGCTAACTAACTACCTCACCAGACAAGGGAAAATGACACAAGACACAATCCAATAAGCCAATAAACTTGAACTTTTACAGGGAGTTAAAAGTTTGAAAAATGGCTTTGCGTAACTTTCTTTTGAACTGCAATTTATGTATATAATGTTAATCCTACAAAAATATATTTGGTCTGTTGGTTTGAGCAATAACGCCACACGAGTGGCGAAAAGTTAAAATAGCTCCAAACCATCGCCCAGAACGTTTCTTTAATTTTAGAAAGCAGGAGGATGTATTTCACTAAAAAGCGAAGAAATCTTTCTACAGCCAACGGGTTTTGGGCAGCAGGAGGCGGGCTTTACTGCTAGAGCGTGATGATTGATGGGCGAGCGAGGCAGCTCATTGGCTGTTGGCGCTCACTGACGTCATGAGGCGCCGTTTTAAACTCCTATAGCTCGAGTTTAAAAGCTCTTAAAAATATAACAGCGGTGTTAAAATGTTTTACTGTTCTGTGATCAGTACATGACTGCATTCTTTTACATTAAAAATATTTAAGCATTCATAAACTCAGATTTTGCCCATTCATTTTGGACTCGCTCGGGAGCGCCCTCTAGCGATTGAGAAACTCGGACGACATTAGAGTGCTAACTCTTCTCTCTACAAGTTCTCTGGTTTATCGCATTAACACTCAAATACTTTGCGTGTTAACACAGAGGTTCCGATGTGTTTTGAGCCCAATAAACTTTAGCTTTCACATGTATTTCTCCTTTTATTGTGGAGCTGATTCGTGATGCTTTATGGGTGGACAATTTTGGCAAAAATATTGTATGATGATTTTTCTGAGATTTAATAGGTTGGAACAGACAAAGTAGAACCTGTAGTGCCACATTTTAAAAACACAATTTCCAATTATCCAATTAAACAGGCTTAATAATGCTCACTTTATAATGAAGCATATAGTCTGTCTTTAAGCACTGACAATATCCACAATATGCTCAGAAAAGCGTAATGTGACACAATAACAATAAGATATCATGTTGCCCCCCCCTGTGATGCATATTTCCTTGTGACCTACAAACCATTTCAGATTCTACAGCTCGAAATGCTTGAGGAGCTGGTCCTGGATGGAAACCAACTAACTATGCTTCCTTCTGCCATGGGGACACTGAAGCACCTGACATACCTGGGAGTGAGCCGCAACCCTTTATCACTTCTCCCTGAGGCCTTGGGGGAGCTGAAGGAGCTCAGAGAGCTTTGGGCTGTGGACTGTAGCCTTGTTTCTATACCTTCGTCCATTGGGAAACTCACTAAGCTCTGTAAACTTGGTCTAAATAACAATTCAATCTCGACCTTGCCACCACAGCTTGGGAACCTCGGAAGTCTACGTTGGTTGAACTTGGCAGATAATAGACTACATGATGTACCAGAGGATTTGAACCATTTACAGTCCTTAGTCTTCATCAATTTGAATAAGAATGGCTTTGGACACATCCCCAGACCACTCACAGGTTCGTTATTGATTGCCTATTGATTTTTTTAAGATAAACTTGTGTTTTCCAAATAAATTGGGAAAAAATGGTCAGTAGATACAACGACTGACATGAATGAGATTAAAGTTGATTTTTCAATGTCTTAAAGGGGCATTTTTGGTGTTATGTATTATGGTATGTGATATGTAGCATTGCATTCCCGAGCCACAATTGTTTGACACAGTTTGTAATTTTGACCCACCTACAAAACTCCTAGTCTTTAAACCAGAAAACCTCACTCTAGAGATTACTGCTGCACCAGTGTAGAAGGCAAGTTGGCATACTTACAGTAGAAATAGTGATGGTTACATTTTTCTTTTCCACTGGAAAATCTCTTCAAAAATATTTATCAACCTGAGCTGTGAGTTTGTCACAGTGGACCAGGTTTTGTTCCCTTGTTTATGCTATCTCTCCACTTTTGTAATAGGCCAGTGGTTGCAGATAGTAAAGTTTAATCAGATTATATTCAATCTGCTTCCCAGAAATGCAGAGTCTTCAAGTTCTGCTTATGAAGTTTAACAGTATTACCTCACTGGAGGATGACTTAATCCTTGGTTTCAGCAGGCTTCTAAAACTCGACCTCAGACAGAACCCGTTACAGGTCAGACCACATCACTGGAAGGTAAACGCCAGTACCTGCATAACACGCAGTGATTTTGTGAATATGCACGTGTGGATTTTTAAAAATATTTGCAAACTTGAAGAGATTTTGATCTTGTAATTCACACCGTTCGTTTTTCAAGTTTGTGAGATGATTGTTGTCTTTACTTTCTCTTTATTTGCAGGGCTTGGATTTCATATTGTTAGGTACCATAGAAGGAACTGCAGAAGATGGTATATGATAAATGTGCAATGCAGCTGAATTGCCTGGTTTGACATTCATATGACAGCCCAGAAGAGGAACCTCAGTTAATGAGTTATGATGCACATGTAAAATACAAAAGAGCCACTTTATTGTGGAAGGTCATATGGAGTTTTGTGTGGGACTTTACTGATGGGTTGTTTTATTTAGTAGGTTTTCTGAAAAGCCTCTTTCAGCATCTTAAAGGGGAACTCCTTCATTGAGAGGTAAGCAGTCGTTCAGAGGGGTTTGTTGAGAAGTGGTTAATTGCAGAGAATCTTGCTGACTCAGAATTCTTAATAGTAGTGGTGATAGGGACCAGGATGTCTACAATACAACACAAATATAGCCACTGAAAAAAAAAAATACGGCAAAATTGTGGTAAATCTAGAGGTGAAAAAGTAACTGCCTTGTGGTGGCCTACATGCACGTCTGGTTAGTCTCCACCATGACTGTAAATTTAAAGAATGCATTTTAGGCCAAGATCTTCATAGAAGCATTAAACGCTTCTGATGTCTGGTTCCTATCACCACCACTTTGAACAGTTCTGACTTGGTGGGTATTTTTAGAATGCCACATTATTAATCAAACCACTCTGACTTAGTTTGCATCTAAATATTTGAAATATTCCCATTTTTGAGCTTTTGAACTTTTGTTTTTCCAGCATTAGGACCTGTGTAGTATTGAACTGAAGTAACCTTTGTATTTTGGAGTATGGCATAGTTTCATTTGAGTTTGAAAAGAAGGAAGTCAAACATTATGTTCCCAGATTTGACCTGTCAGTCAAAACTATAAGACCCAAAACCACTAGATGGTGCTGTAATTCATGACATTGTCACGTCTGCCTGGGGCAACCAGACAGACATTGTGCCTTCATAATAATGGTGTCAGCAGATTCTGCAGCAAATGATTACACTCTTAAGCAGAAAGGCTGTCTGCTGTGAGATATTATGACCATGTGATGCTTGACACCATCAACATTTGTGCAAAGTTGCACAATTTCAGACTGTTTCAGTAGACCACCTATATGTTCTCCAATCCCATCCTGCAATTTTAACACCCTGCACCCTTCATTTATGTAATTTCCAAGCAAAGCAGCCATTGGAGACAAACCATTCATTTTTCAGAAGATTAGATATTAGATATAAGATTAGGCATAAGATAATCCACTTGAATAAGGAAGGAGAAAGTCAAAGAAAAAAAACAGAAGTTTCCAAAACTGGAGTTCAAAAAATGAGAAAACGGGGCTCCTAACAACCACCTGGGAGACCTGGGAGACATCAAAAACGGTGCCCATCAGATAAACAGCACTTAATGCTTTCATCTCTGAGAAAGAGGAGAAAATCAAGCTGCTTCAGATCTGAAAACATCCACAGGTGTTTCTGTCCATCCTGCCACTGTGAGAAGACCACTCAGCGCTGTGGGTCTGAAAGGACGTGTAGCTGATCAAGAAGAACCTCACTGAGAAAAGGAGACGGACACACCAAACAAAGAAGCTGAACGATGGACTGACCACCCCAGAGTCCAGGCTTTAACACCATTGAATATGTGAATCAGAAAATTCACATTCACATGACTCTGCACATTTTGTCTGTCTCTTACTGTCTTTTGTCTTTGCACTGTTTACTATGCATCTTTTATTACTGCACTGGAAAAGTAGCCCGATAGTGTTTTGTTATACTGTACTACCTTGTATTGTATAATGACAAAGTTGAACTGAATTGAATTGAATTGAAAATGTAAAACCAATTTCTAAGACTGAACTTTGTAGGTGTGGAAAACATCCCTGCAGATTTCTTTGAAGAGTTAGTCTCCTGAAAAGAACAGAAGCTGCTATAAAGGCAAAGAGTTGACACACTAAATACTGAAAACAATAATATTTAGTTGTTGAGGCTTTTGTGTAATTTTCAGTTTTTTTTCTGACAATAAATGTATAATTTGTGTAATGTGACTGTTTTGACTGGAAGTCAAATAAATGAAGGGTGACGTTTACACTGTGCTATACAAACTCAGGATCTTTAGGAGAGGAAGGCCTCAATAGGAATAAATGTAATTTAATTGCCTGATTTTCTGTATAGAACCAACTGGTCTTGTCATTAGTATACGGCACAAAAAAGAATAAATATTTGCAGGTAATTCATGGCATTTTTATTTGTCAGGACTGAATGACAATAAGGATGAAAGGAAAAATGTACATGTTAAATGTAAAAGGTAATCCTGTACTGTAATTATATTACAGAAGAAAAAATGAGATTGAAGTAATTATCACTTAGAGGCTATTTTAATGAAAAATCGTCCCTGTCAAACTCGGCATGAGACTGTGGACACTTTTTCCTGAACTTTCCAACCCCTTGTAAATCCAAGGCCAAGCCTTTTCTATTCTATGTAAACTGTAGGTTCCTGTTTTCCTTTTCACAAAAGATTTACACCTGGGAATGTTCAGAAAGCTGTAACTCCCTGCTCTTTGCACTCTTTTCAGTCTGTGTATAGTAGAGTTACAAGCATTGATAATTTATGACTGGGTTCCTTACCATTTTCTCTAGAATTCAGTGATCAGGTGGAAAGGATCAGTAACAGTGACTAAGGGTTTCTAAATTTGTACTGGACTCTGACCTTCTAAGACCGCAGCTGGGCTCCACTGAGTTGAAATAGCAGTGAACGAGTGATCAGACGAATTGTCGTTTTGGGGAAGTGACTATCACCCTTAGTGAAAAAAGATAGTGATCCATAAAATCTGAGACCTGTGGGCAAACACTGCGGCCTGATTTACACCCTGAGAAACCGTAATACAGTATTAATATTATGTAAGCAGGATGCAGTCTGAACACAGCGTTTCTGTGAGATATTGTGGAGCAGTTATATGAGAATAACATTACAGCAAAGTATATATATACAGTGTATAACCGCCAGGCCTGGATGTGTGGAGGCTCATTCTCACTGGGTAGAGGAGACGAATCACCTGTACGTTTCCCTCCATCTCTGTTTCTGGCAGCAGTATGTTTGAAATGGAAGTAATGGCTTATTTTCTCAATTTGACTAAATATCTCAAAACATGGACAAAATAACTCAAAATTATGCCTTTTCTCTCAAAGTACTGTCTTTGTTTCTTAAAATAATCACGTATTCTCTTGAGATATTTAAATAAATAGTCATTATTGCAAGACAATAAGTCATTCTTTTGACATTGAGTCATTTTTCTGATACAGTAAGTTAACATTTAGAGAAAAGAAGCCACTGCTGCTACATACTAAGGCAAAACCTTGTCAAACTACTGCTGGAAACAGGGGCAGCACAGTGTTGCCTTGCAGGAAGAAGGGCCTGGGTTCGATTCCCTGGCCGGGCGACCGGGGTCCTCTCTGTGTGGAGTTTGCATGTTCTCCCCGTGTCTGCGTGGGTTTCCTCCCACAGTCCATAGACATGCAGTCAGACCATTTGGACACGCTAAATTGCCCCTCGGTGTGAATGTGTCTGTCTGTCTGTCTGTCTGCCCTGTGATGGACTGGTGACCTGTCTAGTGTGTATCCTGCCTTCTGCCAGATGTCATCTGGGATAGGCTCCAGCACTCCCACAACCCAGAAGGATAAGTGCTTAGAGAGTGTGTGTGTGTGTGTGTGTGTGTGTGTGTGTTGGAAACAGAAGAAAAAAACATGATTCCCTAGTTGGTGGGAGTTCTCCAGGGATGCAAGGTGGTACCCTTACCAAAAAAGAAGGAAAAATGTGTCTAGCATCTATACTTTAATTCCATCTATATTTGAGAGATTTGAATTGTTTGTATGAAACGTACCAGACATCAGAAATGTGCTGTTGTAAAACAGTATCAGATGAAATAAACGTAAAAACGCTCAGATTTTTAAGGCTACACTTTTTAAAAAGATGGTTTAAGGCCTCTAGCCAACAAAATGGTTCTACATAGAACTGTGAACACACAACCAACCATTTGCTTGATTTAAGGGTTCTTTGTATCGTGAAGGGGTCCTTCAGATGGATGGAGATGGTTCTACAGACAGTCTTTTTGAAAAGGGTTCTATATAGCACCAAAAAGGGTTCCACTATTGCTGCAAGAACCCATTTTTGGTACTATACAGAACCCTTTTTGCAAAGAGTGTACACCATGTAAAAGCCACCTCTTCTGGACATCCATTGACATTTTTTTAATTCATCATTATTTATGCTGCATGTTGTCAGGTGTTATAAGGCACGCATTGAGCTTAATATACGAGACGCTCATTTTACTCATATTTACTATCAGAACCCAGCGTTCTGCAGTCTAGAACAGTGGTCCACCCCCCTTCCCACCCCCCCTCCCACTGTCCTCGTTCCTGGCTAGTGAAGAAGGCATGTGAAGGCAATGATTAGACTGATCAGGTGGGGTCTATTAGGGTTGGAGCTGAAGTCTGCAGGAAGGTAGGTGTCCAGGAGCAGAGTGGGTGACCGCTGCTCTAGAGCCAAATGGAAGAGCCGGCACGCTGTAGCCCCGCCCTAATCCCAAAGGGAGCCAATAGAGAGGTGCGTCGTAAACAGGAATTACCGTCTAATCCAGCCTCTTCTGCTTCAATCAGCTGTGAAGGGGGCGTGACTACACGGGCTCGCCTCCCACTGCTGCCAGTGAACCACACTGCCTTAGAAATTCCTCCACCTGTGCGAGCTGGTATTCACCTCCAGCTGCCGCAGCGGGATCAGTCGTCTCCCTCCGTCTGCACCTTCCTCTTCACCGTCCAGCACCTCTCCAGCGCGATGACCGGCCATCGGTGGGGTTACGGGGAGGACGATGGTAAGCAGCCCTGGAGTTTAGCCTCATCCTCGTTTAGGCTCGTATATCCATCCATGTGACCTGCGCTCACACTGCAGCTGCTCGGTTTGGGTCACTGTGAAGACGTTCAGACTGAGTGGTCCAGTTCTGCCCGTTCATTTGCCAAATCCAGCCCGCTCGATTAGGTCTGAGTGCTCCTGAATGGGGAACGGCTCCTGGGCTAATGAGAGATTAGAGAGCCCTTGCAGGAATAACAGCAGCATGAAGAGTGTTTGGCTTTGACTTAGTAAGGTGTTGAGCCAGGTTGAGGCTGGGAAGGCAGTGGTCAGAAGAGGCTGTCATAGTAGTAGCAAGTAAGCAGCACCTTAGCAGAAAGCTGCACTGGTGCCAGAGTCATTGAAAGTGTTTGGCCAGTATTTCCAAATCGGGGAACTTCAGGAAAGGCTTTTTAATTAGCTGTTGAGGTGAGTCAGGTGTGTTGGGATTTGGGTGGGCTAAAATGTGCAGTGCAGGTTTGGAAAAACCAAGATTGGAAAACACTGTTTAATTTAGGGATGCGCTGATCCGGATACAGATTCTGATATCTGAACGGTATCCAGGTCAGTGTCAAGTACCAAAATGATATCAGCAGGGACAAAAGTGCCTAAATGTAATTTTAAACTGGATAAAATTTGTACCATTTATTTTTAGTGATGGATTTTTTACACTGGATATTTTAAACTGTATCACTGATATGCCCCTCCATATCTTCAGAGGGTCTCTCGTGTATCATTTTTATGGAAACCACTGTCAGTAGGCATCTTGGTGAGTCCTGTCAAAGTAAAGTAGGCAGGGAGGGAGAAGGTGTTATGTCATTGGTACCCAATCGTGGACCTGGAGATCTGCCACCCTGCAGAGTTTAGCTCTAAGTCTAATGTAACACACCTGTCCTAGATAATGAAGGTCATCAGGGGCATCTGAACATTAGAACCAGGTTAGTCGGATCGGAAGTGTCCAACATGGTACATCTCCAAGACCACGATTGGGCACCCCTGCCTTATGTTATGCGGGCACCCGCTTTCAAGTGACTGGGCTTAAAAAATCACTTATGTCCTGTTTGAGAGCTATCTATGTAGTTTAGATTGAGATTTTTAAGAGACAAAATATTAAATGAATTGAATTGGAAATCATATTGAGTCTGAAAATACATGCATCCCTAGCATGCATGCATGCAAACTGTGCATGCTGCATGCATTAACATATTAATGCAAGCCACGTGTTCAGAAACTCTATATTTGTCAAAATTGTGCTGAATCAAAATATTATATCCAGTAAAGTTAGTCATTTTTTATTGCACCACTTTTTTTATAAATATGTGGTTCTAAAAGATTGATCAAATTTATACTTCAGTTTAAGATAAAACTTAAAAATAGTGTCAAATGTGGATCAGTCACAGCTGACCCATTTAATAAGCTTATCAGTACCAGTACCAATACCAAACCAGTATATCGGTGCATTGTTGGTTTAATTCATTGCAGAAAACTAGCATGTAGTTAAGTATTACATTGAATGGTTAGAGGCATTAAAGCAACACTATGCAGAACTTGGGGATTTGGAGACCTCTCTGGTTGAAAAATGTATTGCGCGCAACACGTGGAAAAACATTTTGTAACATCAGTTGTGCTGCAGACCTCCAGAAGCTGATGAATCTCACTGTTGTGAGTGCATCAAAAGAACATTCGAAGAGAATTCGGTCACAACTTGCAGGTGCAGGACTTGTTTTCTGAGCATATGAGTGAATGATCTACTATTGTCAGCATATCTTCATCAGTATAATGTTGGTTTTGCATTTGAGACCCAAACGTTGTGTGATGTTAGTACTAAAGGACATGGTCCAAAAAAAATTCCCACCAATTCCGCTCCGATGCCACTCCACTTTTAAATGATTATTTCAGGATTACATGGTGACTCACACATTTTGGTGTGTTCTTTTTTTTCCCTCTGTACTCAACAATGCTGCTTTCTTCAGCTCTAACAGAAAATATTAACAGGAAAATATTGCCCACTGCTGCTTTAACTTACAGGGCACTCAAACTGTATAGTGATAGTGAGGAATGTACCACTTACAATTATTATATAATCACCTAATCACATTTATTTGCGCTGAATTCAAATAGTTTCCATAGTTGTTAGCTTTCACAGAAAGATGTTTACACCACAGCAAACAATGTGAATCGAGTGTGTTTTGTCAGCGGTTCCGGCAAATAAGAGAAAGAGGAACACACATTTACTGAGATTAATTATGGGCCTTATGTAAATAACAAAAGTTCCAACTTCTGACTGGTGCTATAACGCCTTTAGAGCACTTTGTTTATTTGATGTCTCTTAACACCTGTAGAGGGCATCAGCGAGTAATGTTTATTTGAGCTCGAGCTGTTTTGTCATCAGTTCAGAGCTATGAAGATTTGGCAGCTAGGCAGCAAGATAGCTAATCAGCCAATTTGGCTGCTTTGTGTATGTCTTATGATGGCTTCAATGAATAAATGAGACGTTGTTCATTTCAGTTATTTATGTTCATTGTCTGGTGCAACTTCATGATGTGCCTGCCTGCCACTGTGGCAACTGATGCAGTTTGCCCAAAAAAAAAAAAAAATTATTCTCAAATGTCTTTGCAGGTCCGTCTGCGTGGCACAAAGACTATCCCATCGCTGAGGGTCCCCGCCAGTCCCCCATTAACATCGTTCCTGAAGAAGCGGTTTATGACAGCAACCTGACGCCCATCACGCTCAACTATGACAACTGCGCCTCCGTCAACATATCCAACAACGGCCATTCTGTGGTGGTGGATTTTGACGATGCGGATGACAGATCAGGTTGGTGTCGGAAAACGGGATGATGACTTGTGTTTCTTTAGGAAACATTACAGCGTGTAATAGGAGGTTGAGCAGAGCCAGAGGATTCCCCCTGCTCTGAGAGCAGGAAAGCTGGTTATTTTTAGCCCTGAGCTAAGATGAGATGGTTTTAATGGCTGTGAAGATCACATCTCCCAGCTCACCACAGACACGGGCTCTCAGGAACTCCAGGGAAATTACTGGTTGAATGAAAGACCATTTAGTGTTCACTTTGTGACTGTTTTGGCAGCTGGTCTGGAACTTCTTTTCATATAAGCAAACACGGGAAAGAATGTTTACAGTACAGTGGTTTACTTTTACGATAGGCATGCGCAGCAGTGAGGAGAGTAATTCTTACACTGTTCAGTTAGAATGCATAAGGTACAATTTCCTTAGTTAAGTGAAAAGTTAACCATCACTACGTCTACATTTAACGTGCTTCCTCGCGTTGTATTGCAGTACACTGCAAAAAATGTCTTGGCAAGTAAAATTGTCCTAAATCTAGTCAACACATCTAATATTTAAATTTGCGATTGCTTGAATATTTTAAGATTTGTTTCTATGCGTTTGTACTCGTTTTGTCATTTTATTTAATGAGAGGTTGCCAGATTGGTTTGTTTTTAAGCATTTCTTTTAACAAATTAAGCAGTATTTTAGTTAACGCAGTGAGCACACTATATATGGTGTATATAAAAAATTACAGCATTAGCTCACTTGGGCTAAGCATTATTTCTTAAAGCAAGCAAAATTGTCTCAGTTGACACAATTTCTGATGATTAAATGACTTAACACTAGTAAGAAACGCCTAGAAATGGGCTGAATAATCTCATGATATTCTTATAACAATCCTAAAATGAGAAATATTAGATATGTAATGACTAGATTTAAAATATTTTCACCTGCCAAAAATGTTGCAGTGTAGCCTCTAACGCCCATGTGTCAAACACAAGGGGAGGCGGGCCAGATCAGTCACGTGACCCATTCGGTCCTATTCGGCCCACAAAAATAAACGTTTTCAATTGATATGATACTGGCCCATTTTGCACTGCGCTGGAGTACTTGAGTTAATTCAGTTGTATTTATTATCTTATAGGGTAGTGACTAGACTAGCAGTCTGCATTGGATGACACAACAGGTATGGTAATGCATGCCCAGTATATTTGCATGATGCATTCTGGGTATTGTAGTGAAGAGTGTGAAACTGCTAGGGACTGGGAGACGTAATACTGAGTTACACAATTCTATTTAGCATGACAAAAACAGGCAGGGGCTGAATGTCTTAGTATTTAAATATGTCCTGAGCACTTTGATGTATTGTGTTGGTCATCTTGGAAGGAACCACTACGCACCAAATAACACGGTTTATAGCTGTTCTCTCTGACTTAGGCGGTCATTTAGATTCAGTGCATGCTCCATGAGTGGGATAAATGATCCCTGTAGCTGAAAGGCTAGCACACTGTTAAAGCCTTTCTCTTGCCAGCAGATTTTCATTCTGATTGAGGGCCAGTTAAGCGTCCAGCTCTGTTGTTATAGTAGTGGTTGATATAGGATTTGAATGCTGGTCTGGTTTGAAGAAGAGACGGTCTAAAACAGTAGACGTCTTATAGAATTACCACAATGCCACCTCCACATCATGATTTTCGCTGACACAGTGTAATTTCACTTCTGCCTGTGTCTGACCACATGTCTCTAGTGTAATTATTGCACTGTTTTTTTGCATGAGTCAGTATTTCAAGCAAAGTTATAATTCTGGCAATGTAACAAACAGCTCTCTCTCTAGCTCTCTCTCTAGCTCTCTCTCTCGTTCTCTCTCTAGTTCTCTCTCTAGTTCTCTCTCTAGCTCTCTCTCTAGCTCTCTCTCTCGCTCTCTCTCTCGCGCTCTCTCTCGCGCTCTCTCTCTCGCTCTCTCTCTCACGCTCTCTCTCTCATGTTAGTGGAGATAAAGCTTGGCTCCAGTGGTATTAGACATAATTTATTACTTGCTGCTCGACTGGTCTGGAAGTCAGTGGCTTGGTTGACAAATTGTCACATACTGCCTTCAGGTGTCTTATCATTGTGCATGGAAAAACTAGTACTTAGATGAAGAGTTGGTCTGGTACATTGTTCTGCTCATTAAAGCTGCACAACTACTACTATTGTAATCATTTTGATGGATTGTCATTGTGAGATATAGAAACATACAGTGATTCAGTAGTGTGACACAAATTAGAAACAATTATATTTTGCCAAAATTACTTTTATTGGGTTATTTTAAAGGTGCATCAGTCAAGAATTTTTATGGCTGACTTCTTTAGAGGCACATTGGTCACTTTTTATTAAACCCAAAGCTCAGCCTGTGTACGGTCAGGGGACACATGAAACAGTCTAGTACACTTGCAATACTTCTTATCAGGCAAAAGAACATAATTTGCTTTTCAGTAGGCCGAACTGGCATTTTATTGCCTGTTTCAATGACATGAGATCAGGGTGGTACATTGAAAGCAAGAGAGAACTGGCTGTTTAGTACAATGAGTACTAAACAACATGGGGACAGTTGTAGCAGCAGTGTTTAAATACAGTGTACTCGCCTTCATGTTATTTGCATCATACAATTTCAACATGGATCAGACAAAATCAAAATGATAACTTGACTCATTGCCATTTGGAGCAAAAACTGCCTGGTTTCCGTCTTGGCAGATTCTGCTAAATAACTTGTTTTTTCATATAAACACTGACAAAAACTCAGCTGGGTCTGTGCTTAGTCAGGATACTCACTGCACACAGTAAAAGCAATGTCTTTTCTGTGATACAGCTATAGCTATCACAGTAATAATTAACAAGCAATATATTATGCAGTCCTGGAGCACGAAGACTCATTCATTTGTGGATGCATGGAGATGTACCAGGTATCAGCGTCTTGGAGAGAGAACAGCGCGATACTAACTGAAATGACACCACTAGCTTACCTTTCAGGTTAACTGTATGCTGAAGATAAGACGTGTAGGAGAGCTACAGTCTCATCCACTGAGCTTAGTGAACCCAATCCCCTCTTCTCTCGTGACAGTGATGCAGGGAGGCCCCCTGGACAGCACATATCGACTCAAACAGTTCCATTTCCACTGGGGAGGGAAGGGCTGCCATGGCTCTGAACACACCGTCAGTGGGAAAACCTACACATCTGAGGTGAGAGGTGAATAATAACTGCAGTTTGGATGGCTTTATGGCCATAATGGTGATCTGTTGCACACACTTTATAAAATATTGCTGCAGTCAGAGCAAAACTTTGTATCTCCAAAATATTAGCTTTACAGGAGAAGGCAAAACATACTTTTGAGTCATTTCTTTTGGTCCAGTCTTCATGAAATTTACACACAATGTAAAGGGAAATGAATATCTTCAAACAACTATGTATATATGTGTATATACACTCACCGGCCACTTTGAACGTGGCGTGGTTGTTGGTGCCAGACGGGCTGGTCTGAGTATTTCAGAAACTGCTGATCTGCTGGGATTTTCACACACAACCATCTCTAGGGTTTACAGAGAACGGTCCGAAAACAGTCACCAGATCTCAATCCAGTAGAGCACCTTTGGGATGTGGTGGAACAGGAGATTCGCATCATAGATGTGCAGCCGGCAAATCTGCAGCAACTGCGTGATGCTGTCATGTCAATATGGACCAAAATCTCTGAGGAATGTTTCCAACACCTTGTTGAAAGTCTGCCACGAAGAATTACGGCAGTTCTGAAGGCAAAAGGGGGTCCAACCTTTTACTAGCAAGTACCTAATAAAGTGGCCAGTGAGTGTACATTTTTATATATATAATATATCGTGTGTGTGTGCGTGTTTGTATTCACATACATGGTGAGTGAAAAGTCACAGGATCAGTTTTTATTTTATTTTATTATCGACTTTTATCTCTAGTGTCATCTCAAACTAATTGTGTAGGCTGAAAAAAATCAACAAATGCCACCTTCAGCACCGCATCGTGGAGGCTTGTGACAGCATAAATAAAATAAAACGGTGACTTGATTCACCGTGTGTGTGTGTGTGTGTGTGTGTGTGTGTGTGTGTGTTCGTTCACCCGTTTAAGTGCATCTTGGTCAATATTTATTAGACATTTTTTCTGTAACCATCCGTTACTACTGCTGCTGTTACTACTGCTAGTTGCTGTTATTATAAATAGTGTACATTTAAAAACAGAGCTAAACATATTATGATGGCGCAGATGTTCCTGCTGAATGCGAGTGAGCGGTGAGAGTAGTTAAATCTGCAATCTCAGTTTGTTTGATAATTTGGTTAATTTATTAGTTCTTACACGCTGTGTGTACTTCTTTGTCCTGATTGAATCCACCAAGACAGATTTAAATACCTGTTGGTCTAGATTAGAACAATAGCTTAGCTGTTTATAGCTAAACTAGCTATGCCTGCTCTGTGCAGCATTTATACTGTCAGGTTTTTATTTGGATGTTTCTTTTACACACAGCACTGTCTTTTGCTTTTAACTGTGTAAGCCAGAGCTGATTTCATGTAGCTTAGGTAAACAGCCCCAGTGTCTGGTTTAGAAAACAAAATAATGTGTGGGTCAGATTTAAGGATGAAGTGTAAATGCATGAAGCTCACTAGGAGTTTTAGACCCCTGATTTAAATATTGAGCTACTTTATACCATGAAATGTTAAGATATTCTGAGGTTTTTTTTTGTTGGCCACTGTTTTGAACCCTCTTCCTCTGTTCCTCCAGCTACATCTGGTTCATTGGAATTCTGCCCGATATAGTTCATTTGGAGAAGCCGTGGCTGCCCCTGATGGTTTGGCTGTGCTTGGCATCTTTCTGGAGGTAAGAGCCCCTCACTTTGCTTTCATCACTGTAACAATGGACATAATATTTGCTCTCCTTTGATATGGAGGTGAAGATCTGATTTATTGCTTGATTCTTTATACTTTTGTAAATAACTTTCAATAAGTGATTATTCACAGACTTTCTATTCATTCGTACTAATGAATTGATGAAATGATAGTGTTGTGGTCATTTACAGAGAGGAGATGAACACAGAGGTCTGCATGCGATAACCGATGCCTTGTACATGGTTAAATTCAAGGTATACTTTTTGATTTCTCTTTGTTTTAGTGTGAAACTGTGTAATTCAAGCAGAAGATTGGTGTAATCAGTGTGGCTGTATAGGATCAGGCTTTGACATTGTCTTTTATTTCAAGGGAACCGTTGCTGATTTCAGAGACTTTAACCCTAAGTGCCTGCTGCCTCGTAATTTGAATTACTGGACCTATCCTGGCTCACTGACCACTCCTCCACTGTATGAAAGTGTCACATGGATCATCCTGGCCGAACCTATTGTGGTCTCAGAGAAACAGGTGGGTTGAGTCAACATGCCTGTAGATGTCATATGTTTAAAAAAAAAAAAAAAAAAAGACTGTACTTAATAGGCATTAATTGGTAAGTCTACTGAAACAAATCTTTGTTTGTAGCACTGTAACAGACACCGTGGTGGAACTCATGTGCTCTCCCTTGGGTATATAAACTTTGTGTCGTGTCCTCATGCGTTTGAATTTGACACGCAGCCTTTCCCAGAGGTGTCACATTTCACGTTCACTACGACATTAGAAGTCATCACCTCTGTGATATTCCACTCTGGTTGTGTGGGTAGTGCCCCTCAACCAGTCAGAATTTTCTTTCTCCATAGTATCTGTATAGCCAAACGAGCTCTCCCATTGCTTAGGACTTCAAGAGCTGGAATGTCCGTCCAATGCATCAGATTAACCAATAACTTAATAAAGTCACATTTATTGTCATATCATATTTACACAGGTGTGAAGGTGAAATGAAAATCTTAGGTACATAGCCCTAATATAATCATACAGACTCTAAATACACTATTTCCAAAAGTTTTCACTCACCCATCCAAATCATTGAATTCAGGTGATCCAATCACTTCCATGGGCACAGGTGTATAAAGCCGAGCCCCTCGGCCTGCAGACTGCTTCTACAGACATTAGTGAAAGAATGGGTCGCTCTCAGGAGCTCAGTGAATTCCAGCGTGGCACCGTGATCGGACGCCACCTGTGCAGCAAGTCCAGTCGTGAAACTTCCTTGCTACTAAATATTCCACAGTCAATTGTCAGTGGGATTATAACCAAGTGGAAGCGATTGGGAATGACAGCAACTCCGCCACAAAGTGGTCGACCACGTAAAATGACAGTGGTCAGCGGATGCTGAGGCGCATAGAGGTCACCGACTTTCTGCAGAGTCAATCGCTACAGACCTCCAAACTTCATGTGGCCTTCAGATCAGCTCAAGAACAGGTTTGCCGGTTGCCAGGAGACGGTACTCGTCTGACTGCATTGTGCCAAGTGTAAAGTTTGGTGGAGGGGGGATTATGGCGTGGGGTTGTTTTTCAGGAGTTGGGCTCGGCCCCTTGATTCCAGTGAAAGGAACTCTTAACGCTTCAGCACCAAGAGATTTTGGACAATTTCATGCTCCCAACTTTGAGGGAACAGTTTGGGGACGGCCCCTTCCTGCTCCAATATGACTGAACACCAGTGTACAAAGCAGGTCCATAAAGACACGGATGAGGGAGTTTGGTGTGGAAAAACTTGGCTGGCCTTCAGAGTCTTGACCTTAACCTGATAGAACACCTTTGGGATGAATTAGAGCAGAGACTCCAAACCAGGCCTTCTCGTCCAACATCAGTGTCTGACCTTACAAATGCTCTTCTGGAAGAACGGTCAAAAATTCCCATAAACACACTCCTAAACCTTGTGGAAAGCCTTCCTGGAAGAGTTGAAGCTGTTATAGCTGCAAAGGGTTGGCCGACATCATATTAAACCCTGTGGATTAAGAATGGGATGTCACTCAAGTTCATATGCGTGTGAAGGCAGAGGAGCGAATACTTTTGGCGGTAGTGTATATACACATGCCCATTGTACACATTAGTATACACCAGTGTTGCGCCGCCTAATACAGTTTTTTACTGTAATGTAGGTTATGGAATAAAAGCTGTGATATGTGTACAGTTGAACACTTTTCCATATATGCAATATGTGAGTCTGAGGTAGCTAAATGAGATGCTGGGTACACAGGTTATAAAATATTGACATTCATACAGATTCCAGATTACAAAATATGGATGGAAGATGCCAATCTGTGTGCAGGTATAGATTGTCTTCATAGAAGTTTAATTAAGTAAGATTAATGTAACAGATAAATTCCTAATTAATGATAATTATGAATTGACAGTGGGAGCAACCAATCACATTGATTTACAGTAAGTGAGGCCACTTTTGTGAGTGGGGTAAAGACATCACTCTAGGCCTCCTGGAAGTCCTAATACCACACTGAAATGCATCGGTCAGGCTACCTCTTGTAGCCACTGTCAAACAGATGTTAGGAAAGGAAAACGGTGGCAGTTGTATGTGAGGACTCTGTGAGATACTGGGGAAACTGCTACATACAAAGTAAACTAAATGTTTGCATGTAATCTGAAACTGCCAAAAAACAATTATGTAAATAGCCATTAGCTTAGTGCCAACATACTCCAGAAACCCATAGGGGTGCTGGCAGAAGTTGTAGCTGTTCTTTTTGACTGTTTTGACATTTATGCCCTGAACTGAAGGCTCATCTCTAATATTCAGTTTGCTGAATACTGTTATAAAAACATCATGTACTCATAGCTTATTTTTTTTTTTATTCATTTTAAGTACTGTACATTGCCACATCCAATTAAGCAGGGCCAGTTATATTCTTGTGGACTCCCAGCATTGTCTGGATTCAAGCTTGGGATGTCCCATCAGTAGAGAGAAACCGTAGACAGCTGTGCTTATTGGGAGTCAACTTGCAGTTGGTCCATGTTGTGGTCCCTGATACTCACAGCATACTCAGAGCAACTTGTGTTAATATCTGACTGTCATATCCTCCAAGATTGGAGTCTAAGCCATGTGACATGGTGCATGTACTGTATGTAGTGAGTAGGAAAAAAAAGCAGGGAGAGTTATGTAAACGCTCAAGCTTCATTCAGAAATTCCCCCATGGTGTGATGCAACAGTGAAAACACTGTCCTCCCCCTAGTTCTGCATTTAGTCATGTAACTGGTGGAAGAGTGGAAAATAACTAATTTTGTAGGCCTCTGTCCCAGATCTGTTTAGTGCATGGTCCCATTGTCAGGGCCCTGCCTCCCAGCACACAATTTGACGTAAATGCCATGATTGAGTTCCACTCCTGTCTCCGGAAACGTCTTTTGTTGATGTTTTGATAGTTAATGGAAATTTCCAATCTCTTGTGCTGAGTAGGAGAGTAAATAATGGGTGAAGGTTCACACACTTTGACTAAGATGTTCCTGCTGTTGATGGGTCACTGCTATTGTTTGACCATACATTAGAGATCCTCTTTAGTTAGATGCGCATTGTTGGCTTTGCGTACCCCTGGCTTTAAAACATACAAAGCATGAAACAATAACAATATATATACAAGCATTCCTACACTAAGAATTCATCATTTCTACTATGTTTGAGACAAACATGCTACAGACATTTTATTGGTATCTTTTGGTGTAAATGAAGTAAAAGTAGTCCTAGTGCAAATATTTGACCTGTCTTTTAGTCGCCCCCCCCCTGCTTTTCCCCCCTGCCAATTTACTGCCAATAATCATAAAATAATAATTTTTCCATCAGCTTTTTCTTCAGCATGTAAGATACCTTATGGTAGCTCCATGTCTTGGCTGACCTCACAGTTACAGTTTTGAAAATGAGGTATGAGAGGTGATTTTTGCCACCACTAGCATTCTTTATCTTCAAAACTTCAGAGTTTTTTTATCCTTGTATATCTTTTAGAATATTTTTTTCTTTGCCAGACAGACAAATCTCAAAGTGTATATGTACTGCTTTCTTGGCGTATATAATACTGTGAAAGTCATTGTAAACCTTTTGTTTGATTTAATTTCCAGCCAAAACGACCATTAAATACAAATTATTCATTTTGCAGCATCAGGAAAAAAAAAATGCAGAAAACACATTTAACATAAAATTACACCGATGCCTGAACACCTGGATATGAGATTTTTCAGTGGGTAGTGTGTCCATACGACACTTTTTATTACAGCTTTTTAAAATTTTTTTGGCTGTTTGACTGTAATTTATATAAATGAAGGGTGGTCTCTGACTTTTGTGTGGACGGCCAGCTGTGGTAAATATTTTAACCTAATTATTTATATTTTTAGTAAGGAACATGAGGTCATTCACAAATTTACATATATGTAGATTTGGCAGATTTTGGGAGTGGCTTAGGAAGTTAAAATAAAAGTTGATTACTTGTAATATAACACGGTAGAAATACCATCATATTAATAACTTTATTCTTATAAAATAGAAATAATATATTATTTGAATGTATTGGCTGTGCAGTAAATATTTTTGCCGAACATCTTTAGAAATGGTTCAAATTTTCCTTTGCTAAATTTTGGTAAAAGTATCATACAGAAAATTAAGAATAATTTTTTTTTTTTTTTTTCTTCTCCCATGAAGTTTGCAATTCTGCTCTCTAGTTTCATTATAGATCCTTCATTGGCTTGTAGTTTGAGAATAAGTGGACTGTGTTCCTCTACATCTGGTGTCCCATCTCTGTTACACATGCTTTCAGTATAGAGGTGGTGTAGCATAATCCTTGTCCTCTGAGCCCTGTGTATCCAGGCTGCTTCCCAAATCCTTCAGCCTATAGAGATTAACATGATAGTTGTGCATTGGCTTTGCTTTTATACTTGTGAAACCCAGCTAGCAGTAAAGACCTGTGTTATGCAATCCAGTATTAGGAGTGGTATGCTATTTTGTTTGCCTCCTGTGGCTAGCTGCTGAAGTGGCAAGCGTCGTCTTACCTTTTGAGCTTTATATAAAACCTAATGTTAGTTAATGGAACCTTTTTAAAGGTTGGCTTATTGATGCTCAGTTAAGTCCATTTTTGTTATATGGGCCTTTTTAAGAGACTGGACTTCTCGATTAAAGTAATCTTAATTACTAATACAGTCAACACTGACAGCATTTATTATACATTAGTATCAGTTCACCTGCCTCAACTTGGTGTAATACTACCTAATGCTTCCAGAAAAGGGATTTTTTTTTTGTTCTTCTCCTCCTTTTGGGTCCTTGCCCTTCTGACACTTTCTTCTCCTCTGGGTTTTTCCTCCTGACTGTAGATGGGAAAGTTCAGGATGCTTCTCTTTAGTGGAGAGGAAGAAGAAGATCGGAAACGGATGGAAAACAACTTCCGGCCCCCGCAGCCGCTGAAGGGCAGGACGGTCCGCGCCTCCTTTAAGTAGCTTCTCAGTCACCAATACTGAGTCAGTCCACTCTTCATACATTGGTCTAGAATCCGCTTTCAGCAAATGGGACCTCTAAAGTGGGATTTAGACTGGGAAATTCAGAGTTGCATTGTTTACATTGACCTTTCAACATCCCAGTTTAACCAGTTACCACAACTGTGGGTCATTTGCTAAATGTCGCTCTTTCCTAAGCCACCAGCACATCCAGCTATAGTTTTCAGTTTTCAAGGCTGAATCTGGACACGGCTGGACATCTGAAAGGCACAAAGATAGCAGAGTATGGAAAAATTTTGTAACTACAAATAGTTATCTTCACTGCTATTAATCCATCAGCTTATTAACATGTAAAGGCATATATACTAGAATCAACAGCATACTAACATCATATTGGTCAATATTGCTCCTGTGTGCTAAGAAAGTTTAGAAAAAGCCTCAGTATGTTTGGTTTTTGGACCCTATAACCCACAGTCCGCTAGAGATTTAAGATTGACCCTCCAAACAGCATGAATACCAACCTAAAGCACGTCTTGTCATTGAACTAATATACATACCTACAGGGTTTAGGTTCATATCTGAAATGATGGTGCAAAAACGTGATCTGGCATTTTGATTCTCCACTGTATCAGATGTAGATGACTCATGTGAAGGTGGGGACTGGAATGTTTGCAGTACACTTTGTTTGGGTGACTAATATCTCCACAATCATCCCACTCAGTCATTTGCTAAAGGGTGCTGAGTAATGACCCCAAAGCTTTGTGTGACTTGGCTTTGACACTGAGTCCCTCTAATCCATCATGATCAGGCTTTTATTGAGGGATCCACCCTTGGGTGTTTCAGAACACTCAAGGCTTACACTGCGGTCGGATTAACCTGCGACGACTTTCAAGAACTAGAGGAACAGTTGGAGCCCAGCATTTTGAGCTTGGACCCAAGATTTACATTGAGCTCAGAAAGGTCAATCTCTGCCCCCCACAGAGGGTCTTCAGTTCAACTCACCCTGGTGTTAGTCACACTGCTCCTTCTTAGCCACTGGATTCTTTTGAAATTCACACCAGTTAATTAAAGGGGCACCGGTTTCAAATCTACAGAAGCATGTATGAAATTCACTGGAATGCCTCCACCCCACAGATGAGTTAACTGAATTAGTGCAAGTTCGTTCAGAGCTGTATGTTCAAGCTGTTCATTGTAACTCACCAGTGCTTTCGTTGTTATAATTGGGTTGTATATGAAAGTCATGATGGTTTAACTTGTCCAGATGCGCTAGACTGAAAGTGAAATGATCCTTATTACCTGCATAACTTCTGTTTAATTTTCAGGCTTTAGTAGAAGCAAGTTATGGCAGCTTTGTGTAATGTTGGTCCTTATGGACTGAATTCATATAATACAGACTGCAGGCCACTAGGTGGCAGTGCACATTTTGTCCTATATACAGTACTGTGCAGAGATCCGAGACCACCTTTGGTGATCCAGTTTCCAGTCAAAATGGCCGTTAGGGTTGTAATAAGTGATGTTGACAGAAAAAAAATCACGTATAACAAAGTATTTAGTGTGTCGACTCTGCCTGCTTTACAGCTTTCATTTATTTCAAGGGATGTTTTTCAAAAAAGTTGCACAGATATTTCTCCACACGTCCAAAGTTCAGAAGTTGGTTTTGCACTTTCTACTTCTCATGATGCAAGTAATCACACACACAGTCAGGGGTGCTGAGGTCTGGCCTCTGAGGTGGTCAGGCCATTGTGCTGAGAGCATCAGCTTCTTTGTCTGACTTGCCTTTTTTATTTCCTTTGCTCAGTGAGTTTATTGACCGCACATTCACATCCACAGCACTGAGTTGTCCTTGTAGTGGACATGTGGAAGGATTTATGAACTCTGGGTTTGGGAAGTATTTTTACCCCCCCCCCCCCACTTTTTTTTTTAACTTTATCCTGGATAATATACATTATTGTCTATCTAATGTCTTCAGAAATGTCTCCTGAAAATGAACAACTTGTAATTAATAGTGGTTTTGATGGGAAGTTAAGTGTGTGTGTGTGTGTGTGTGTGTGTGTGTGTGTGTGTGTGTGTGTGTGTGTGTGTGCACGTGCGCACAATCATTTCATTTTTGGCAGATGTTGGTTTGTCATGTACATACAGTGCTGTGCAAAAGACTTGGCTGGACAAGAAAAAGGAACCTTGCCAGGAAGCCACCACATATCATTAGAATGAATGCACACGCATGTAAATGCAGTAAAAAGATTTATTTATTTATTTATTTTTATTTATTATTGTCTGTTAGAACACAAGTTTCTCTCACTGTTCTCCAGTCACTGTGTGGATTTATTCAGTTCCATCAGCAGCACCTGATTAAATTTAATGAAGGATTAATAGCTTTGGAAATGGTCAAGATGGCACACTTACACTTTTCTAATTTTTATTTTATTTTATTTTTTTGAACAAATGAATACGTCCTGACTTTTGCACAGTACTGTATATTTTTGCTCATTACAGATGGATTTTCAGCTCGGACCAATTGTCTGACAGGCTAATAATAATAATATGCACTTTGAAATGAATTGGTGCATGGAATGTAATTTATTGTGATTTATTTTTATTCAACCTTTATATATATTCCCTTTCCCAATATTCCCTTCAAAAATGTAAATTCAAATAAAAGTGCATTAGAATTACGTTTTGTGCATTACAAATTCTTTTCTTCCTGGAGCCGCATTTCTGTTGAAGTTGGTTATTTATTAATGTTGTGGTCATCTAAGATGGGCGTCTAAAGCTTCACTCTGGATCACCTTGCACCCAGTTTCCTAAAAGCTTTGGACTGTTGTTGTAAGCTGTCTATGGAGGCTCTTCGTGTTTCTTTGGGAATCTGGTCTCTGGGCAGGTTGAGACTAAATGTGGATAAGATGTGGCCTTTGCTGTCACCTTGTGGCAAAAAGTGAATTTGCAACATATAGTAATATTTATGAGCACATTTAGGCTACCTAGGAATAGCATGTTCTAGAACAAAACTTAAATAATGATTTAAAATAACAAGCCTATTTCCTTTTTTTTTTTTTTTTCCTCATGAAATCCACTTTTGCCGTTTATGTGGGTTTATGTACTAAAACAGAATTCATTTGTTCATTTATTGTTAAATTAACCATGTTAAATTAAAGCATAGTGCCTCATTCAAAAAGCAGTGCTGACTGAAACACCTGATATATCTAACTCTGGGTGGAAGTTAATAGCACTGCCTTTTGCCAGCTTGTTTAGGGGCTTTTATTTTGGTCTACTCATCACAAGTTTAAGATTGGTTTGGTTTTTAAGGGCCTTTTCAAATTCTGTTTAAAAAAAGACGGCAAGAATAGGTTTTGTTCCAACAGTGACCGTATATACGCCGATCAGAGACGTTATGACCACCTCCTTGTTTCTACGCTCACTGTCCATTTGATCAGCTCCACTTACTGTATAGCTGCACTTTGTAGTTCTACAGTTACAGACTGTAGTCCATCTGTTTCTCTGATACTCTGTTACCCCATTTTACCCTGTTCTTCAGTGGTCAGGACCCCCATGGACCCTCACAGAGCAGGTACTATTTGAGTGCTGGATCATTCACAGCACTGCAGTAACACTGATGTGGTGGTGTGTGTGTGTGTGTGTGTGTGTGTGTGTTGTGCTGGTTACTCAAGGGCACAACCCAGAGTACAGTTAGTCCTGGGATTTGAACCTGTAACCTTCCAGTTGCGCTACTGTATGGTAGATAGTGAGTGTTTCCAATAAAATGGCCAACGTGTGCAAGTATGTGGAAAGTGAACACAATATTTTGTGTGATAGTGCAGTATAGCTCTGAAACAGAGCTGGGGGAAACATTGTGGCTATATGGATATCAGCACTCAGCACATTTTGTTTACTTAATTTGGGTATTGAAGGTCTCGATTAAGCAGTTGGGTGAGGTGGAAAATTCCGGAGAGGAATTGGCGGAAAATTGGCATTATGTTCATGATGGAAAAGGCTTATTTTATAGCAAAAGTCCAGGTTGTGAAAGTGACCAAAGGTGAAAAGAAAACAATAAGAACTATTTTATTGTTGGGCTTTGTTCAAATGGGATGAAATGTAAAAAGAATATTATAAAAAAAAAAAAAAGGGGATCAAAATATACTTGAGTGGCCATCAATGAGCTTCGAGGGGAGCGTGACCAATGTATTTGAAACACTGAGAAATTTTAATGACCTTTTGTGTTTAATCCGTCAGTGTCCTACACAAGGATTTAAACAGGCATTGTAAACATAATATCGCTGTTTTTCAGTTTTTGCCATAATTGGGAAAGGCCTGTTGCCCTTTACTTTGTAAATTTCATGGTGAATGGACTAAAAGAAATGGCGTAAAATGACGTCTGGTTCCATTGACTTACACTAAGTAAGGTAGGTTTTTTCCTTCTCCTGTGAAGTGACCATTTTGGGGGTCTGAGATTTTTGATACACTTTATGAATTTTGTGATTCAACACACTATTACCCATAAAAGTGGACAAATATATGTAGCATAGTGAAAATCAGGAGGAGCAGCAGCACCCAAAGCCTAAAATTTGACAATCATTTGTAAAAACTGAAAACTGGTCAGATAAACAGGATGTCAGAAACCAAATACGTCTATTTGAGATCACTTGGAGATTCAAACATACAGTTTATGCCATGGTGGTAATAAGCTCCCATTTGTTATCTACATTAGCCTCGGGGCTCCAGTGCTAAGCAAATGTCTTGCTGTCTTGGCTGACTGACTACACTTTGATGTACTTTTTGAAATTCTTTTTCACAGAACTGTAGTTTTAATAAGTGTGGGGTCAGTTTTCAAAGCGTCAGGGGCTGTCAGCCAGCCAGTGGCCTTGCTGTCCATAGTAGCTGCAGTTGAATATTAAACCTGGTCAAACTGTGATTCATATCTTCATGCTCGGAGCGGTCAGTAGCCACAGGCGGTGGAGTTAAGTGCGTTTCTGTGAGTGGAATATTCCCAGGGTGAGATTTGTTCCGTGGCATAATCAGGACAAGGCTCATTTCACTGGGACAGAAGGGCTAATGAGGAAGCCTGAGGGGGGATCACTGTTTGCCCAACCATGTGCAGCCATGATGCTCCAAACAGGTCTTGACAAAGAATAAAAATCCTCAGATGTAAGTGCAGCAGGCCAGGCAGTGCTGTTATAGTTACGACTCTGTGTATTTAGTCCACTGACCCACTGATTGAGGTGTACATACTGGGCGTGTCATAAGTGACCCTTCATGCTTTCATGTAAAGTGAAGGAGAGAATTGGAAAGATTGTTCTTGTAGCTTGGTTAGTAAGCTTACACAGATTCATCACATTTTTTTCCAGAAATAAACAAAATAAAAATAATAAAAACCATAAAAGACGTTTAATATTTATAAAGTTTTTACTCAGTGAAACTCATGGTCCATTTCTGGACACAGCATTCACTTTCAATAAACAAGGAGAAGGTCAGTTTAGCTACAGACTGACGGAATGGCCAGTAGAGGTGTCCTGACATCATTACTCACTGGAAATGCTGATGTCATCTTATGTTGTACTCAGCTCTGGTTTCCAGGTGAATCTGGATTTCTTTTTAATTTCACCCCTTTAAACTGATCGTATTGTAAGTTAAGTTAAAGATAAAAATTTAAGAAATATTAATACATTTTTCATCATATATACACTGTGTGTGTGTTTTATTTATATACATATATATATATATAATTTCAATCACCCATCCAAATCATTGAATTCAGGTGTTCCAATCACTTCCATGGCTACAGGTGTATAAAGCCGAGCCCCTCGGCCTGCAGACTGCTTCTACAGACATTAGTGAAAGAATGGGTCACTCTCAGGAGCTCAGAGAATTCCAGCATGGTACCGTGATCGGACGCCACCTGTGCAACAAGTCCAGTCGTGAAATTTCCTCACTGCTAAATATTCCACAGTCAACTGACAGTGGTATTATAACCAAGTGGAAGTGATTGGGAACAACAGCAACTCAGCCACGAAGTGGTCGACCATGTAAAATGACAGAGTGGTCAGCAGATGCTGAGGCGCATAGTGCGCAGAGGTCACCAACTTTCTGCAGAGTCAATCACTACAGACCTCCAAACTTCATGTGGCCTTCAGACCAGCTCAGGAACAGCATAGAGAGCTTCATGGAATGGGTTTCCATGGCCGAGCAGCTGCATCCAAGCCTTACATCACCAAGCGCAATGTAAAGTGGACTTTACTGGACTCTAGAGCAGTAGAGATGTGTTCTCTGGAGTGATGAATCACGCCTCTCTGTCCTGCAATCCGATGGATGAGTCTGGGTTTAGCGGTTGCCAGGAGAACGGCACTTGTCTGACTGCACTGTGCCAAGCGTAAAGTTTGGTGGAGGGGGGATTATGGTGTGGGGTTGTTTTTCAGGACTTGGGCTCGGCCCCTTAGTTCCAGTGAAAGGAACTCTTAAAGCTTCAGCACCAAGAGATTTTGGACAATTTCATTCTCCGAACTTTGTGGGAACTTTGGGGGCGGCCCCTTCCTGTTCCAACATGACTGCACACCAGTGCACAAAGCAGGTCCATAAAGACATGGATGAGTAAGTTTGGCGTGGAAGAACTTGACTGGTCTTCACAGAGTCCTGACCTCAACCTGATGAGCCCGAGAAGACATTTGGGATGAATTAGAACGGAGACTGTGAGCTATAAACACACTCCTAACCCTTGTGGAAAGCCTTCCCAGAAGAGATAAAGCTGTTATTGCTGCAAAGGGCCAACATCATATTAAACCCTATAGATTAAGAATGAGGTCACTCATATGCGTGTGTATGTATATATATATATATATAATCCCATTTCCATGCCTTACTAAGTCATGGCTACACATTATGTGCATTTATAAGGGATGTCACCACCAGGGCTCCTTAATATAGTCCAAAATAACTTGGAAAATTCTGCTTTCATTAACTTTCATCCAAAGTTAGCAACTTTTTCCTGTAAAGCTGCCTTTTTTGAGATGAGATTTTGTTGCTATATATGTGTAACTTGCTAATGTATAGCATTGTATATATTTTTTAAAAATCTGAACATTAAAATCAATGCAAAAATAAATGCATTTTTTATCTCTAATAACTTTATCCTAGCAACTGATTTGAGCATTTGTGAAGTGCATTTATTTTCTGCACTGATTTTATTGTTCTCTATTCTCTGAATGACCACATGGTGGCAGTATTGCCCATAGTGTTTCACTTTGTGTGTCTTTTTTTTTTTTTTTTTTTCCCCTGTAGAATTTTCTTTTTTTCTTCCTATTGAAACACCACCCAGGTCAGGAAAATATTACTTTAATATGTCAGTGAAAATAAAACAGTTTAAAAATAATACAAATAATTACTCCATATGTTTTTGCATTATGCGTTCCTGCCACATTATTACTATAGATGTAGCTATACACTGTGTACACTGTATTCCAACAACACTTATCTTCTCTCCATAGTTTAGGCAATGATCGATTTCAGCTGACTGCATCAATTACGCCTGAAAAAGGGCACAAATCTGGAAGCCGGTTTAGTGAGTCAGATGTTTCCTCTTTAAAATGATGGTATTTGATTAAAAGATGCTGAACTGTTCGCTCTGACATCCACTGCTCCATGTCCAAGGTCATGTGCTGATGGTGATGTACCAGCGTTCGATTCCTCATCAGAAGTGATGTGCTCATGCTTTTCGGATATCCTCAAGAGGAGCCATATCAGGATTTCAGCCGTCTCCTTTCTGTCACCTGAGCAGACTGATTCACAGATATTTTCTGTTCGCAGCTTCATTAATAATGAATGAGCCTCAGCAGTTGGTGTATATTTAACATATTTGCAGAAACACGTCGCCCAGAATAGCACTGTGTTGAGTCTGGAGGATACCTGAGCAAGCAGGCAAAAAACAGCATAGGCGCGATCAATGTGGCGTGTAATGTAAACTGCATTTGGGTCTCATATAAATAGCTGCTATCCGATATTTTTGGCATCGGTGAGGGATATATCGGTTATATCTCCTGTTGTCTCGCTCCGAGCAGCACTGGATGGAGCCTGGAGGGAAATGACTGACTCCAGATCCAATTCCACAGTCAGCCTGCTTCGCTTTTCCTTCCCCTTGAGTAAATGACACATGACAAAATGTAATAAAGCACTGTGATTGAATGTGTGACTGACGTTGCTGTGTTATGTCTGCTCGTTCTTCTTTGATTGAGCTGCGGCCTCCAGGCGTGGAGGAGAATAGGCTCCAATCGCTCCGACATGCAAAGCACTTACAGAATTGAGTCCACGTCTTACTTTGTTTCTTTTGTGGCGATAGACGTTGCCCTCGTTTCGTTTATGAAGCTCTGGTTAAGGTGAATAATTGGGCCACAGTTGCGGACGCAAGTCACACTGAAAGGGCGAGTGTGTTATGCGTCTAGTAAGGTTATATATAACAGTGGGCTTTCAGTGTAGACCTACTTCTGTATATTGTGGACATCCAACAATTCCTCTGAAACGAATGGTGTTAATAGGGAGTTTGTCCTCCTTTGCTGCAGTAACAGCTTTTACTCTTCTGGGAAGGCTTTACACTAGATGTTGAGGATTTGATTGCAGCCACAAGAGCATTAGTACTGATGGTACTGATGATCACTCCAACTCGTCTCAAAGGTATTGGAGCTCCATCTCTCCACACAGTTCCACTGCTCCACAGCCCAATGCTGGGGGGCTTTAGACCCCTCTAGCCGACACTTGGCATTGGGCATGCTGACCTTAGGCTCTTATGTGGCTGCTTCAGAACATCCCGTTCTACTGGTCAATGCTTTTCAATTGATATTTCATAAACTTTGTGTGTGCAAGTGAACCCCTGTGTCAGCACCTTAATTTAGCTGAATTCACTCATTAGAAGGGCTGTCTGGATCCATCCATCCATCCATTTTCTAAGCCGCTTCTCCGTCAGGGTCGCAGGGGGTGCTGGAGCCTATCCCAGCAGTCTTCGGGTGGAAGGCAGGATACACCCTGGACAGGTCGCCAGTCCATCGCAGGGCAGGGCTGTCTGGATACTTTTGACAAATCTTTCAGTTCACTGTAAGGTTAAATTTTACAACGTTTTCCAGGAGAAGTTTATTTTTACATATTTTAGTTTCGCTTTTCAACATATAGCCCAGTGCTTGACCTACCAATACTTATCAGCGTATTTATATATCGGAATATTCTGTAACTGCAACTGGAAAATGGCAAAACAGCATTTAACATAGAAAGTATTACTTTCTATGTTAAGTGCTTCTCTAAAGGCCCCATATCCCACATTCTTCTTGTATTTCAGTCTTGTGTTTCCCCTGCGGTGTACCAAAAATAGTCATAATTTATTTTTACATGACCATTTTGAGACCTCTCTTCATCCCTGAGAATGATCCTTATCCCTTGGAATGTTTTGTTACTGTGCCTTTAAGACTGATATATGTAAGTGACCTCTGTTCTGATTGGCTGCCCTGTATTGTGACTCATTCAAAAAACTGCTTCAGAATGAAATGCACTTTGTAACTTCAGTGTGAACTGGCAGGGCTGAACTGCTGCACGCTCAGTTCAAAAAGTGATGTGCTAAATAACGACACACAATTTTCAGCACTTTTTGTGTGATATGTTTTCTGATGTTACACATTCTTTGTTAAAAGTAACCCAAAACATGTCATCTCTTAATGAACACACTGATATGTCCAGTTGGAGACAGAAAATGTTTTTTAAAGTGTTTTTTTAAAGAGTGTAGGCTGAACAATTCAAATAGGCTGTTCAAAACAGCTGTTTATATGGCTTAGTTTTCGTGGGAGATTGACAGGCGGATTGGTGCTGGGTCAGCAGTGATGCGGGCTCTTTACCGGTCTGTTGTGGTGAAGAAAGAGCTGAGCCATAAGGCAAGGCTCTCGTTTTGCCGGTCGATCTACGTTCCCACCCTCACCTATGGTCATGAGCTTTGGGTAATGACCGAAAGAATGAGATCGCGAATACAAGCGGCCGAAATGAGTTTCCTCCGCAGGGTGTCTGGACTCTCCCTTAGAGATAGGGTGAGAAGTTCGGTCATCCGGGAGGGACTCGGAGTAGAGCCGCTGCTTCTCCACGTCGAGAGGAGCCAGCTGAGGTGGTTCGGGCATCTGGTTAGGATGCCTCCTGGACGCCTCCCTCGGGAGGTGTCACAGGCAAGTCCACCCAGGAGGAGACCCCGGGGAAGACCCAGGACATGCTGGCGTGACCATATTGTCCAGCTGGTCTGGGAGCGCCTCGGAATCCCCCTTGGAGAGCTAGTGGAAGTGGCTGGGGAAAGGGAGGTCTGGGCCTCATTGCTTAGGATGCTGCCCCCGCGACCCGAACCCCGGAGAAGCGGAAGATAATGGATAAATGGATGGATGGATGGATGGATGGTACAAACTGGGGAGTGAAGCAGTATGAACCATTAAGTTTAAAGAACCTGTACAAAGATTCCTAGAATCATACATTCAAGCCCAAAAACATTTAGAAACCATTTTAGGGAATGCAGGTTTAAAAGCATTGATTATTATTTTTGTCTTGTTTCATATTCTCATATTCCATATATATATAATATACACACACACACACACACACACACACACACACACACATATATATATATATATATATATATATATATATATATATATATATATATATAATACTCAGCAGTCACTTTATTAGGTACACCTTGCTAGTAAAAGGTTGGACCCCCTTTTGCCTTCAGAACTGCCTTAATTCTTCGTGATCAGACTTTCAACAAGGTGTTGGAAACGTTCCTCAGAGATTTTGGTTGGTTATTTGAGTTCCTGTTGCCTTTCTATCATCTGGAACCAGTCTGCCCATTCTCCTCTGACCTCTCACATCAACAAGGCATTTTCGTCCACACAACTGACCGCTCACTGGATATTTCCTCTTTTTCGGACTGTTCTCTGTAAACCCTAGAGATGGTTGTTTGTGAAAATCCCAGTAGATCAGGAGTTTCTGAAATACTCAGACCAGCCCGTCTGGCACCAACAACCACGCCACGTTCAAAGTCCCTTAAATCCCCTTTCTTCCCCGTTCTGATGCTCGGTCTGCACTTCAGCAAGTTGTCTTGACCACCTCTACATGCCTGAATTTATTGAGTTGCAGTCATGTGATTGGATGATTAGCTATTTGTGTTAACCTGTGTTACCTAATAAAGTGGCCGGTGAGTGTGTGTATGTGTGTGTGTATGTATGTATGTATGTGTGTATATATATATATATATATATATATATATATATATATATATATATATATATATATATATATATATATATAATTTCATTTTACAAGTATCTTTTTGCTTTACTTATGCATAGTTTATTATATTTGGCTATAATAACCTTGGTGCCTTGACATTGGCCTCCCTCTAACTGCTGACTGTGAGAAGCACACGGCATACATGTTAGCTGGAGAGACCACTTGTATGATTAAGTGCTCTTCTAATTTTATAAACACTGCATTGTTCTTTCAAGCGTCAGGCGACTGTAAGGCTGTATTTACGACTGCAGAGGGCAGGCAGCGAAGGCCAGGTCACTCGCGCACAATCTCTGCTTCATCATTTTGCCACCTGATGTTGCCATGGTTACAAACAAACAGGCTGACTCCCACCTCCTATCTCTCTCTTTCTCTCCCTTTCTCTCCCTCTCTTTCGCTCTGAACAAGCGATCTGTCGCTGTCATCCGTCAAAAGAAAACCTAACAGATCGCAGTCCCAAAATATCCCTGCAATCCCCCCTTCAGAACATGCCTCTACTGTGGCCGTTTACTCTGCTTTAATGGTGCTGTAATATATGAGGCCTAATTTCATGTTCAAGGACTCTCAGAATGAAGCCGCATCTCGACCTTGAGCTTCAGATGTAAAGGTGGCCTGTCCAAGCAGAACAAACGAATGAGGTCTGTAGCACACATGATTAAAATGACCTCACTCTATCACAGCTGGTCAGCCGGTTAGCCCCACACCTAACACCTTTGGCTGACCCCACGCAGCAGGGGTGTGGATCTCTGATGTCACAAGGTATGATCCGAAGATGAACAGTTCATCATGAAATCGCACATTTCACCATATTTTGAGTCGGAATCATCTTCAAAATTCCCTGAATGCTTAGATGGAGGAGCTGTTTACACAGTAGTGGTGTGGTGCTTTTAACTGACCATTTGCCCAACTCATGAAAACAAATCTGCAGTGAGAACGGCGGAGGTTGGTCAGAATTATTAAACTAAGAAATGGTGGAAAGGTGTTACTGAGGAACGTATAATTCCTGAAAGTGGTAAGTGGAGCTGTTTTCATTTCATTGCTTATGTTAAAAACATTTTGGATTTGCCTAATCTGTGTGGAAGACCTGACTCAAAGTTCCAGATGTATGCTGGTTCTAGGGTCAGCTGAACTTTCTATATTTGCTTAAAAAAAGTCATTGTAATGTGATAGCTATACATCACATTAAGAACAATGTTAAGGCCAAATAGCCAATTAGTTCACTTTTCTTAACTAAGCTACAGAAAGTGAGTTTGAGGACTGTACAATGTTCTCCTTTGTGAGTAAAACATGGTGTGATGCACTCGTACACATGACATCCTTTGTATTGTTTCATTAGTTTGCTAAAAGACAGTGAATTCTCCTTATCATCAAACACTGCTCCGACTAGCTCCGATGTTAGCTCTAGAATTAGCTCTCTGAGGGGGCAACTTCTCCAATACTTGCAGCCCTGAAACCTCCTCCTACTTAGACATAAGAGCCTTCTAATTTGAGTAGCTAATCAATTTCCTCCGTGTGCTTTTGTACTTTTCTTTTACTACTGAAGGTTTTAGTTTGTCAGCACAAGTGTGACGGATGCTACCAGATAGCCTGAACTAAAAGTTTGACCGCTATAGCAGCGAAATGAGGCAGGACCTTCTCAGACGTCTGGAATTGGTGAATTCTGTGCATTTTTGGAAATAACTCATGTTGCCTGTTATGTGTCAAGCGTTATGTGTGTCAAACCAGCAAGTTATGAAAAGGGCGAAGTATGAGTGCATCTACAGAGGAAGTGTCTCATTTTAAACATAGTAAAGTCTTCAACTAGATTGGGAGTGCTCAAACTTTTGGGCTTGGATGCAATGTTGTTGGTGCGCTGAGGGCTGGGTTTTTAAAAATGCATTTTGTAACATTACACTATATTTTGTTGATGAACTACCTTAAAATGCAATTTGAAAGGAAAAATAAAAATGTCATAAGTTGCATATACATACACTGTGTAAGCCGCTTATCCTTCTGAGTCGCAATGGGGTGTTGGAGAAGATCCCAGCAGTCATTAAGCAGAAGGCAGGAAACAGCCTGGACAGGTCACCAGCAGACATTTCATGACATTTCATTGTTTTTGGACTGTGGGAAGAAATCCAAGCAGAGAGAAGGGGAGAACATGCAAACTCCACACAGAAGGGCCCTGGTTGCCCGGTCGGGGAATTGAACCCAGGCCCTTCATGCTGCGGGTAACTAATTCCTGCTGAGTCAAACAGGCCAACTTTGACTAATATTACTTTCAATGAATACTGGAATGATCTTGATACTGGAATCTTGTTTACTCTCTACTGCTGCTCCTCAAGTTGGTGCTCTTTTGTAGGCTAATCGTTGACATATATTAAAGGGAACCTCTGCACAGTTAATCATTATAATGTAAGCAAAGTCATAGGCAACGAATTCATGTAAAATGCTCTGTTCACTCAATCATTCACACCAGTTGTGATAGAAACCAGATTTTAGTGCCCTGACAGGGGAGCACTGCTCTGGTCCTGGAGATCCAGTGTCCATCACAGTTTGATGACTTTCCTGCTCAAACACACCTGATTTAACTCATCTGTTAGTTGCCAGGTTTAGTGAGTTTGTTTTAAGGCCAAAAAAAAAAAAAAACCCAAAGAAAATGTTGTTTTTTTCAGATTTCACACTTTCATTGCATATAAAGCCTCAAATAACTGTAGGTTCATTTGGATAGTAAATCAAATGGCTGTGTTTGTGTTGGAGATGCTGTGGTTCCTATCACCACCGTTGTCATCACTGTTAGAAATAAAGGTACATTGCAGGTACATTTTTGATTCATCGACATACAAACAACGTAAATGTACCATCAAAGGTACAACAGTGGATTTAAAGTGAAGTTGTGCACCTTAAATAAGTTTTTTTCCAGATGAAAAATACATATTTGTATCTTTTCATATCCTAATGTTTTAAAACTGAACAATAAAATGAAAAGCCTGGAGACGAGACGGGGTGTGTGGAGTAAGTACAACTTCTGGCCCAGTGACAGGTTAGTTAGTACCTTTATTTCTGAGACTGAATGAGAATGAGTGTTCGTAAGACTTCAGTGAATCATATCACCTCAAAGCCCTCTGAATAATTCCTTGTATTTCTGCATTATGCAGAAATTTTGATAAATCTGTGGAATTCCCCTTTATCATACCCCTGAGGTACAGTACTGTGTGAAAGTTTTAGGCATGTAAGCAAATTTTTAAACAGTTGACCTCAGCAGTGAGTTTCTCACAATATACATTAGAATAAAGTCGTATTCATAATTCAAATCAACATAAAAACAATAAAAAGTAGCAAGTAACCTTGACACCTTCACAGCCGCCACAGAGACTCTTTAATATCATCAATTACATGATGAGCTCAATTTACTGAAGCACTGATTGGTCAAACCAGGAGCTGCTTTTTAACCACATATAATACTGGACTTCCTCGAGGAGAGGCTTGGAAATGGTTAAACAGATACACTCACATCCAGAAAATCACAATTTTTTATATATATATATATATATATATATATATATATATATATATATATATATATATATATATAATTATTAAGTAATATTCTATACGTTTTGTTTATTCAAATATTAACACTATGCTCAGCAAATAAACACAAACTACACAAATAAATAGATTTTGAAAATGTGTCTTGGGTGCCTAAGACTTTCACACAGTACTGTATATGATATATATTTTTTTAATAATAAAGATGCCACAGGCAACATTCCTCAGTGTGACTGGCCCACCTACACCACTGGATCAATGCATCATGATGTATCTTGATGTATTTTTACTCCTCTGCCACACAGGGTCAAGGGTGGCTGTGCTGATTGCTCACAGTGGATGATGGAGTGTGATTAACCAGGACCTTTAGAGTAGCTAGTTTTCATCTAGGCTACTGACTGTGCTGATTGTCCTGCGTTTGTACCTGCCATGTTGGCAGTGCTTTGCTGAGCACAGGCTTGTCTGGCTGTTGTCTCCAGGCATTGTCGAAGCCCCCACATGCTTCCCTCTGATGGGAAGACCACTCTATTTAAGTCCCACACTTTCACAGCAGTCTGTATCTCTTGCCAGTGTTTGGTTACATTATGGGGAACTGAGAGCAGTGTGGCATGGATGAGAGGTGCTGGCAGTCACCCCGTGCACATTGCTACTGATTCAGTGATTCATTATAGTGCGATTTGATTCATCGTCTTCATGGCAACCCTACCGATCACAGCAGATGACACATTATGACAGCGAGGGCAGCTGCTGGGGAACCGTACACAAATCTCAAACACTGTGGGCGCTGGACATAGCAGGTGGGTTAGGTATTACAGCCCAAAGAGGAATCCTTATGACAAAACACATATTATATGGGAAGTGATTTGGCCCGGGCTTCTCCCCACCCACTTTTACTGTGGTGTATCACAACCGTGGTGTTATTCATAATAACGAATAACCTCAAGTATAGTAATCCTTGTATGTGCCTGTTCTGCGAAGTAAAGGCACAAACGACATTCAGTTTTAAAGGGTCCATATAATGGAAAACCAACATTGATCTCTTTTTTTAAATAAATAATTTGAAACAAATTATTTCATGTAGTATGTAAAACAAGTTTTGAAATCAAGATCTGTTCACTGACGTCACAAAAAGCAACACATCGACACACATCCACCTGTCCAGCCTAAATCAGTTTAGCCCCACAATTTCAAGCTGAAGTTGGGTCATTCTCCATCTGGAGGGGAAACCATGTCACAAAGGTTGCAGGCTTTGCACGCTTAAAATATTAGACTCAGCCCCAAAAGTCAGTGATTTCCGTATTTCAACTCTATTGAACGGCTTCTTTGGGGCGAGGCTCTTCAGAGAGGAAGCATCACGAGGCCTGAGAAGGCGACTCCACACTCGCTCACTATATTTCATTCATTTATTAATCATTTTGTTTGTCAGGCAACTCATAACTGTTATGTGTCACTGGTGTTATGCGCTTTAAAGGCTGGGTAATTCACATTTTCTCAAAATAATGCCAAATTATCATTTTTATTACTGATCCTAAAGAGCTGCACAAGGTCACCTGACCACCAATGAGCCAGCCAATTTACAAAACCCTCAGTTTTAACCAGAATGTCAGTGACCACAGTCACTCATGTTTCACCAGGATTTTTAAAAATGTGTCCACCTGAATTCCCAAGCCAAATGGAGAATGATCCAGCTATGAGAAGTTTTTATCCTGGTCTTTATATTGTTTTTATATTGGGGAGCAATACAGGGCAGCCAATAAAAGTTAATGTAATTTAAATGTGTGAGTCTTAAAAGCATAATAAGAAAAAGTTTCATTCAAACTGTTTAATTCAGGCTGGGTAAAGAGAGGTCAGAAAATGGTCATTTAATAATGAATTATGACTGTTTTTGGTACTTAAAGTGAAATAAAATGTGAAAAAAGTACAATTTTGGCCCTTTGGTCATTTCTACCAAAGAGATTTCACTGCAAACTGAGAGTAACGTGACCACTGTTGTTACTTAGCAGCAGGACTGTACTAGTGTGGTTACTAAAATGTGCTGTTATCTTATAAAAGACAAGTTCAATGCTTTTCTGAATGGTCAAAACTAACTGTTGCATAAAATTCAGCAGCCACATTGAAAACAGTGTAAAAGTTTTGGGTTTTTAAGTTACACGAGTGAGAAATTGAGGCCTGGATCTGGCAGAGGGTTCATGGATATTAGGGGATTAATTACACTTAAGAATGCTGTTGGTAAATGAGATTCAATGTCATCCCAGCAGCCTCGTATTTCTCTTCAGGAACCAGACAGTAACAGCACCTCAGAACTGTCTCTTCCCCGAAAGTGGAAAGTCCAAATGTCTAAATGTGTTGTTTAGGGGTCATTTTGGTCATTGTCTCATTGTAAACATAGGAAAAGTCTGACCTTTGGTGGACGGCTTGGCACCGTGGCTCTCTTCTGCTCTCTGTCACAAGACAAAGCAACCCTCTTGAACATGCCACCACTTTAACCTTTGACCCTGAGAACAACACTCTACCAGTCACCAGTTTCTAATTACATAAGTCACGAGTCTGTGCCAAGTTGCATTGCAGTCGGTAACACCGTGCTTAAGTAGGAAAAGTCCCTCTCACACATGAACTCTAACTTGGAAGATGTCCTGGTGCTGATTCCCACACTTTAGATGATAAATTACACCAGTAAAGTGCAAGAAGTCCTTCCAGGAATATCAGTACAGAGGTCCAGGGCTTTAGTAGTACTGTATGCTGGATCGCCTCCAATGCACATGTGCTGCTTTGGCCTTGTATATCACTCACACTATACATACCCACTATCTCCCAAAACACCCACCACACACAGGCCAGAGGGGTCAGTCATGCACCCATCAGAAGTTTCCATCAGAAGACCAGCCTTGTCAAAAAATAGCCCTTCAATGCCTGTTATAAACCGAAGAGGTCCTATATAAAGAGGGACTGGTCAGCAGAGACGTTGGTGTGACCCTATCTTTAGCTTTATTCATGTCCCGGTGTTGACAGCAGCACTCGCATGCTTTCCAGTCACCATTCAGGAGGGTCACGTGTCTAATAGTGTTTCACTGCTGGAAAGCACCGTCTTAGGAGAAAAGCTGGCCACGTGTGTCCAGCACTAATAACACTAACTGCGCTCTTATTACGATAATGACAAAAAATGGGCCTGAATGCTTTGAGGGCCCAAAGATTGTTCACCTGTTATAAACAGCAGTGATTGCTGTAATCACTGCTGCCTTCTATTTATAAAACTTAATACTGAATTAGTAATAGAGTTCAGGATTGAAATCTCCCTTTTTTCAAAGGTGGTCAGTAAATAACGGGACATGTTTAGCATTCCGAAATGAAGTATTGTGCCCTTTCTTTCCTGAGAATAGTCAAACAGCATTTACAAACCAATGCATTTCGACTGGCAGTCAAGATGAGGAGCAATGTCAGACAAAGAAGAACATTGGTTTAGGACACAAATAACATGTGCCTCCTCAATGTTTCTTGGCTCGGGTGTCCAGTTCTAGGACAAATCTTGAACTTTTGTGTTTTGAACCTTTATGCAGAAGTTCTGTAAACATGTCCTTCACACTTTAACATCACAGTTAGAAAAAAAGGCTTCTCCGTTAACGTGTTCTTAAGGGAACCAACGATGGTTGTTTCAGAAATACAGCAATGTCAGATGAAGAGAAACTGGGAAAAATGAAAGGCAGTGTTTATGAGACTATGTCTTAATCATTTATTATAGAGGCTTATACCAGTAGGTGTAGCATTTGTCTGTTTTGATGCCATTGATTTTTTTCTGAAATTAGGTTGTGTCGTTACACTTTCTGGGGTGAGATGACAGCATGTTATTACAGCTGACTTTGTAGCTATATGTACACTCACTGGCCACTTTATTAGGTACATTACCTTGCTAGTAAAAGGTTGGACCCCCTTTTGTCTTGCTTCTTCGTGGCAGACTTTCAAAAAGGTGTTGGAAACGTTCCTCAGAGATTCTGGTTGGTTATTTGAGTTACTGTTGCCTTTCTATCATCTGGAACCAGTCAGCCCATTCTCCTCTGACCTCTCACATCAACAAGGCATTTTCGTCCACACAACTGACCGCTCACTGGATATTTCCTTTTTCGGACCGTTCTCTGTAAACCCTAGAGATGGTTGAGCGTGAAAATCCCAGTAGATCAGCAGTTTCCGAAATACTCAGACCAGCCCGTCTGGCACCAATAACCACGCCATGTTCAAAGTCCCTTAAATCCCCTTTCTTCCCCGTTCTGATGCTCGGTCTGCACTTCAGCACCTTGCATTTTGACCACCTCTACATACACTGAGTTGCGGCCATGTGATTGGCTGATTAGCTATTTGTGTTAACAAGCAACTGAACTGAATAAAGTGGTCGGTAAGTATATCACAATGATTTCTTGAAGAATATATGACATCATGTAGCATTCGACGAGTACGTAGCACTGGTGCTATAAAAGTTGAATATTCTGACACAACTTACATTTGTTTAGTCCTGAGATGAAAACTAAATAAAATGTACTTCATAAAATTCTTTGTCCATTTTATCAGCTCCACTTACTGTATAGCTGCACTTTGTAGTTCTACAGTTACAGACTGTAGTCCAGTTCTCTGCATACTTTGTTAGCCCCCTTTTACCCTGTTCTTCAATGGTTTGGACCCTCAGGACCACCACAGAGCAAATGCTCTGTGTCATTCTCAGCACTGCAATAAACAGTGTTTAAAAACTCCAGCAGCACTGCTGTGTCTGATCCACTCATACCAGCACAACACACACCAACACACCACCACCACATCAGTGTCACTGCAATGCTGAGAATGATCCACCACCCAAGTACTTGCTCTGTGGTCATTCTGTGGGGTCCTGACCACTTAAAAACAGGGTAACAGAGTATCAGAGGAACAGATGGACTACAGTCTGTAACTGTAGAACTACAAAGTGCAGCTATACAGTAAGTGGAGCTGATAAAATGGACAACGAGTGTAGAAACAAGGAGGTGAACACAGTGGTCAGTCTTTGTAGGTGACACATATTGGAATAAGCCTTTATAAGTGTTTATATAGATATTTAGGTTTATGTCAAATGCAGTGAAGAGGGGGTACATAGCCTTATGTACACTGCCCTACAGTAAAGTATTTCCTAAAGAAAACAAACAAACAACAAGTTTTACATTGTAAATACAATGTTCTTCTTGCTTGGAACATATGCTAAGATCAAATCATCAGAAATACTATTTAGGGAATCCAATAAGAACCAGACTGAACGTTTGAAGGGCAGTGATGCTGCAGGTTTCTGTAAAAAGCCACAACCTAATTCTCTGTGGGCTTGTTATGGGTAATGTGAGCTCCATTCAAACGGGGCATGGATGGTGGTGGCGGGGTTCACTGGAAAGAGAAGCGGGCTCTTTCCACTCCCCTCCCAGGCGTAGATCTGAAAGGAGCTGACAGTCAAGCCCTGTCACCATCACTCTCCGCACAGTGTAATCCCTGTGTAAGTTTCCAGTGAACAGGTTCGATTAGAGGCCCAGTTTATTATGGCCCAGTCATTCGCCAAGTCAACTGATCTCACAGAACAATACCTGCCATCCCAGGACTGGCTAAAATAAGGAGGGGGGTCAAATGGAGAGTGACATTTCTGGCCACAAGCCATAAAGTCCCATCTTCTGTTGATTTAAGAGACGTGAGTGTGTTCACATAGGTCAGGTGGGCTAAAGTAGATCAGTAAAGATAATCTCAGCCCTGCCTGGCTGCTGGAGGCTCGGCCCGGTGTGGAAACAGCAGTGGGATATTTGATAGTGATGGGCTAATCACACAGTGGACAGACCCAATCCACAGTCTAACATTGGGATTTACACAGGCCTAAGAGCAGTTGCTTTAACCATTCATTACAAAGCATGAACTACATTTGTCATGATCGCAGAGACTTAGCCGTACAATTTGAGGAATACTTGTTGCTTTGTGTGGTTTGGCCTATATTTGTATCATGATATATCGTGAATGAAGTATTTGGATATTTGGATTGCAGCACTGGCCTTTTTCCCTTCTGCACCAGCTTAATAAAGTTCAGAGCTTTAAAAGGCCCACATCATGAATATGACCTGATTTTTTTAACTTTTAAAATAGTTTGGTGAGTAAATGTTGCTAAAGTTTCAAATCATATAATTTACTTCCCAGTCCATGTAGTCTATTTATGGAGACTAAGCTGTCACAAAAACTGCCCATTCAGTCTACAGTAGGTTAGCTCCACCCATTCACTTTGAAGTTATAAGGAATGTTTTGCCCCACACTGCCTTGTAAATAAGGTATAACCCATGTATGAAGTAATTTACATACACTATGTTTCCAAAAGTGTTACACGCATATGAATTTAAGTGACGTCCCATTCTTAATACATAGGGTTTAATATGATGTTGGCCCACCCTTTGCAGCTATAACAGCTTCAACTCTTCTGGGAAGGTTTTCACAGGGTTTAGGGAAGTGTGTTTATGGGAATTAGTGTGTTTATGGGAATTTTTGACTGTTCTTCCAGAAGAGCATTTGTGTAGTCAGACACTGATGTTGGATGAGAAGGCCTGGCTCACAGTCTCCACTCTAATTCATCACAAAGGTGTTCTGTCAGGTTGAGGTCAGGATTCTGTGCAGGCCAGTCAAGTTCTTCCACACCAAACTTGCTCATCCATGTCTTTATGGACCTGCTTTGTACACTGGTGTGCAGTCATGTTGGAACAGGAAGGGGCCGTCCCCAAACTGTTCCCACAAAGTTGGGAGCATGAAATTGTCCAAAATCTCTTGGTGCTGAAGCTTTAAGAGTTCCTTTCACTGGAACTAAGGGGCCGAGCCCAACTCCTGAAAAACAACCGCACACCATAATCCCCCCTCCACCAAACTTTACACTTGGTACAGTGCAGTCAAACAAGTACTGTCTCCTGGCAACTTCCAAACCCAGACTCGTCCATCGAATTGCCAGACAGAGAAGTGTGATTGGTCACTCAAGAGAACACTCCACTGCTCTAGAGTCCAGTGGTGGCGCTTTACACCACTGCATTCCACGCTTTGCATTGCGCTTAGTGATGTAAGGCTTGGATGCAGCTCTGTCATTTTATGTGGCCGACCACTTCATGGCTGAGTTGCTGTTGTTCCCAATCACTTCCACTTGGTTATAAAACCACTGACAGTTGACTGTGGAATATTTAGTAGTGAGGAAATTTCACGACTGGACTTGTTGCACAGGTGGCATCCGATCACGGTACCACGCTGGAATTCTCTGAGCTCCTGAGAGCGACCCATTCTTTCACTAATGTCTGTAGAAGCAGTCTGCAGGCCTAGGGGCTCGGCTTTATACACCTGTGGCCATGGAAGTGACTGGAACACCTGAATTCAATGATTTGGATGGGTGAGTGAAAACTTTTGGCAATGTAGCGTATATCAGACTTGAAGGCATAGCAGTAAAAAAACAGCCTGTTTATGTTTCAGAGGTTAGAAAATGGTTTTTTGGTACATGGGAGTGGGCTGTACACCAAAAGTCAATGTACACCCAGCTTTTCAAATGGTGTATTTAGATAACCCCCTGTAGATTATCTACAGATGTTCAAAACTGGGTCATTACACATTAACAAACATGCAACAACATTGTAGTTACTGGTGATGTAGTCACATAATAAGGTATGGGAACAAAGCCCTATTGCATAGCTATGACTTAGTAAGGCATGGGAACAAGATCATCTTTTATTAAGCTGTGGTAAAAGCTTAATTATCTCATTCCCTTGCCTTACTAAGTCGTGGCCACGCACTAATTAATTATCTTTATTCCCACACCTTAGTAAGGCATGGGAATGAGACAACTATGGCTTACTAAGTCGTTATTATTTTTTACTTATACAAGTTGTCACCTGCAGAGCCCTGTAGTATCCTGATAGTAGTAGCAGCATGTTTTTCCTGTGTAATTACACATGTGTAATAGGGTCCAGGTCACTATTTTTAATTACCTGTTGATTATAATTTAAAAAGACCCCAAAATCAATATGGTGCATTTACATAAGATGTACTTCTGTAACCATCTGTAGCAGTGAGTATATCACCAGTAATTACAATGTTGTTGCATGTTTTGTTAATGCATAATTACTTAGATATTAATGACAATGTAAATTGGAACCATACAAAAATAAAAAGCAAACAATCTGGTGAAACTTGATTCTCAAAAGCATTAGGCTTAAGGTTTATGTTGAGGAAAGTGTAAACAAATGTGTCTTTACAGTGGGTGGGTCAGCAGATATATCAGTACAGATGGACAACAAATTTACCACTACTCAGTAAAGTGTAGTGACCGCTGTTCGCACTAAACATTTAATGCAGCCATATGTGGGCTGGCCTTCCTGGAAGAGCATAGGAAGATTAAAACCCCTGATAGTTCCCTAACTGTGGGTGGTAGAATGAAACTCTGTATTAGAGATGCTTTCTCTGCTCACTTGCTCATCAGAGAGAGGGGTCAGAGGTGAAGCGTTTAAAGGGAAGAGTCGAGCATGTGAAAAGAGTTCATGCTCTGCAACCAAAACAGTTAGAATCCACAGAGAGAAGAGATAATGACAAGTAAATGACATTTGTAAAGAATATAGAAATCACATCACCTTATTTTAGGCTTTAGGAAAGCACTGAATGGCAGTGGTACAATGAGTAAAGGCCCCATGCCAGTGGGGTTGTTGGTTCGAGGCCCATATGGGGCACTGAGAAATATTGACATTGGACAGAAAGCTGGAAGACGTCTTGTTCTGCTGCCTCCAGACTTCTATTTTTTCATTTGGGTTGCGCAACTTCAAGGCATGGCACGATCTAGTACTGCCCCTTCTGCCCCATGTGTCCATTACGCCAGCTTTTAACTCCTAATGCAAAGTGAAAAGGGACTACGTCTGCTTTTAGATCTGCTCTTCTCCTTCAAAGCCAATGTGAATTGTAAATCATAGCTCATTTTCCTTCTGTACTCACTGAAGAACTGTTTTGGGAAATTTTCCTCAACAAATTTTTAGCTAAATGGTAAAATTGTGCATTTGATGAACGGCGAATTAATTTCCAAAGTTGTTGACCTCTTATCACAAAACCAATGTCCAATAGCTCAGCACTGTCCTCATTACCATCTCTTCAAACTGTGTAAATCTCCAATGTTCACTCACATGTCCTTCTCTGCATCACCAGTGACATACCAGAACATAAATACAAACACATAATCACCGGTCAGAGAAGTGGACAAGCAGACGTCTGCATTTTCAAGGCTTGTGAAAGACATAACTGTAGCTCTGCATCACCATCATCAGCTCAAATTCAATCAAAGTCATATGTAACTGCTGATGATTCTGTACCAGTAATATTAGAAATATTAAAGTGCTAATTCACTCTATCTCTCTTTCTCTCTTTCTCTAGCATTAGCTCTGCCTCTGCCTTTACTATCCCGCCTCTCTCACCTACCTACCTACCTCCCTTCCTCTTTCACTCTCCTCTTCTCTCTATCGTGCACTCACTCTCTTCCCAATCTGTGCCCTCTCTGAATTAGAGGGGTGGGTGCATGTACCCCTGAATGCATAATCGAGCTGAGGTGAAAGGTCTGAAATATCAATGTTATAAAGTTCGGGGCTGGTTAAAAGATATTCAGGGCTAAAGCCCCGGAAGCTCAGGAGATGCTACGCCCCTGGCTAGCACAGCATTTCCTCTTGATTTTAGGTGGGGGTGCTGGGAGGCGGAGGAGACCAATGACATTTTGTGTTAATGTTATTTTTCCCTCACCTATGATCATGAGCTTTGGGTAATGACCGAAAGAATGAGATCGCGAATACAAGTGGCTGAAATGAGTTTCCGAAATGAGTTTCCTCCGCAGGGTGTCTGGACTCTCCCTTAGAGATAGGGTGAGAAGTTCAGTCATCCAGGAGGGACTCGGAGTAGAGCCGCTGCTTCTCCACATCGAGAGGAGCCAGCTGAGGTGGTTCGGGCATCTGGTTAGGATGCCTCCTGGACGCTTCCCTCGTGAGGTGTCACAGGCAAGTCCACCCGGGTGGAGACCCCGGGGAAGACCCAGGACACGCTGGTGTGATTATATTGCCCAGCTGGTCTGGGAGCACCTCGGAATCCCCCCCGGGAAGCTAGTGGAAGTGGCTGGGGAAAGGGAGTTCTGGGCCTCATTGCTTAGGATGCTGCCCCCGTGACCCGAACCCCGGAGAAGCAGAAGATGATGGATTGATGGATGGATGGATGGATGGATGGATGGTTATTTTTCCCTGCCTGCCTTTGGAGGGTGATGTAATCAAGTCAGAAGAGGTGGGACAACACTCACTACATTTCAATGTGTTAAATATTCGCTTTTATTGACTTTGTAACTTTTGTTTCTCTGCCTTTTGTGTTAATCTCATTTCCCTTTTGTAGGTCTCTCTCGGGTGATGTGTGGGGGCTGTGGAGAGCAGGTCCTTTTGTCATGTAACGACCTCCAGTGGTTAACCTATTTCACATCTGGTTATCTATTGCTCCTCAATCTAGCATTGCCATTTGTTGAAGGATGTCTCGGAGACGTCCTGGCTTCTAGATGGGGGAAATTGTAAATTCCTACCTGGGCCTCAACACCTCTTTTTTAATTACAAAGGTAGAGGCAGCCACCCTTCAAGTAGGGGGTTTCTGGGTCGTATACACAAAGAGACAACGAGAGGGTGTGGGTTACCTGGGTGACTATAAGTTCATGGTTTTTGTAAGCTTAGTTAGACTCGCTTGGTTGGGCAGATGTGCATTCATTGGGGGCAGTCATGGGCTGGAGGTTAGGGAACTAGCCCTGTAACCGGAAGGTTGCTGGTTCGATCCCCAGAGCCGACAGTCCATGACTGAGATTTCCTTGAGCAAGACACCTAACCCCCAATTGCTCTCCGGGCGCAGTGGATAGGGCTGCCCACTGCTCCGGGCAAGTGTGCTCACCGCCCTCTAGTGTGTATGTGGTGTTTTACTTCACGGATGGGTTAAATGCTGAGGTGGAATTTCCCCGGTTGTGGGATTAAAAAAATATCACTTAAAATTCTTTGTCCTTGAGTTTCCACTCCTGTTTTCTTCAAGAAACCAATGATTACCAGCAGAAGTCAACAGACACAGGAAACTACAGGAAAACAAGACTTTTGTGTTTTCATATGAATAAGATGAATAAAGCTGAATTTTACCAGGGACCAGAAGTACTGAGGTTAAAACGCTCAGTTTTGATTTCAGAAAATTATACAGAGGCCTCAGCAAATAAATAAAATCGTGAATGTTTCAATCCCAAACACATTCAACGATGGTGAGGTCTGGACTGTGGGGTGGTCAGTCCACTGTTCTGAGAACTCCAGCTGCTTCTTCTTTGTTTGATGTGTCTGTCTCATGAGAGATGACCGATGTGGCTATACGTGCTTCACAACTACTCTGGAGGCAGATTGTAATGAGTTAAAAAAGAGTCAAAGTCTGAATGGATTGGCAGTGAGTTAGGTTTAGATACAGGGTTAAAAAGAGCAGAGGCTGTTCAACAGCCCCACTGTGACTGCAACAAATTTTGAAAAATGGATTTCTGTAATCCTCCCACATCATTACTACAGCTTGACTCACTGAAACGGCACCTACAGTATAGTAAAGGCTGAATCAATAGACTGCTGACATACAAAATATCAGAGATGTTGCATTTGGCCCACACACATTCAGAGCGGTGGACAGGAGCCCACTCTTTCAGTGTGCTCGTGATTCTTCTCGTTCACACCACCCAGGACGAAGACTCAGACAGTGGGCAGTGCGAGTGGGTGGCTGGATAAGTGACAGAGGAGAATCCTCAGAGAGAGAGTAGGTTAAGGCTGGACGTGGGGGTGGACAGTTATGCCAGATGATGGTTAAGGCCTGCTGCTCTTCTGAAGTCCAAATGAGAAGGGAGTTTTAACCTCTTCATTCCACACGTCCGCTAAACTGGACCGTTTTTCCAGTTGTGATGTATAATTACAACATTATATATATATATATATATATATATATATATAATATTTCACATGTCTTAGGACTGAGGAGGTTAATAGATCAAGTGAGCATGTAGTGGATGTATAATATAGTAATGATATAATAATATAATAAAGGCAGTAAAAAGCACGTCTTCACTCAACCACCAGTTTATTACGTCCATCTACAGTATCTGGTACATCCACTGGCCATTTTATCAGAAACACCTGCCATATAGGTTTATTATTATAGACTCTAGCCCACCTGTTGCTGCACAATTTGTCAACCCCACCCCACATAATCTAGCAGTGACAAAAAGCCACCTTAGGACAACCATGGAGCATGGTATGGTACCAAGTGCACCACTGATATAAATTTAAATTTATTTTTATTGACAAATTTATTTGTATAATTATATTTCTGTGCTGTGCAAATGAGAAAATATGTAGATAATCCAAATAAAGATTTTTTAAAAAGTAACAAAGTGCAGGAGAATTGGAAAAGAAAACATGAAGACATGATTAAAACAATTTAGAGTTTAAAGGAGAAGCAGTGAACACAATTAAAATGATAAGTACAAATTAGGTCAGGATAATGCAGGAGCGAAGTCCAGTAGGGCTGACGGTGTTTAAACTGACTGGCTTTTCTAATGTTCTCTGTCAGCTGAGCGCTGCTTCTCCATGTTTAGTCTTTACCTTCGGCAGGACTAACTGACCAGTTCTTACTGAGAGTTCTGCTTGGCTTATATCGCTGCAGCATATCAGATCAATTTACCTGGCCTTCACCATTACGTGATTTATAGACCAGTTATATCACCTTCTAAGGCTATTCTGTTAAGTCTGTGCTGTGATGTGTTCAGAGTGAGATCTCTGGCAGGTGCATTCTGAATAAGCTGAAACTGTTTGATCAAAACAGCTGTTGAAACAAAACCTTGTATCATTTTTGTTGTTTTACGGTTTTTAAAGTGATGAATGGACCAAAACAAATGGCGCAAAAAAGTCTGGTTATAATGACTTGCTTCCTTCTCCTGTTAAGTTTTGTTCAGACAGCAGCGATGTGCATTGTTCATTGAACACAATGCAAACTTACTGGCCATAATATTGGGCGCACCTTGTGGGTTACAGCCTTCTCCCATGCACAGTTTGCATGTTTTGGGCCTTTATCAGTGGTCAGTACCCAGTGTTGAGGTAGTTCATCCAAAAAAGTAACTCGTAAAGTAATTCATTATTACTTCTCTCAGACTCTAACGAGAACACGCCACTCTCCTGGCAGTTTCACTGCTCAGTGCTTTACTTCTGTGTTACTCTCTAAAACCCATACAAGTCTGCACCGATGTTATCTCAGTACTTTATTCAGGAAGAAATAACCACAGTGATTATCACTGTAAACATCATCTAAAAGACCTGTCAGCATCCCTGCCTTTACTCTGAACATACCAACAGTTATGCTGATTAAAATTCTGAACGTTTAACGCTGTTAAATGCTGAAAAATGAGAAACTAGCCAGTAGGAACAGGTCAAAAACAGCCACCTCACAATAAAACCTTAATGAACGAATTGCCTTAGAGACCTGTTCTTGAATTAAAACACCAGATCTGGTCTGTTTAGGTGAGGTTGGATCTGTCTGTTCTTCTGCACAGGGGTCTTTATCAGCATCAGGACCACATCAGTGTTATTAAAGGCTTCTGCAAAGTGTGTGTTGAGTTTACAGCAGCTTCCGCAGTCACGCTGCAGCGCTCACGTTCACAAACAGTCACACATTCAGCTGATTAATAAGCGAATGCTGTGCTCTTAGGGACGTATGAGTAACATCAGTAATGGAATTCTTATTAAGTCAGTGACTGTAATGTTTGATTTGAACTGTGATGCTTTACACTTCTTCATCATCACCACATTACTAACCGTACGCTCACTATATCAGATGACACAGCGACAGGCGACAGTCATTTCCCATAGAAGTAGGAGACACAACTTAGCAACAATCTTAATATTCTTGGTTTATTTGGTCCCACTTTATATTAAGTAGCCCTAATAACTATGTAGTTACATATAAATAACATATGTAACAACAATGTAACTATATAGGATTTTATCATTGTTACAAATTGATTACAGAAATTCTAGTTGTGTAATTACACATGTGTATGAACTTCAATTTGCCCTATGTAATTACACAAGTGTATCTTGATAGTTGTAACAGTCTATTCTCACTCATGTAATTACATGAGGGTAATAACATAAGTGGGACTGTTTATTTTAAAGTGAACTTGAAAGATTTAGATTTATAATGTTTATTTTTTTTTTAAAAGAAACAATTTTTAAGTAATGCTTTTTTTGATGGAGCTTTATTTTAGCTATGCCCCTGCATTTTAGAGTAGGAAGTGACACTGCATCCCCGTCCCCCTCCAGCCAGATCCCACTGTTTTGAAGTAAGTGTGTCCCAAAGCCTGAAAATCCAGGTATAACACTAAGAACTGTCCCTAGCAAAGCACATTTTCTGCGATTAAGTATAAAATTGAGTGCATCTGTTCAAAGCTGTGCTTGCTAGTCATGCACTGCCAAGCGTTTTTAAGTTCTGCTTAAAATGAACATTTTCACTACAGATCCAGTCACTGCTGAAACATTTGGCATGGTTTTTTATTTTTATGAAATCAACATGTTTGAGGAAAAGAGTCATTTAAACAAAAGGATTTTGGTCAAAACGTCCAAGTCTGTTAAAAGTCTGAAATGTGTTTTGAACTTTTGACTTCAACCAAATTTGACAGAGTGAAGTACAGTAAATAAAGCCTGAAATGAACCTGTCCCCTAGATATTATTATACACTTTCAGTTGCTTGTTAACACAAATAGCTAATCAGCCAATCACACAGCTGCAACTCACTGCATTTAGGCATGTAGAGGTGGTCAAGACAACTTGCTGAAGTGCAGACCGAGCATCAGAACGGGGAAGAAAGGGGATTTAAGGGACTTTGAACGTGGCGTTGTTGGTGCCAGACGGGCTGGTCTGAGTATTTCAGAAACTGCTGATCTGCTGGGATTTTCTCTAGCATTCACAGAGAACGGTTCGAAATAGAGGAAATATCCAGTGAGCGGTCAGTTGTGTGGACGAAAATGCCTTGTTGATGTGAGAGGTCAGAGGATAATGGGCAGACTGGTTCCAGATGATAGAAAGACAACAGGAACTCAAATAACCAACCAAAATCTCTGAGGAACGTTTCCAACACCTTGTTGAAAGTCTGCCATGAAGAATTAAGGCAGTTCTGAAGGCAAAAGGGGGTCCAACCTTTTACTAGCAGGATGTACCTAATAAAGTGTGTGTGTGTGTGTGTGTGTGTGTGTGTATATATATATATATATATATATATATATATATATATATATATATTTATTGACGTAACACAGGAAATGTACTGTAGCATGAAAAATTGTGAAATGTGAAAAATTGAGTCTGAATGTCTTTAGCCTTGCCCTGCGATGGACTGGTGACCTATCCAATGCGTTCCACCTAATCTCTTATTTTGAAATAAAAGTCACCCTGATGACATCACAACTTCCTTTTACCTGTTTTTTGAGGATCTATGAAGAAAAGCATACGGTACGTCCACTGTGTCTTTTCAGTTCTAAGAGATTTATTATTATTATTCATTTAGCTCATGATTTCATATGAAGCTTTTAGCTGAAGTCACTGGTGTGACCTACTTTGTTCTGAGGTATATTGTGAAACAATAGAATACAAATGGATTAAATGACATATTTTAGAGGATATTCCGTGATTGACAGCATGTGGTTTGATACTCTGTAGCAGCCGTTTTGTAATATTAATTTTTCATTAAGAAACGTCTGGTGTTACCTTTCTTATGTGGAACACCAATAAGGATTGGTAACACCAGTGACAGTGACGCATATGTATAGATAGAACAGTGGACGTTTCTGAAGAATGACATCCTAATAAACTGGCAACTCTGGTGCTGTTTTACCTGGTCATCCAGCCGGGTCATGCTGCTTGACCAGCATACCTGCATCCAAAACAAAACTGGTCTGTGCTGGTTTTTCTGGTAAGGTAGTTGAGCAGGTGTTCTGAGTGACTGGCTGACAAATGGACAAAATCCTGCTGTGCATGTGTTGCTTTTTTAAACTGCACATGCTCAATCTCACTAAGAGAGCAGAGCACAAAGGATGTATAGCAGGCAGTCTATATGTGGCTTACTGGCTGAGCACGGCTTAATTCAGTTACTATAGTGACCATGGCAGCGTAGCGGATGTGCGTAGACAATGAAAAAATGGGCTTTAAGGTAGCACTCAAAAGAAGGTTATATTGCTGTATGACACAGGAAATCTATTTTAAGGCTATTTGATGAACCAGAATGGGGAATAAACACAAGATCACTGTTAAAAGCACATCATAAAACTCACCTCTTGTATAGGTTTATTCATACATCCGCAAAAATGACCAATACCCTCCACACAGTCTCAGAGGTCAGTTTGAATAGGGCTATTGTGTATCTCTTTCTAGCACATTCTTCATTCAGTTCAGCTGGCTGTGAGTGCCGTTCATTTCAACTAGGCCTGTAATTCGTGCCTCGCTATGAGAACAAAGCCCATCCTAATGACCACAATGTCAGTAGAAGCTTACGTCGCAGCGCTGAGAGAAAAGAGGATGAATCATACACGGTTGGCACTGGTGTTGAACGTCACTCGAGAAAATGTAATTGAATATATGGAGACGTATAGCAGAGGAATTGATTATGGTATCGGTTTTGTCACAATCTGATGGCCTAACGAGGAGCTGCCCACCCAGTTATAGCCCTGCTGAGGGAGAGGAGCAGGCCAAAGAGACACACACGCTGTAAATTGATCCACTCCTTTAAAATCCATTAGAATTGATTACTTTCGCTGTGAGATTTTAATCTGCAACTGATTATGTACAGTGATTCATCCCCTTGTACAGACAGCAACACTTCTGGACAAAGCCAGCTTTGGCGTCTTCTGACTGGCCTCCTCTGGGCTACATCAGCTGATTGCAGGGCTGTTTCTTGCTGTAGGTGGTGAAACCGGTTGCTTAGTGTTCCTAAGCCATCACGAGCTTGTACATAGGGGTTTTTAAATAACTTATCAAGGCATTGCTGGCGACTCTGCTTCCGACAGAATCAAGCAAGCAACATACAGCATTCAAACACGCAGTGAAATGTATTTGCATTTCTGATCTCATTTTTAAAGATTTTTAGGATTATTAGTCCCGTTTATTTACAGTATTGTGCAAAACTCAGAGACCACCCTTTCATTTATTTAAATTCCATTCAAAATGGCCTTTAAACCCTCACATGGCCAGGGCCCAGTGGCAGACCCAAAGTTTTATTACACACTTCTGTAACTTAAGAACAGCTTAGCCAAGTCCCTGTAGTTACTGGGTAATAAGCCTCAGTGTGTAATAAGTCTGGGATTTTAAGGGTTAAGCTAAATTAATTTTTTAAACATCAGAAAAAAAAAAAATAGAAAACATATATTTAACAGAAAATTACACAGAAGAAAAACTGAAATGACCAGATTTTTCAGTATTTAGTGTGTCCACACATTTAGTGTGTCTGTTTTCCATTTTTTTGAAGAAATCTGCAGGGATATTTTTCCACATCTCTGAAGTTCAGGCTTAGGAGTTGGTTGCATTTTCAGCGTCTCATGATCTAAATAATCCCAAATACATATTTAGACTCATCCTAAATATAAAATCATCGTCTATAAAACCTCTGTCAATGCCGATACACAAACAAGAAACACTTCAATTGAACTCTGCTACATAACATGCCTTAAACATGTTATAGCAGATGACATATGCTGACAGATTATGTCCAGTAATATAGCAGTTTCATATTACCTTTAATGGTAGTTGCCATGACAGATGCCATAATGTTTGACGTTATGATGGCTAATTAGAGTACAATTAGCAAAGACTGGCATGTGACAGCTCATGACAGGATATGACACCTGCCTTGACATGTTAATGGAGTTGGGGAACCTACACATTAAACCCACAGGAGCTTTCATTACATCCCATTCTAAATCCATACGCATTAATATGCAGTTGTTCTCCCTTTGTAGCTATAATAGGGGGCACTACTGAGGACCTTCTCTGACACAGTTACGGCATCAGCCATCTTCCTTGGAGTGGTCTGCTGGGGCAGCAGCATCTCAACAGCGGACAGGAAGAGACTTGACTGACTCATTAAGAGGGCCAGCTCTGTCCTGGGAAGCCCCCTAGACCCAGTACAGGTGGTGGGAAACAGGAGGATGTTAGTCAGACTAGCATCCATGCTGGAGAACAACTCCCACCCCATGACTGAGACTCTGGCCAGCTCCATCAGTGACCGGCTGCTTCACCCCAAGCGTGTGAAGGAGGCTATCCAGGTCCTTCCTCAAAATGTAGTGGAGGAAAAAGTCACATATTAGACTCTGAAATGTAGTGGAGTGAATGTAAAAAGTCCAGAATGGAGAAACTTCAGTACAAAAAATTAACTAATTACATTTCCTCATTTACTGTCCACCACTGGTTATAGCTGACCCTAGACTGGGTTGTAACCTCATGCAAGGCATTCAACAACCTCTCTGCTGTTCACTTAGCATGACCAGACACCATTCTTACATTGCAATGACCAGCCACTGTCTTAACACAATAACAGAAAGGTCTATTATAGCATTAGCGCTTTGGGAGAGTCAGCGGCCATTAGCCGGCTAGGCAGTTTTAAACAACTGGACGTCTTTCTGAAAATAGACCATGTCTCACGTGGTCGTATGACTTGGAGGTAATCATCGTCATCATGGTCATTATCATCATCATCTTCCTCCTCCTCCTCCTCCTCCTCTTCCTTCTCCTGCAAGTCTGCAGACCACATACTCACATCAATCATTGACAGGAAAGGAAATGTCAACTTTTTTTACTTTCAGAAGAAGAAGAGGGATAAAAAAATGCTCACAAATAAAGTGCACACAATTACGGCTTAGGGCCCTCTGGAGTTTTCTTAAGGTCGAGCAGGCAGGAACGTACGTCTCTTAGTTTTCAAGGACTGGCGGCTGTTGCTTAGCAAATAATGCCTGAAGTGGGTCTGGAGAGTAGCCTTCAGGGCTGTAATGCATTAATGGAAGCAGCTGAGGCTCTAACTTACATCTCACGTGTAAACTAGAACTAAAACAGCAATTTAACGAGCGCACTTAGCCTCAGAAGACCAAAGTGGGAGCTATTTTGCAAAAAGGAGATTTCTTGTCTGTCTGCACTTTTTCTAGCAGGCCGTGTTTTCTCTCACAGCCTCTAATGTTCACAAACAAAACGTTCCAGGATGTCCCAGAAGGTAATAAATTGCACTGGACAATAACGCTGTTCTACACACTGCTGTGTTACTTTAACGCCATTACTGGTGGCTTTCAGCCAGCACCAAGCCTTGCTGTCTTCATGTCCCTGATATTGCACTGCACCTGGCAAAAGGTCTGGGTAAACAGTAGATGAGCACCACTGCTTATATTCAGATTACCATCACAGTTTCTGGAAAAGTGTCTCGCCCCCACATTAACGCCCCCCCCCCCACCCCCCACCCCCCCAAACTGTTTGACTTTCTGGAAGCCGTCTGTCGTATGTCGAAGCATGACTTTCTGGGAAGACACTTCACCTCACAGCAGCTGGGGCTGAGGAGGCCGCATGGCAACGGTTGCCATAGTAAAAGAGATGGTGATGTAGTGACAAGGTATAAGGCTCAAAATGGTGATGCATTCAATTGACATTAACTCAGATGTGTACATACTTTACACAAATTCCATAATTTTGCTTTCCAGTTTCTCATGTTGGCTATAATTTGTTTTAATGTGACATATTGTGACATATTGTATTCATGAAATGTAACATATTGTATTCATGTGGAGATTATAAACTCGTTTGAATGGAAGGAAATTTAGTACATCATGTTTTTCAGTGAAGTTGAGCAATAAATCTGAGCAGTGAGTATGAAATTAGCATAGACTCTATTTTTATAAATCTGAAAAGGGGTATAAATATGACCTAGATTTCCCTGTCACTAAGCGTGTTTACCCTCACTTGGTGAACTGCAGCCAGAAATCACAGGCTGGATTATCAGCAGTGCTCAGGCAGGTGGGTAAATTTAGAACCTGGCCTTCACATTGGTGCTCAGACCAAGCGTATGGAAACACTCCTCTAATTGTATATCTCATAGTATGTCACATTATAGATAGACTATCTATCTAGAGGCGCTTTACCTGGGGGAAAAAAAACAAACAAACAAGAAAAAAACAATGACGACGGTGATCTGTTTCTATTTTGCGTCGTCTTGGGGTTCTGCATATCATTCATTCCACCAGTCTGTGAGCTAAAGACAACTGGGTTTTCCGAACATTTCTTTCTGGCACTGATATCTCCTGGATGGTTGCATAATGTTCAATTCAGGAATGGAAGTGATATTCCTGCGTAGGCTTCACGCTGCATATTTTTAAATAAATTAATGAGCACTACCATAAAAAGTCTATGAAACTGCCTGCAATGTTCATCTCTGATGGGGTGGACTTATACATCGCTGTTCTCAGAAGAAAACCTCATATCTCCATCTTTGGTGTTCATCAGTTTACATTGAAAGTAAAGTATTTTTTTTCCTTCTCCTGTAAAGTCACCAATTTGGAGAAATTAGGATTTCTTCCAACAACACACACACACACACACACACACACACACACACACACACACACACACACATATATAATGTATATATATATATACAGCACTGTGCGAATGTTTTAGGCGTCTAAGCAAATTTTTAAACACTTTACCTCAGCAGTGAGTTCATCACAATATACATTAGAATAAAGTCATATTCACAATTCAAACATAAAAACAATAAAAAGTAACAAGAATTTCTTGGATCCATATTTTTCCTTGATACCTTCACAGCCGCCACAGAGACTCGTTAATATCATCAATTACATCATGAGCTCAATTTACTGAAGCACTGATTGAACTAGGAGCTGCTTTTAAACTACATATAATACTGGACTTCCTCGAGGAGAGGCTTGGAAATGGCTAAAGAAACACACTCACATCCAGAAAATCACTATATATATATATATATATATATAATCATTATTAATTAATATTCTATAACTTTTGTTTAATCAAATATTAACACTTCTCTCAGCAAATAAACACAAACTACATAAATAGATTTTACAGTACTGTATATATACCTGTGTGTGTGTGTGTTTGTGTGTGTGTGTGTGTGTGTGTGTGTGTGTGTGTGTGTGTGTATAAAATCTGGTATTATTTCTCAGGACAAATATGAAGAGTTACTGGCCAAGCTCATAAGAATTAACCATGAAGTGTTCAAATTAAATGTTTTATTTTATTAAACCAAAATGGGTCCCACCACACAAACAAATGTTTGTGTTGAGCTTAACTAATTGTTTACAAGTTCCCCTGAACAGGTACAAATGGTGGTAAAACCAATGGGTCCACCAACATTCCCTGACCAACAAAGGCTAGTCTCTAAAGTCAGCTAAGGAACAATAAATGCTATCTTGTGGTTTTCCTTTCAGCTCCAAACATGACCAGCCTCCGCTGCCAGTAGTCAATACCACTGATCTTATCAAACTGAAACTTACACTTTTGAGTTTATTGCTGCTTCACCTCTTGGAATAAAGATTAGCGATAGAAATGGTTGAAAAGAGACAAGTCAGTGCGTTCAAATCCCAGAACTGTCGGTTGACGTGGTTGTGCATTGGCGCTAAGTTTCTGTAGAGGGTCACTGAACTGATGTGCTGCTTCTGTTATTTATAGCAACAGAATGGAGAAAAACCGTCTACAGTAGGGCACATTATCATGGACCGCCATGCCTTTCCTGCAAGGTGGTGGACAGATCCAAATCAGAACGCTAAATTGAATTTCATGCTTGTCCCTCTTCACAAAGACCTATGTTAGATTGCACTCTGAGACTGAATATGCATTGCCTAAAGGCAATTACAGGTTTCCTGGTAGAGGATGGCTTCAGCAGTACAGGTGACCAACCTTCTCTTGACTCCTGTGCTTCTGGCAGCACTAAACAGGCCTAGGCGATGGAAAGGAGTGGAGAGGGGGCTAAGTGGCCCAGGCCCTATTAAATTAATCAGGCATCTGAACGGTTGGCTTTTTTTGGACAGATTAAATGTGGCTATAAATAGAAAGCGATGAACTGGTGCTGATGTTGAATTATGTCCAAGTGTGCGTGGGTGTGTATGTGTTTACATGTGTATGTGGGCAAAGTTCATGCTAAAACTGGCATCACTGAGGGCAGTTGCTCTTTATGCTGGCCTGCCATCTTGGCCCAAACACACTTTCTGGCCACACAGCTAAATAGCTCACGATAAGACATGCCAGTACACTGTGAGCCTTTACCAATCCCCTGGCATTCCGCTGTACTTAAGATCAGATAAGCGATGGTAAACGAGAAAGCCTGGCCACAATTCCAGGACATTCAGATCTCTTGGATTTTACACTGGTGTATAACAAAACTGCACAGGGGCAAAACTGTTAGACTATGGGGTTTTTCAGTGATCATATCACATATACTGACATGTATTTTGGATATAAGGAAAGATTTTTTTTTCGTTTGGACAAATGTATAGACAAATACTTTTAAAATGAGGAAACTGGATTTACGGTTTATGTTTCCTGCTTTTAGTTTGGAATATCATTGCTTAAACATCACATACTGTATGTTGAGATACATTTTGGACAAAATATAATATAATGAATTATATCTACCGGTGGTGAACCATCAGGGCCTTCAAGGCCTTCAAGGCCATATGTTTGGGTAAGAAGGATAAAAAGTCATATATGTTATCTGAAAAGGTTCACGCTGATATTACATTAACAATTGTTTGCATCTTCCTCTAAATCCGTTTTCACATTTGTGTCGGAAATGCAACTGGAGTGAAAAATGGACCAATCCGTAATCTTTCCATGGTTGTCTTTATGGAAAACATAGAACCCCACCTCAGGATCTTCAGTGTCTTGATAGCATACCCTTGTCATTAACACAAAGTAATACTATCAATACTGTCAATCATGACTGTCAAACGGTGCAGTCGTGGGCTGGAGGTTAGGGATCCAGCCTTGTGACCGGAAGGTCGCCGGTTTGATCCCCAGAGCCGACAGCACATGACTGAGGTGTCCTTGAGCAAGACACCCAACCCCCAACTGCTCCCCGGGCGCTGCGGATTGGGCTGCCCACTGCTCTGGGCAAGTGTGCTCACTGCCCCCTAGTGTGTGTGTGCTCACTAGTGTGTATGTGGTGTTTCACTGAACAGATGGGTTAAATGCGGAGGTGAAATTTCCCTGTTGTGGGACTAATAAGGGTCTCTTACTAAATCATGCTATGGATGATATCTCCCGATATTATCAAAGAACTGTTAAAGGCCCCCATTTCAAGATGGACATTCAATAAAAAAGGATATTGTGAAAAAAGGCATCCGCCACCTCATCCTGAGCTTCTTACTCAGGCAGAGAATGGATATGTTCATCCTTTTCAAGTGAGAATCCTAAATATTCCAGTTTCATTTGCTTCTTGTAAAATGCAAGCAGCACATGAGCACGGTCCCGACTACCTGCACTGTCTTCATTCACTATTGAAAAGCCACTTCTTTTGGGTTTAAAAGGCAAGGAGCAGCTAAATGATCGAGTCATAGAAGCTCTGGTCAGTTTTATTGTTTCTGTCATTACATTTATGGCATTAGGCTGACACTCTTATCCAGAGCAACTTGCAATTTGACCAATTCACACAGGTAGGCAGAGGTGGTGTTAGGAGCCTTACTCAAGGACTCTTATTAGTTCAGTGTAGGGTGGTTGCCCAGGCGGGGATTGAACCCCAGTCTACACTATAGAAGGTAGAGGTGTTACCCACTACACTACACCATATTGTGAGAAGAGTGTTAGATACATTATCATATTACATCCTTAATGATGAAATATGAATGGTTTGTTGACTGCTGTGAAAGTGCTTTGCTCTTTGTGTGTAGCTTAACATTGTAAATCAGCTTTTTTGCCTTGTGTTTGTTAATGTGGCACTAGTGTAGGTTTTAGGTTGCACATATTACACGTGACTATGATGATGACTGTGTGCAACTTTCTTTATATTACAGTGATTTTTATTAGCGCAATGTCCAAAGAAGACCCAAATCCAATAAGTATGGTCTGCCTCTGATAACTATATAACTTTTTTAACAGTGGGAATTTCAATCTTAAGACATCATAAGGACATATTTTGGATATGAGGAATTTTGTGTATGTGTCTTTTTATCATTGGCAATTTTGGTGCTAAGGCCTCACATATATTAACATATTTTAGAAATGAAGAAATACTTCTCCATATTGTTCTCATCATTATATTATTTTTTATTTTACATATTTTAAATATTAAGTTAAGTGAAGTGACCCCTATAAGTCCCACAGAGGGGAAATTTTCCCTCCATATTAAACTCATCTGTGCAGTGAAACACCACATACACATGAGTGAATGCACACACACTAGGGGGCAGTGAGCACACTTGCCCAGAGTGGTGGGCAGCCCTATACACATCACCGGGGGAGCAGTTGTCATACTTGAATATTTCAGATCATCGAACTACTTTTAACATTGGACAAAGATAACCCAAGTAAACATACAATGGTGTCATAAAATTATTTTCATTATGTGAAACATTTAAATGTGATAAATTTGCAGAAATAGAGGAAATAGCTATAGAAAAGGTGAGGGACAAGTACTTTTATAGCACTGTATATGCACATATATACAAAGACCACATATATTGGGAAACAATTGTGGAAGGACATATTAAGATATAATACATCAGGAAATATTTTGTCTTTTTCTTGGTGGCAATGTCTTTGGTGCCAAGACATTGCATATATGGAGATGTATTTTGGATATAAGGAAATATATGTACATATCTTTATCATTGTTCAGACTTGCAGTGCTAAGACATCACCTTTGTTGACATATACTTTGTATATAAGGAAATATGCATATATTTTCATCATCTGGAAATTCATTGCAAACACATACACATTGTGTAAGTATCTACTGGACGTAAGGAAATATACGTGCGTATTCGTCGAGATTGACTTGTAGTGACTCTTGACCTTTTTACTCAGTTTACTGCAATCAAAATTTTCCATTCTGTCCAACAGGAAAATTGCAATGGACCTAGACGTCCTTACATAACGCTGCAGTTGATGCAAAAAGAAACTCTCCAAGTGCAAGACACTTGATGGCTGAGAATCTGAACGGAAGGAAGTGACACATATTTTCCACAAAGTTCCAAAACTCTCTCTGGCTGCGTCACGGGGCGTTCCATCAGCCTGAAGAATGTTTACAGGCTGAAGAAGTGTCCACAGCTGCTCTCCTCTCCGCCTGGAATAGCAGTGGCACATCCAGCTGAGGGAAACCTTCCAAAATCACAGCAGCTCACAGACAGCCGAGTTAACATTGTCCATAACTGTGTCCCCTGGGACATAGAAAAAATCTGCGATGATATAAATTACCATTCCAAAGCTTGGAATCACTTATGCTATTATTGATTTGTGTTATTATTTTTACAACAATATCTTGATGCTTACGCACTGTTCGGGTCACCCTAAAGCACACCGAGTGCTAAAGCATGTAACATGGAAAAATGTCCTGTCCTCTGTTGCATCAGTCACTACAGAGTTCTAAACTGCCTTTGGAAGCAACATTAACACAAGAACTAAGCATTGGGAGCTTCATCAAATGAGTTTCTATGGATGAGCAGCTGCACACAAGCCCAAGATCACTATACACAATGCCAAGTGTTGGCTGGAGTGGTGTAAAGCACGCCGCCACTGGACTCAGCAGTGGAAATGTGTTCTATGGAGTGATGAATCACGCTTCACTATCTAACAGTCTGATGGGCGAATGGAAGAGTTGCTAGGAGAATGCTACCCACTAGACTGCATAGTGCAACAGTAAAGTTTGGTGGAGGAGGGATAATGGGTTGTTTTTCAGCATTTGGGCCCCTTAGGCTAAGTTTACACTGCAAGTACAAGTGGCCCAAATGCGATTTTTTTCATCATATGTGACACAGATCTGTTATTGCAGTGTGAACACCAAAAACCACATTTAATCTTACATTTTCCATTCTGATTTGAGGCGCTTTCATATGTCGTACTGAAATCTGATACATATCCGATCTGTGGCGGTGTGACTCAGTCCAGCTTTCTTCCAGTTATGATCCTGCAAAGTTGCACAGAAGTAGCATATTAGATGCACTTTGTACAGCCAGACTGATTTATATGACTGAAAACATTGGAATGGTTTTGTAAGTCACACACCTGACTCTTTGCTGAGTAAATAAAGCAGATTTATTGTGGTTCAAATAAGGCAAAACTGATTTTGGGCTCATCAGATGGCAGGTCAGATGGCCTGTCCACTCACACTAAGTGTCCATGTGGCGTAAATCACCCCCCCTGCCCCTGGTGACCAAAGGTACGGTTAAAAACCTCAGCCTTGTTCATAGCTGGCCTGCTAGCCAGCTGAACCATTTTGATCCTAAGAGAAACAAAACAAGGCCAGGAAGGCTAAATATAGCATCTGCCTCCGTCTCAGTGGCACTAAGGCTTGACCCGAGGGGTGACCAGGCCGTTTCGGAATATTCTAATGGGCTTTTTGCCTTTTAGAAGTTGCACGTACACATCCAACCTTTCACAGCCCTCCGTGGTGCGGCCTTAGGCTGAGTCATGTTAATGGTGCCAGAAGCGATATACATAAATGTGTATTTCGAGATCATATTAGTGAGATATTTGAGCAGTTCTATATTGGGAAGTGTGCATGAACGCAAATAATCAGCGTGTTATTTTTGGACGCCGCACTCCTGTTTTTCCGTTATGCGCCAATGGAAAATTTGAACGGCTGGGTGAGCTTGGATGGCCGATTCTTTTCTGCTTTGACAGTCCAGTGCTCGTGAATTAGATCCTCTGAGATTATAGGGCCGCCCTACTAACTGGCACATGAATGCTACGAGGGAAACGGCCTTTTCAAGCTACTGTCAAGCAGTGCTGATAAGGCCGAAGCATGACATGTGAGCGAAAGAGGGGCTGCCAAAGCTAGCAATCGCTCTCGAGGGGAAATGGATATGATAATACAAACCGTGTACCTGGAACCGGCTTTATTTGAAATGAAAAGCCGCTATCCAGCTGACCCTTTAGCGGCAGGGCTATTTATAGCGTGGGTCTATATATAGTCTGCTTGTAAGGTCATCTAGGTCACGGGCTGCTTTCATCCCACCAAAACAGGGGAATGCGTGGCTAAAAGGAATCGTGGGTAATCCTCCCAGCCTCCTTCAATGTGGAACTATTTCAGAACTATTTCATTTTAGCCAGTGTTTTATCCTCCAGAAAGGGATGATTAATCTCTTTATTCGGGTTTTAAAACAGGAACACGAATGGCTTAAAAACATGAACCTGAATGAGGTTAATCTCTCTCTCTCTCTCTCTCTCTCTCTCTCGCTCTGTTGCTCTCCAGAGTAACCCCAAATGAACAATAAAACAGCCCATATCGTTTTCTCTCATAGATTTTATTTCAGTTACCATAAGCAGACAAGGAGGGCAAGGAGGGTAATGCCAATAAAATATAACTATCCATTCAAATATAGCATTTTAATCTACATAAAACACATTGAAGACAGAAGCAACAGTGAAAAATGATGTAATCATGCAGATTCAGTGGAATAAACAACAGACCACCTGCTATTCCTGAACGCAGTACCACTACACTAACACACACTGTTCTACACACCCGTGATCAGTTAAATAGGTTGGGTATCACTGGTTCATTAAACACTGAAATTTATATGTACATGATTTCTCTAAATATCTGCAACTACAAAAAATCATAAAACTGTGTCAGAAACTTGTCCTAGAGGCTATTGCAGTCTTTCCTAACCCCGGCCCAGGGTTAAATAAAGAAAAACTGTGGTTTTAAGTCAGAGTGAATGGGAAGTCTTCTGTTTTCTTCCATATTCTGTCATGTTTCAGAGCAAAACCTGGAAACAGGGAGGGTTTCTGAGCTAGCTGGGCCCTTCCGCTCGATGATAGGTGGGGTGTTGGGTGGGAGAGACGAAACATATTATGGATGACATGCGTGATAGCGTGATGCGTATCCTTTTTCGGAGCAACACATCTGTAGTATCTCCTCACCAAGTTCCACCATTTCTTGGTTATGTTTAAATCTATTTTGTTCACATTTCTCTTTATTTTCATAGTTTTTGCATGAATTGTGTAACCAACATTCGACAGCCTTGTAGCACGTTAGCTTCCCTGCATGTTTGTTTCTCTGCAAAAAGGCAAACAGGTAATACAGAAAATGTGCACAAAATTAGTTAGAACATGAAAAAAGATGAAAAAGATGAGACGACTACAGATGCAAAGAAGACAGTCGGCAGACGCTATCCTGAATAGCAGTCATTCCACTTCAAAGAAAGACTGCAAATTTTGTCTTCTAAATTATATGATCTGATGAATCTTGCTTAATATGAACAGGAACAAGAACTAACAAGGTAAAAAAGAGGTTCATTAGGATTTCAGGTTCATTTTTCTGTGTGATTTGTGCACAGTGAGTGAGAAAAAGGCACTAAATGACTCTATAATTTACAGTGACATTTTGAGAGGCACTCTCTCCTGGTTGGCTTTTCCAGACGGTGGAGGGTTCTGATAGGACAGTCTTACAAAGACGACTATCAGTATGATCCCTGTGAAGGAAGATACAAAGAAAGTTACCTCCTAAAAAGTTTTGACAAGTCATATGTTGTAAAAGCCTCTAAACTGGGGGCCACCATGGGCTGGAGTTTAGGGAACCAGCCTTGCAATCGGAAGGTCGCCGGTTCGAGCCCCAGCACCGACAGTAGGTGACTGAGATGTCCTACAGCAAGACACCTAACCCCCAACTGCTCCGGGCAAGTGTGCTCACTGCCTCCTAGTGTGTGTGTGTGCTCACCAGCATGTATGTGGTGTTTCACTTTACGGATGAGTTAAATGCGGAGGTGAAATTTCCCTGTCGTGGGACTATTAAGGGTCTCTTCAAAAAACATATGGGCAGTATTTTGTACTGTTCATACACATTGACATGCTTGGAAATGCCAGATGTTTTTATGAGATTAATAGAATCTTGGTAGATTAACGGGTAGGTAGGCTCAGATAAGCTTTGCGCCCTCTAGTCTCCCCATATGGATGAAAAATATATGTACACATACACTAACCATGTATATGTTCAAATGTTTAATATATTTATGTAATATATAATATACACTTTGTTTGAAGATGCTAAATTGGAGTTTATTGGGGGAGCTTTTCAGCCATGCTAACTTGAGACGCCCATAACTTTCAGCTTCACCTTCATGAGTTGTTGGATTGTTTTGGAAATTTCACACTATGTTTGTTCCCACTTTAATAAGCATTCCTTTCCACATTTAGCCCAAACCTTCTCATGGCCATATATTGTAATCACCATATACACATTTAAATCAAGTAAATTCAATCCATTCATTTATTTCAGTGTAGTAACAGCACTGTCTGGAACAACACTGAGCTATTTCACACTCAGCATTGTGCTTACCAATGACTCCGAGAGTTCCCAGCAGGATACCCAGAGTGGACTGGATCGTGGGCATCCCTGCGAGCTGCTTGGCTGCGGTCCGGCAGTTCCCCCTCACGTTACATGTGCACACAGTCACTGTGAGGAGAGAGATGGAGTGAGTATTGAGCCCTGCTTACATAGAGGACAGCAGCAGTGAGGTGTAAATGGAGGAGTAAACAGGGACAGGACGTTCTCAGCACGCTTCCATGGCTTCAGGCTGGGAAAGAGCCACAGGGAAAAGAATGATCAGACTCGGACTGACGCACCTGTGGCTGCGAGAACAGAATTCTCAGCACCACAAGTATGTACAGCACACGCGCATACACAAACACACTGACACAGACTCAGGCTTGTTTTCATACCAGCATATCAAACCGATCAGGCATAACATTCTGACCACCTCCTTGTTTCTACACTCACTGTCCATTTTATCAGCTCCACTTACTGTATAGCTGCACTTTGTAGTTCTACAGTTACAGACTGTAGTCCATCTGTTTCTCTGATACTCTGTTACCCTGTTCTTCAGTGGTCAGGACCCCCATGGACCCTCACAGAGCAGGTACTATCTGGGTGGTGGATCATTCTCAGCACTGCAGTAACACTGATGTGGTGGTGGTGTATTAGTGTGTGTTGTGCTGGTACGAGTAGATCAGACACAGCAGTGCTGCTGGAGTTTTTTCCACTCACTGTCCACTCTATTAGACACCCCAACTTTGTCAATCCACCTTGTAGATGTAAAGTCAGAGACGATAGCTAGTTAAACACCTCAGTGTCACTGCTGGACTGAAGATAGGCCACCAACCAAAAACAAACAGCATCCTACGACCACTGATGAAGGACTAGAGGATGAACAACACAAACTGTGCAGCAGGAGATGAGCTATCGTCTCTGACTCTACATCTACAAGTCTGTAATTGTAGATGTATAAAGTGCCCCTATATAGTAAGTGGAGCTGATAAAAATGGGTGTAGAAACAAGGAGGTGGTGATAATGTTATGCCTGATTGGTGTATATAGACTCTGAGACCACCCTTCACCCTCCACCTACAGTTTCTTTTTCTACATTCTTTTCAGGAGACCTGCTTTCAGTTCTTCAAAGAAATCTGCAGGGATGTTATTTCTTAACACCTCCAAAGTTCAGTGCTAGGCTACATTCACATTACAACCCTCCTTGCTCAAATCAGACTTTTTGCTCAAGTCTGATCTCTCTCACACTGTGGTTCACACTTGTTGAGGTAAGTGACTCAAATCTGTCATTAATGTGATGAACCGGCGTCCTGAAATGACCCACTACTCAATAACGTCACCTGACTGAATCACTGCATCATCAGCACAAACTAACGAGCAGAACGAGCTTCGCTGAGAAGATCATTAACTCTGATCAGCTCTCGGCTTCATTATTAGAGCCAGATGAAGGAGAAAAAGATCAGATGAGCTGCTTTTCCACCGTTTACAGGCTTTAACTTCTGTTCGGCGCTGCTGCCATGGTAACGCTGAATGATGGCGCACACTCCGTGGAAAAAAGTACATGGATTCCCATCCATCCCCATGGCCACGAATCGGATACGTATCCGATCTAGGACCACATGTGAAAGTGGGTCAGGTCAGATTTGAAAAGATCAGATTTGCGTCCACACAGCCCTGAAAACACCAGATCTGAGTCACACTGGGGCAAAAATTTGTGCCACTTCGACCAGGTAATGTGAACGTGGCCTTAGATGTTGAGGTCTGGACTCTGGGGTGGCCAATCCATTGTTCCGAGAGCACTTTCTTCGTCTGATTTCTTCTTTTTTGCCTTCTTCTTTTGACTATTTTCTTTTTTCAGTGAGGGCCTCTTGACAGCTATACATCCTTTATCCTTTACACATCCATAGCGCTGAGTGGTCTTCTCACAGTGGAAGCATGGACAGATACAGATCTGAAGGGAGAGTGGAGCTTGATTTTCTCCTCTCTCCCAGAGATGAAGGGTTTAAGTGCTGTTTATCTGATGGAGCAGTTTTGGTGTCTATCAGGTCTTCCAGGTGGTTGTTAACAACCCCATTTTCTCTGTAGCTTTTAACTTCCAGTTTTAGAAACTCTTGCTTTTTATTCCCACTTATTTTCCTTTAACTTTCCTCTTCCTTTTGCAAGCAGATTATCTTATATCTAATCTCATCTGAAATATCTCCTGAGAAATAAATATCTTGGCTTTATGGTCATTTTGACTGAAAATTAAATATATTAAGGATGATCTCTGATTTTTTATATGTAGTAATAATACATCCTATATATACATAAAACATATAGACATACCTTAACCTCAGGTACCAAAAAGAAAGAAACACACAGTCAAACACATACTTGCATACACACACACACACACATGCACACACACACACACGTGCGCATGCACACACACTATCTCTAACTAATTGAGCAAGCAATTGCACGCATTATGATTAAGCAATGCGATTATCATCAATTATTTCTGCTAATGTCTTTGTCCCCAGTGGCCCGAGGACTGGGTACTGAACCAGTAAATATTAGCATTGCATGAATTTTAACATGCAGGATGGCGCAGACTCAGAGCTGGCAATGCTCTACCCAAGTACAGCCAGCTCTGGGCCTAATGTGGGCAGAATGACAATATGAATGAAAACACCTGGTGCACTGATCCAGACAAGATGTGCTCATTTTTTGTTGATGTACTACACATGTACTTTACACTCCTCATGTTAAAGGAGTAATAAAGTTAAAAATGCTAATACCTGCCAATGGGAACAGAGCTCATTTACATATATCAGTCTTAAAGGCAAAGTAACAAGATTTAATACAATTATTAGTTCTGGTGATCATGTGGTTAGTGTTTCTGCAGAATATCCTATCTTCTGTTTGGGTCTTCAGGCATCCTAATCACTTGTTCATGATGTCTCTGATTGCCTTCCATTATGTTGTTGGTTGTCCTTTTCCTCTTTTATCCTCCAATGTTTTATTAGTATTATTGTTTTTTACTGCTGATTAGTTCAAAATCAGGATTCAGTTATCTGGGCTTTCTGTGATTGGTGAGGCTTGATGTGGTCAAGGAGCCATTTACTTGTTTTCTTGCCATCCAAGGTACTTTCAAAAGTCTTGACCAACACCAAAATGCTAAAACTGGTCCAGCTCTTTAATTGTCCAGTTTTCATACCCAAAAAAAACAGATGAAAAGATGAAAACCCGAGCAAATCTTTGTGTACAGAAACAAATCATTAATATTTTTGCACTTTTTAAGCTCCTTCATCCTTGTTCTGCAGAGTGTCAACTGTGCTTAATCCATAAGTAATTCATGTAGCTAAAATTGTCCACCATGTCCCATATCTTCACCATCAACCGGTAAAGTTAACATTTTTCCTCGTTCCCATTTTTCCCATGTTGTTCTCATAACCTTTGTTGTTGTCATATTGAGCTGAAGTCCCATGTTTTCACTAATATGGCCTAATAATGGCATTCATGTCTTCTTCATTATCCCCTGTGAGTGTCAGGAAATCCTCATATTGAAGGTTATGAATGTGTATGGTGATAGTGGGCAGCCTTGGCTAACCCCTTTACTGATCTCTGTCTGTTTGTCCATTTTCTGTCATTTCTGTGGCTTGTTGAGGTCAAGATGCTCTGGTATACCCATTTTCCTGAGGACATTCCATAATTTTACAGTCGAGTGCTTTACTGTCGTCAGTGAACTGCAGCAAGAGCAGCCTGTTTAATACTAAGCCACAAACACAGGTTGGGAAATGGTCTTATTGAAAGGAATTGTGACCTTTGTTGGTACATAAAAAACACACAGATGTCAAAAATGGACCGTAGGGGAGAAGTAATATACAAAAAAAGTACAATATGAATTCTTTAAGGGAGCAGTTCTCAAACCAGCCCCCAAGCACTTTTTTTGGTTTTCCTGTTCTAAGACCCCATGCAGCTCATTACTGGGCTTTACTGAGTAGTTGTAATTGAGAAAAAAACCAGTAAAGTTTTACATAAATCATCAGGAACATCTGTTTTGAGAAATGAGATCATACTATAACCGTAAATGATCAGTGAATTGTTGCTACTTTTAATATTAATTTGCTGTTGAACTCATTTTTGGATAACTAACAGCACATCTGTCATTAATCACAACATCATTTTATTGATGGGAAAGTGGCCAGTTTAGCAACAGGTGCATTGAATGTATAATAAATCCAAAGAATGTTTAAAATAGCATCACGTATATTAAATAGGGGTGAATCATCCTGTGCAGTGAATGTCACAGCCTCCAATTATACTGCTACAGTTACGTCACCCATGATGAGCAAGCCTGCACAAACAGGTTACATCAAGTAAACCCTTTTATTTGCCTCCCACCAAACCATCCCTTACACTGTGGAGCGTACTGAAAGCTCTCTTACCTGGCAGGTTGATGAAGGTGCTTCTGGGAGGAGAGCTGCTGTCCGAGATGGTGAACGGGACAGTATAAACATCGGGGGACATATATGCGATGTTCAGAGAGAGGTTGGTATGAGTGTCTGTGGAGAAAAAGATCTTTCAGAGTCAAAATCAGGAAACAGACTAAGCTTGTCAAACCATTAATCATTAAGTTAGACATTAACCACAGTGGCTGACACCAGGGGGCGTAACCAGTCAAAATACCCCCTGTTATTCGGGGGTCCCATGTTACCTGGCTACTCTAGCATTGTTTGGCTGATTTTAGCTCTCACTGTAGCGGCAACAAAATGTTCAGTTCAATCATTTTTCTTCAAGACATTCTCTTGTCTAGTTTAGTAACGTGCTCTTTTTACATTAACTGAGATCTTACACATTTCCTCTTGTGTATTTGGTTTGAGAAATGAGTAACAATCAGTGGTCGACAAAGTACATAAATCATGTGCTTGAGTTAAAGTAGAGATACCCAAGGTAAAATATTACTCCAGTAAAAGTAGAAGTTCCTCCTTTTAGACCTCCACTTGAGTAAAAGTACTAAAGTATTTGCTTTCAAATGTACTTAAGTATCAAAAGTAAAAGTACTAAAAGATTAATTAGCTTAATGCAACTAAAGTTTAATAAAAATCATAAAAAATAAAAAATCCTCCAATGCCAAAAAAATAAAAAAGAAAAAGAAAAAAGTATTTGTTGCCATATGGCAACACCATGCAGTATAGAGTAATATTCAATATGTGATACATTCAGCTGACCATAAAAGCCTGTCAAAATGGATCTGAGTAGCAAACATCAACATTCCCAGTATTTAGTTGTTGGAATGCCCATGTGACTCCCATGTGTAGAACATGTTATGCTTTCATTCTCAATTCCTCAGCATCATGATGAGGAGTGAGGGAGTTTTAGTTGTATAGCTTGTGGTGGTGCAGCTCAAATACCAAAATACAGGGACAGATGAACATAACCTGTATCTAATCAGGACTTAGCTCCATGACGTTAGAGCAGGAGCCCAGTGCAATAAAGAGGGGCTGTTATCAACCTCAGTTTACTCTTATCACTTCTCCTAAAAGCCCCCTGCCGTCTTTTGACACCAACAGTCTTTAATGTTCCACTGGGTTAGTGGAGGTGAAGAGGCTGTGATGATGCTGGAGTCGTATCTCCTGCATGTATCTCTTCTGTCAGAGGTGAAGAGTATGTTACACATGGGCTTGGCTTCAAAAGGGAGTCCACAAACTTAAAATAAAGGTGCCAGAAAGGATTCTGTGGAGTTCTATATGCCTTTGGTTCTTTGATGAACCCTGGAATGGACGGTTCTTAAAAAAGAAGCATGTTTGTAAATGAGTGTCTTTTTAAGGTTCTAAGAACTTTTACATAATGTACATCCATTCAAAGAACCTTTATTTATTGTTTTGCACAGCATTTTCAAGAAAATAAAATTTGGGTGACAGATTTTCATTATTTGTTAGCTACATTATTGCAGTGCAAAGCTAAAGAAACTAACTTCAGACACCAAACATAAAAACATGAAAACATTTCCTGCATATCGTTGCTTTTCAAGGAAAAACAAGTGTCTCCACAATAGTAAGTTTACTGAATGTTACTGAAGCAATTGAGCAAAGCAATGGCTGTTAAGCAGTAATTTGAGGGTTTAGAAAACAGCAGCAGGTTTTGATTGGCCAGAACAGCATTCACTGAAAACAAATCTAATTTAATCATTGCTGAAGTTCAGCATAATGAACATTCTGGCGCCATTTGTTTGGGTGGCCTCTGATACTGCGGCTGTGCCCCTGAGTGATGTTTGAAGGAATGAAGGAAGGTGAAAAGTCCCTTCTAAACAACTGAGGTCCTCATAGCTAGTTACAGACATGTTACAGGAAAAGGGAAAAATGTTCTTTACTTTTAGGCCCGATCATGAAGCATCATGAAGATGCTGAGATTTTCGTTGGGAGTGACAAGGCTGGACAAGATTAGAAATGAGCAGATCAGCGGGACAGTGAAGGTGGAGCAGTTTGGAGATAAAGTCAGAGAGGCCAGGTTGAGATGGTTTGGACATGTGTTGAGGAGGAATAGTGGATATATTGGGCAAAGAATGTTGGACATGGAGCTGCCGGGTAGAAGGAGAAGAGGTAGACCTCAGAGAAGGTTTATGGATGTAGTGAAGGTGGACATGGAGATGGTTGGTGTGAAAGTAGAGGAGGCAGTAGATAGGGCAAGATGTAGGCAGATGATCCGCTGTGGCGACCCCTAAAGGGAGCAGCCGAAAGAAGAAGACGACTTTTAGGCCCGATCCCATTTCACCCCTCGCCCCTACCACTTCGCCCTTAGCCCTCCGTTTTGTGCGTTCACGTCTAGGGTTAGGGTGTTAGATAGAGGGGTAGGGCGAAGTGTTGGAGCTACATGACCCTCCAAATGGAGTGCAATGAGAAAAAAAGAAAAACCGGCAAGACGGCTACGCAAGAGACCAAAGAAACCCACAAATCGGAGAATTTTCTCTGTTAAAAAATTACGATAACCACAGTTTTATCTTTAATGTCGTTTCAGTGTGTTATGATATACATTTTCATCATAACATCTATAAACAAATCACTAATAGCATGCTAACGTCTCGGTAGCTAGCCATCTAACTTTCCTGTTCCACCTTAAAACTGCTTCATATCTGACTTCAGCTTCATATCACCAATGAATCAGTGGTGGGCGATAATAAATAATTGCCCCTCTTTGAAGGCGTCTGATGCCCTAAATGTAACTAAAGCCCAGCAGTGAGGAGCTGAACTTTCCCCTCCTCTGCTGTCCCTGCAGACGGGCAGGGTCGCCTACAGAGCAGCGCTGGTAGCTGTTAATGAAGTGATGCTCTTTATTTGAGGGTCCCATTTCATAGGGCAAGATTTCAGCCACTACCCCTTGTAACTCAGCTCCAATGGGGTTTAGGGTGACACTCTATTCTATTGGACCATTCATTGTGGAATTTTCACAAGATAAAAAATAGAATAAAAATAGAGATACTTTCTTTTTTTCCTCTGCTGTTTGGGCTTCGGGTATGATCTGTGGCTGGGTGACTTCGTGTATACAATGGGCTGCGTATTTGCTGGGAGGAATGAGTAGTTCTAGTTGAGAGGAACAGTCTCTTACTCGTCTCCAAGCAACACAGCAGCAGCCTATTGTACAGCAGCAGCCTATCAAACTGTCCTTGAAGTGCTTTCCTGAAATGCTGCAGCACAAGGAGTTTGAAAAGGTCTGAGGCAAAGCGTCAATGATTGGCAACAGGAGACTGAGCAGAAACATTGGGTATTTGTTTCAGCTTAATGGGGAGACAGTAAAAAGTTAATGTAAAATTTGACACAAAGGGAGGCACAACGACAGTGGAGTAGAGTGTAGAGTCCTTAGTTTCAACTATTTAGTTTCATTCGCCTTCATTCTTCTCCTGAAAGAATTATCAGCTTCATTTGATTCTGACTGTGCAGGTGTATTGAATCATTTGTAGAATTTCTTGCCAAAATCAGAGATGACAGTCTCACAGGGCAGGTGTGATCCCTTAATGAGAACGTCTTAGAACCACAATTAGCAAATTTGGGCTGCATGTGGGCAGAACTCATATCAAAAGTGTCAGATGGACAGCAAGTCTGTCGTTAGCCCGTGGATGTAACATAGGTCAGCATAGCTGAAAAGTGCCCCCAGAAAACTCTGTAAAACATGTAAAGGTTTGTTGCAGTAAAAAAATAAACATTATCTCTCGCAAGGGAAGAACAGCTCTGCTAAACTGGACTACCGATATCGAATACCTGAGTTATTGTCTTCAAACCAAGTATTTAGGTGGTTTCATTAAATGGGTTTAGTGCATTGAACATAACTGGGCTCTGGAAAAGTTCATGTTCAGGAATTCTTTTTAGTTAATGATAGTTTTTCACTAACTAGCTTGTTTTGCAAGTGAAAGAAAGAAAGGACAGAAAGAAAGAAAGAAAGAAAGAAAGAAAGAAAGAAAGAAAGAAAGAGAGAAAAGAAAGAAAAGAATGGGGTTGGTGTTTTGAGCACGCCTGTGTTCCTGAGGTGTTCATGGTTAGGAATGAATGTTAGCTACTGATAACTAGCTAGCTTGTTTTCATTAGTAAAGAAAAGAAGACTGAAAATCCAAAAGAAAACAAGAAAGAAAAAGAGTAAGAAAGAAAGAAAGAAAGAGGGTAAGAAAGAAAGAAAGCAAGAAAATGAGCAAGCAAGAAAGAAAGAAAGCAAGAAAGAAAGAGAGAAAGAAAGAAAGGAAGCAAGAAAATGAGCAAGCAAGAAAGAAAGAAAGGAAGCAAGAAAATGAGCAAGCAAGAAAGAAAGAAAGCAAGAAAGAAAGAGAGAAAGAAAGGAAGCAAGCAAGCAAGAAAGAAAGAAAGAAAGAAAGAAAGCAAGAAAGAAAGAAAGAAAGAGAGTAAGAAAGAAAGAAAGCAAGAAAGAAAGAGAGAAAGAAAGGAAGCAAGCAAGCAAGAAAGAAAGAAAGAAAGAAAGGAAAGAATGGGGTTGGTGTTTTGAGCACTCCTGAGGTGTTCATGGTTAGGAATGAATGTTAGCTACTGATCACGTTTCACTAGCTAGCTTGTTTTGTTTGGGACTGGACGCTGTAAGAGCTGAACTGGGGGGCCGGTTTCACAGGCTGTACCCTTGTTAACGGCAGATTTCATTGCACTCCAACGCTAAATGTTTAAGCTGTCCTCAGATGCGTGTTCCTTTAAAAGATCACATCGGGCCATGTAAAACTACAGGGATGACTGCGACCATGAAGCTGTCTTTAAAAAGAACAGTATTCCCAGACTATCAAAACAATGAACACTCTGCTGCAATCTCTATTCATTATTTCATGCACAGCAGTTTATGGGCACTTGTGTGAAGAGGCAGTGCACTGCAAACCCTCAGAGACACACACTCAGAGGACTCTCTACAGGGGGTGAGATACAGCAAGAGAAAAGAGCCCTACGTCACACACCTGCCAGAACGTCAGAGTGTAAGAAGAAAATAGGAAGACTTGCTGCTGTTTGTGAGTAATTAGGCGAACAGTAACAGCAACAGCACATGTGGCCTTTCAGGCAATGGAGCCCCAGCTGTGACATCACACAGACTAAAGGAAATATAATTACCCCATACCAGGCGAGAGGAGGCCTGTAATGCAGCTGATCACAACCGAGAGGCAATGAAGACATGGAAAGAAAGAAAGAAGGAAAGAACGAAAAAGAAAGGGAAGGAGAAACAAAGGAAGACAGAAAAGTAAAGAAACAGAAAAGAATGAAGAAACCAAAAAGAAAAAGAATGAAAGAAAGAACACGAATGAATGAACAAACAGAAACAGGCAGGGAGACACAGGCAGACGTTTGACTCAGTGAATCGATACAGACGCAGTCATCCCGGCCAAGTCAACATGTTCTCCAGCATCAGCATCGTCACATTAGTGATGGTTACAGCCGCAGGAACTGAGCCACTGCACTTATTACAGGCAGCTCTGAGCCGTCTGAGCAGACGGGGGGGGGGGCAATTTCCTCCAGCCCACTGTCTTTCAGCACACTCGGCTCTCTGCACACGGCCGAACCGGCAGGTGTCTGTATTAGGCCTAATTCAGATGACGTCTTTCACTTACTGGATCGGCACACGGCCACTGAAAATGTTATTTTCTGAATTTCCATTTTTATCCGGGCCGACGTCATCGAAGCAAAGGCCCATCGTAACCTAGCCAGCGTCAGCAGGGTTGAGCCAGCCTTTGGGTTCGAGTCTAAAGAGGTAATTAAACGGATGTTCTTTACACGTGCCTGAAACACTCAAGTCTGCCAGAACAAAGTCACAAGGGTAGAGTCACCATGTGTGACCTAAGCATTTGACCAACAGTGTCTAAGGAAGCAATGAGCAGGGTAGCCTTTATTATATTATTGCCAGAGAGGCTGTTAGGTTTAGCCTTTTATTATGGTCAAGGATCACTCGCTTTGACAAGACTAATGACTTCTCAAAAATAAAAGATACTAAACAGTGTGTTTACATGCACTCAGTGATTTGATGACTGTAGATTGTGTCAGGAATCCATTCAACATGTTTACATCCACTTGAGTGATCAGATAATGCGAAACTCCGGGTCTACATGAGTCAGACAGTAATCAGATTTCAGCTGTACGATGAGCCAATAAACTCACAGAAGAAGACATGACGCAAACATAACATAAAACTCAAACTTCATACCTCAGCTTTTTAAAAAAAAAAATATTGCGCAACTTTACCTGAAAATATGAACATACATCATCTACAAGATAAATAATAATTAAATCATTAATTTCATCAAGCGTATATTTGGTTTCAGTGTGGCTTCACAAGAGTTTTACTGCATCTCGCGGCAATGCTGGCTTACTTCCGGTACTGCAGTCTGTTTTCACACATGCGCAGACTGAGAATTCGAAAGAAATCAGAGTAAGAGTTCGCATGCACTGAGAAATCTGACTACTGAGCTGAAATCCAGCTCTCTTCAACAGATTTCTTAATCAGGCCTAACTCCGATCTAAGACATTGGAGTGTGCTGTTTACATGACCATATGAATAATCAGATAACTGCAGAAATCCAATTATGATTGGATTATTATGTGCATGTAAATGCACTCACTGTCTGTAATTTTAGTTCGTTTCATGAAATAGAATCATCGTGCTTGTTCTCATGCTCTACAAGTATTGTAATAATATTCTCATTTAATTCTTTAGATTTGATCGGAAACTTAAGGGTTACAATCTTGAAACAGCCAACCAAAATAAGTCAAAACATAATTTCTCTCTCCCTCACAAGGCTAATGTTGTTATCCCACCAAGGCATCTTTAACAAAACTGCGCTGCCAATGATCTTCTCTCTGTTCAAGTTAGACAAACTTTCCAAGAGAAAGCTAACAAAACCTAGCAAGCATAAGTGAGCTGACAAATCTGCAACATCACCTATATACATCACGCCTGTTCAATTGTAGCCACTTTGGTAGCTGTTTCAGTGCTATAGCAGACAGCAAGCTGTGAACTGATGGCTGTCAATCACGTGTGCTTATCGGAATATTAGGCCATGCCAAAATAACTCATAGATAGATCTGATAAGTAATTTTTAAGCCATGTTTTATGATTTTGGTTAAATTGTTTTTTTTTTTCATTCAAACTTTACAGAATGTTTAATATAACACTCAGTATCCTGCAAACATTCTTAATATTTTACACTGAGACTTTCACTACCAACATAATTAGGAAGTGAAATCAACTTATGACATTTTGATTTCCAAAGGAGAAGACCAATTAGGACAGAAAAAACCTCACTCTAGGCCTTCTGGAAGTCCTAGATATGGGGTTCTGTCTAAAAACGTCATCCATCAGTTGTCATTTGTTAGAAATGCAAAACACTGTCAGCACTATGGAAGGGCTTTTTACTGAAAGAAGCACTGCAACACTGCAACATATAAAGCAAAATATATGTTATTGTCTGTTATAAGCTGGGAATAAACCCTATGGAATGTCTTTAGCTTTAAATGTTAATGTTTAATCTAGAACTACCAAAAAATGTTCACCAGTGCTAGCTTAGCGCTAACATGCTAGAAATCCTATCAGAAATCCCACAAGGGACTAGAAACAATAGCTTCAACATATAGGTGTTTGTCATTTTATGACAAATTTTGACATTTAAGGCCCAAATTGAAGGACAACCGCTTGATGTGGAAAGAAGTGATTGTCAAAATGGTGCTGCTGCAAAAACAGACCTGTGTGAAACAAAGTGGCCACCAAGTAATTCGGTATGTGTAACACCAAAGAAAAAAGACAGGATGAACCTATCAAACTTTTTTCAATCCGCTGTCTATCGATTTACAATGAAAAGCTGTGTTATCATAATGTGTAGAGAAGTATTGTTGACTACCAAGCACTTATCTTGATAAATGCTTGTTTCCTGTTGGACTGGTAAACAGTTGGTGAATTATGTGAACAACCAATTAGAGTGAAACTGTGGTCATCTTAGTGTACAATACATGTGTATTGTCAATGTAAATCAATTTATTGTATACAAAAGTGTACACAACTTTGGATGGAGCATCTGAGGCTGAGCCTACAAGCAGGGTGACTTACCATTAATAGGTGTCAGTTTCCAGTTGCGGCGCACTATGGGGTCACTGCGGAGGGAGAAGTTGAGTCGGCCACCATGCTGTGGGCCGTCACTGTCCCGGGATGCTAGCACCAGGGCCTGGTCCTCCCACCGTGGAGTACACAGGTACTTCCATGAGTAATCACCCACCAGAACCGGACTGTTATCATTCACATCCAAAATATGCACGGTGACCAGTGCGGAAGCAGAGAGAGACGAGTTGCCTAGAAGATGGAGAAGAAAAAGTCGGATATAAACTCACTGGCCACTTGATCAGAAACACTTATCTTGTGCTTCCACTCACTGGCCTGTATATAAGGTCTGACCACCAGATAGGTTCACTATACAGGGGTACAAGTGCATTGTAGCCCATATGTTGACATGTACAAATTGCTGACCTCTACCCCATTCATCACAGGTTATTCCAGGACCAGATGTTATTTGGTTTAGGAATTGTTCTCAGCGCAACTGTGACCGTGACATGGTAGTGTCCAAGAGCTGCTATGTGGTCCAAGAGCAGCTCTGTTGTCAGAACTGACCACTGATGAAGGGCTAAAGAACTGCATACAAGAACTTTTTATAGTATAACATTTCTTGCCATTGATTTCAATCAAAGTGATGCTTTGATGGACAACAGGCACTAAATGTAATACAGTGTGTGAACGATTAGTTTAAATTTTGATGGCGCATACCATGCATCAGCCAAACGGAGATGGTTTTGGGACGGGGCTTTATACAGTGGAAAAGAAACTAATTACTGCTCAGCTCAGGTTCAGAGCTAAACAATTCACATCTAAAGATACAGCAGGTCTGCAACTGGTCCCATCCACATCTTTTTTGCTTCATTTTATAAAAAGAACCGCAACTGTCAGTGGTTTTTGCTTATAAGCTTTCAAGTTTGAATGAGTTTCCCACTTATATTGATCTCCGCCCACAAACACTCCCACAACAAACCAGCAATGCGTATCAAAGCTGGTTTTTGACAGATACCAAAATGTCTTGTGAACATGGCTTACCACTAACTGTGCATCACCAGATGAACTACACTTTGCTTGAACCCTGCAACACAATACTGATAAAATCATGCCATGGAAGATATATGGATATGCTCCCTGCGGCTGTATGTTGGCGCAGTCTTGGGCTAGAGGTTAGGGAACCGGCCCTGTGACCTGATCCCCAGAGCCGACAGTACATGACTGAGGTGTCCTTAAGCAAGGCACCTAACTCCCAACTGCTCCCCGCTGCCTGCCACTGCTTCGGACAAGCTTGCTCACTGCCCCCTAGGGTGTGTGTGCTCACTAGTGTGTATGTAGTGTTTCACTTCACGGACGGGTTAAATGTACTGTGGGGAAATGTATTGTGCTATGTACACATCACATATCTGTATATATATATGTATATATATATATATATATATATATATATATATATATATATATATATATATATATATATATATATATATATATATGAGAAAGGTAGTCTGATGATATGATAAATATGTTGTGCTTTATCAACATTATGAGGAAAACAAATTAAATATTTTAAATGTTTATTCTTTGGTAGGTTAGCTAGTTAAGCTATTAGTCAGCGATCTGGCTTACTAGCACCAGCTACATAAGGAAGGTAAGTTAGCTCAATTTTATTTCCTAGCAATTAATACCCTCAAAAGATGTCCATGTTATCTAATCAACGATTGATTATTGAACTCACTAACTTTTAGTTAGTTTGATAGTTAGTTATCTCTTTTGTAGAGAGGACAATTTAGCTAGCTGACCTCAATTAGCCAGTTAAAAAGAAAATAGAATGCATAAACCAGTAAAAGCAAGTCTGTTTGCAGCAATCAGTGACGTTCAACTGGTAATTTGTCATCTGGTAGCAATTTTTGTCCAGGTTTCAACACCAAAAGCTGATTTTTTTCCCAAATAGTGATCATGAAGTAACATTCTGCTGAAGCTCTGTGCTTTTTATGCTTGCAATATTGTTTTTCTTTCATCTTCAATCTTGCATGTTGCCCCAGGATGCCTCAGAGATTTAATGGGATAAAATGATGACTTATAAAGTATGTACACACTATATTTTTTCACTTCACTGAAAAACAGTAACAAATGAAACCTTGGTTTCCTAACCAGATACCCCCCCCCCCCCCCCCCCCCCAAAAAAAAAAAAACAGCGCAGACCAGCAAGCATTCCATGCTGGTTTATGCTGGTCTTGTGCTGGCCTGGTGTCGGTTTAGCTGGTCAAACAACATACCAGCATCCAAAACACAACATATCGCTGATGTGGGAAGAAAACCTTGTATCTCCAAAATGATAGCTTTACAGGAGAAGGGAAAAACCTACTTGACACTTATTGCCAATGGAACCAAGTCATTTTGGGCCGTTTCTATTGGTCCACTTTTTCACGAAATTAACACATAATGTAAAGGACCCCAGGCATTTTCAAAATACGTCAAAAACTGAAAAATGAGGTTTTTCTTCCAACAGCAGTGATACGCTGGTTTTGCTGCTGATAATCTGTGCTGATCTCTACTGCTTATTCTAACAGCCATTTCAGCAATAACCTCAAAACACAGTGATCACGCGAAAAATAAGGTGAAAAATATGACATCTCATGATAGCATACCACATCTTACACGACATGCGATTCTCTTTGTTATGTCAATGTTATGCAGGGTTCAAATATCATCTCTGTGCAGTGACCCAACAGATTGTGAATGTATATAAACAGGCAAATCCAGAATGCTGTATGGATTTAGTGCTCCATACTATTAGTCTACAAGATAAAGCCAGTTTAAAGTATCCCTCTCTCAGCTCGAGCTCATTCTCCCCTGCACTGAGTGGCTTTAAAGCAGGCATTAACCTCTGGCCATGGGTTGGCCACAGTCTGTATTAACAGCTGTGTGGACTGGGCTGAGCGCTCCAGCATGTGATGCTGGCCTCAAGCTGACCAGGATAGAAAGCGTGGCATTAGAGACAATGACCTAAAAGCAGATTTCCAATCTATCTAAATTTATACACAGACAGCAAATTCAATAAAGCTTTACAGCCACCACTTAGCTTCTCCTGCCTGTCAGGATGATTCTGTTTCTCTATCTGTATCTCTCTTATAAAACACGTTAAGAGCTTAACCCCACAGGGGACAAGAGTACAAGAATTATTTTATCTTGTGGATTTTGTGATTCCTTTCTCCATGTACAGCACTGTGCAAAAGTCAGAGACCACCCCTCATTTATACGATTTTAAGTCAAAATAGACATTAAGTACTAGTGATTTACTTCAGTGTCAGACATAAAAAGCGGAAAACTCCCAATCCGAGTAGTTCTAGTCACATCCCAAGAACATTGCTCCTCATCTCAGATGTTCAGTTACAGCTTTCTGGTGCACATTTTCTTCTTTTCTTTTCAGACCCATAGCACTGAGTCGTCCTCTCATAGTGGAAGGATGGACGGAAATACCATTTTTTCAGCTCTGAGGCAGCTTGATTTTCTCTGCCTACCAGGTCTTCCAGGTGGTTGTTAGGAGTCCCGTTTTCTTTAATCATTTTTTGAACTCGGCTAATTGTCCTTTGACACTGTCCTTCCTTATGCAAGTGGATTTTCTTATATCTGATCTCCTCAAAAGTATATCCTGAAAAATTGTACTTAATTGTTGTTTTGATTAGAAATTGAATAAATGAATGGTGGTCTCACTTTTGCATGGTACTGTATTGCCCTGGTCCGAAATCACCAACCCCTCAGTGTATTCAATATGCCTGCATGAGGAAGCAGTGCATGCTGGAATTAGTGTTTATAGTGGACTGTGACTGTGGTATTCTGATTGTGATGGTATTCTGTGTTCACAGCCATGCACATGTATGCACACACACACACACACACTCACACACACACTGTCACTTCCTCTCTCCACCTAAAGCACTTTAGCAGGGTGACTCATGTATTTCTTGTTCCACTCTCTGAGATTTCTGTCAGTATGTGAGGATGTGGTCCTGAATACAAAATGAGTGCTCGCATTGACTTTCTCTATCAGTGCCGTCACAGTCCCTGCAAGCTGAAATGTCAAGAGTCTCAGCTGCGCTCAGGAAGCCTGCATCATACAGACATGTGAGGGCTGTCGGTTGTGTGTCTGTGTGCTCTCATTCATACACACACACATCAAAACTGTCTCTTAGTTCTAAACAAAGCTACAGTTCAGTGGAATAACTGAGTCTGATAGATTAGTCTGATAAAGATATAAGTACATACATTTACATATAAATTGGTACGTTTTATCTTTTTTTCTGCTATGTATATGTAATATTTTGTTGCTTTCGGGTCAAAACCTTCATTTTGTACATTTGAAAATGGCAGCTGCCCTTAACATTGTGCGAAAATTACATGATACATCAATAAATAAAAACTTGGACATTCAATGTTTACAGTACTGATTCAAAGTCAGAGACCACCCTTTCATTTTTTGAGTGTCCACTCAAAACATATACTGGGTATAAGATATTCATTTTTTTAGCATCAGGAAAAAGGAGGAAAACATTTATTTAGCGGATGATTACACAGAATTCTCAATGACTAAATATCAATACTTTTCAGTATTTAGTGTGTCCAGTCTTTGCCTTTATCACAGCTTCAATTCTTTAATTTCTGCAGGGACATTTTTCCACACCTCCAAAGTTCAGTCATAGAAATTGGTTGTATTTTCTCCTCCTCACAATCCAAGTAATCTCAAATGCAAGTTTTGCCTCCTCAGTCCATAAAACCCCACTCAATATGTTAAACTTTCTCCGTCGAAAGTCGATTATCTTACATCTAATCTTTGTAATCTTGTGAGTCGCTCTGGATAAGCGCGTCTGCTAAATGCTGTAAATGTAAATGTCATCTCAAAAAGACCACCTGAAAAATCAATAACTTGTACCTAATGGCTGTTTTGACGATTAAATAAATGATGTGTGGTGTTTTACTTGTGCACAATTCTGTAAATTTACAACTAAATTAGATAAATTAGATATTTTATCTATATTTTACCTTAAAATATAGAATAGTTTGTCGCTGTCTGATCACAAACTTGCATCGTAATTTTTTTGGACAAACAGACCAATAGATACAGTCCAAATTTACTTAAAATGAAATATTACATGAACTTACATGAACTTAATTTACATTAAAACATGCAGAAACACAACTGGAGTAATCTCAATCGCATATTTTGCCTCATCAGTCCATAAAACCCAACTCAACATATTGCACTTTCTCCTTGCTTATACAAGTGGATTATCTTACATCCAATCTGCTCAGAAGTATCACCTGCGTAATAAATAACTTGTACCTAATGGTCATTTTGACAATTAAATAAATGATGTGTTGGGTCTCACTTTTGCACAGTATGGTAAGTTTATACATAAATTGAGATATTTTATCTACCTTTTAACTTGAAATCTAAAACATTTTGTTGCTGCCAGGTCAAAACCTTCCTAAAACCCTGAAATTACTTGAAATGAAATGTCATAAAATACATTAACTTACATTGAAACTTCCAAAATGTTTTTGTTTTATCAAGCCAAATATTTACATTTGTATTTTAGTATATTTCTGTTTTTATTTATTAAAATTTAGCTTTATTTGTTATATATTTTTATTTTATTGTATGTTTATTTCCCTGTGATGGACTGGCGACCTGTCCAGGGTGTATCCTGTCTTCTGTCCAGTGATAGCTGGGAGAGACCCAGAATGATAAGCGTCTTAGAACGTGTGTGTTTGTGTGTGTGTGTGTGTGTGTGTGTGTGTGTGTGTTTGTGTATGTTTATTTGTTTGGTTGTTTGCTGTTGTCGTTCTTTCTGTTGGTACAGTGCATTGTCTCTTACGTCCATCCTCAGCCACCACCTCCATGGTGTAGGTGCTGTTCTCCTCTCTGTCCAGAGCCTGTACCGTCTTCAGCTCTCCTGAATACTTCCCAATAGAGAAATACTTCTTAGTGTCCCCTCTCAGTGAGTACCTGTGAAAAAGCACAAAAGAGTCAAGAACATGACGTTCTCACAGACATGGTCATGATCTGTTCTGAACTGGGTGGTCCTGTAAGAACATATTGTAGAAGAGAGAGGGTCTTTCGGAGCTGCACACACTGCATTGCTTATTCTGCAAATAAACACAAAGTATTCAGACCCAGGTCAGACGGACCATCATGACAATAGGTAGATCTCATAAAGTGATCATTTTCATTTATCCTATTTATGACCATTTGTGTGTACAGTACAGACTGTGTAATAAAGGCCTCTCTGGCCTCTTTTGCTGCTAGACAGACTTTACTTTTGACTTTACACCTAAAACTGAAATGGTCTGTGTGTTCTTCCTACGTTTTTCGCTTTTTGAATTCATTTCAAAGTCATTAACAAATATTTTACACTAAGTGCTGAATAATAAGTCTTAAATGAATGATTTTATAAAATAATCAAATGTGCAATCTATGCTGTATTCAATCAGCCATGGTTCTGGAGTGGCAAAGCTAACATTGCTAACAAGCAGTAGAAGTCAATAGTCACTCAAATCCCCGCCCAAACTTTCAGACCATGTCCAGATTTTTATTAAGGTTGTGTAGACTTGATAACATGACTTAGGACACAGACTGGGAAGACCCAACCAACTGCAAATAAAAAAAAAACGAGCTGCAAACGCAGAAAAAACACTTTCATCAATGTCACAACACGGGCACTGCGGTTTACAAACGTGGTGCAAACTGACTTTTATTACAGGATCTTTAGTACAGATTACTACAGGGAGATTCACTTGAAAGAGGCCCCAAATATTCTGTAATAAGTCTTGCTAGGACAAAGCAATCTGAACAAAACAATGTGTAATGTGCTCCTCAGTATATGGAGCTTTGATCAAGCTGGGATGCCCCAGAATTGGAGCGATGAGGTAGGTGCCCGACAGCCAACGTCACGTTTAACCTCTCTAATGCGTGCCGATACATTCAGGAACATGGAACATCACAATGAAATGTGTCTGGCAGAAAACAGACATCACTTCCAGCATCGCATGCAATGCAATTGATTGCACAAATGTCAAGATATGTAGTGGATTGTTTTGGTTCTGATTGCTGTTACAGCAGAATATCCAGGGCCTCTTTCAAGTGAATCTCCCTGTATCATACTACCACTGTATCATAATGGTAAACATCTCTTTTGGCTCATTGTGTTATGAGCAGCTTTGTAGTGATTTGTTGGGTTATGAGCAGCTTTGTAGTGATTTGTTGTGTTATGAGCAGCTTTGTAGTGATTTGTTGGGTTATGAGCAGCTTTGTAGTGATTTGTTGGGTTATGAGCAGCTTTGTCGTGTTTTGTTGGGTTATGAGCAGCTTTGTAGTGATTTGTTGGGTTATGAGCAGCTTTGTAGTGATTTGTTGGGTTATGAGCAGCTTTGTAGTGATTTGTTGGGTTATGAGCAGCTTTGTCGTGATTTGTTGGGTTATGAGCAGCTTTGTAGTGATTTGTTGGGTTATGAGCAGCTTTGTAGTGATTTGTTGTGTTATGAGCAGCTTTGTAGTGATTTGTTGTGTTATGAACAGCTTTGTAGTGATTTGTTGGGTTATGAGCAGCTTTGTAGTGATTTGTTGGGTTATGAGCAGCTTTGTCGTGATTTGTTGGGTTATGAGCAGCTTTGTAGTGATTTGTTGGGTTATGAGCAGCTTTGTCGTGATTTGTTGTGTTATGAGCAGCTTTGTAGTGATTTGTTGTGTTATGAGCAGCTTTGTAGTGATTTGTTGGGTTATGAGCAGCTTTATAGTGATTTGTTGGGTTATGAGCAGCTTTGTAGTGATGTGGTGGGTTATGAGCAGCTTTGTAGTGATTTGTTGGGTTATGAGCAGCTTTGTAGTGATTTGTTGGGTTATGAGCAGCTTTGTAGTGATTTGTTGGGTTATGAGCAACTTTGTAGTGATTTGTTGGGTTATGAGCAGCTTTGTAGTGATTTGTTGGGTTATGAGCAGCTTTGTAGTGATTTGTTGGGTTATGAGCAGCTTTGTCGTGATTTGTTGGGTTATGAGCAGCTTTGTAGTGATTTGTTGGGTTATGAGCAGCTTTGTAGTGATTTGTTGGGTTATGAGCAGCTTTGTAGTGATTTGTTGGGTTATGAGCAGCTTTGTAGTGATTTGTTGGGTTATGAGCAGCTTTGTCGTGATTTGTTGGGTTATGAGCAGCTTTGTCGTGATTTGTTGGGTTATGAGCAGCTTTGTAGTGATTTGTTGGGTTATGAGCAGCTTTGTAGTGATTTGTTGGGTTATGAGCAGCTTTGTAGTGATTTGTTGTGTTATGAGCAGCTTTGTAGTGATTTGTTGGGTTATGAGCAGCATTGTAGTGACTTGTTGGGTTATGAGCAGCTTTGTAGTGATTTGTTGGGTTATGAGCAGCTTTATAGTGATTTGTTGGGTTATGAGCAGCTTTGTAGTGATTTGTTGGGTTATGAGCAGCATTGTAGTGATTTGTTGGGTTATGAGCAGCTTTGTAGTGATTTGTTGGGTTATGAGCAGCTTTGTAGTGATTTGTTGGGTTATGAGCAGCTTTGTAGTGATTTGTTGGGTTATGAGCAGCATTGTAGTGATTTGTTGGGTTATGAGCAGCTTTGTAGTGATTTGTTGGGTTATGAGCAGCTTTGTAGTGATTTGTTGGGTTATGAGCAGCTTTATAGTGATTTGTTGGGTTATGAGCAGCTTTGTAGTGATTTGTTGGGTTATGAGCAGCTTTATAGTGATTTGTTGTGTTATGAACAGCTTTGTAGTGATTTGTTGGGTTATGAGCAGCTTTGTAGTGATTTGTTGGGTTATGAGCAGCTTTATAGTGATCCCGAATTGCATATGTTTCCTTTATTTGCAGTGTGTTTGGAAAATGAAGCTCTGATGTCGTCATTTTGATGAAAATGTTTTCTGCATTACGCTGCTGTTGGAACAAAACCTCGCATCTCCATTTTTGTCATTTTTCAGTTATTAACACGGTTAACACAAGTACCCATTGCTCTTTATAGTGTGTGTAAATTTCATGCTGAATGGACCAAAATAAATTACCCAAAATGACTTGGACAAAATTCTGGTTCCATTAAAATATTAAAATATTAATGTTTCTTCTTCTCCTGTAAAGTTGCTGTTTTGGAGGTTTTGTTCCGACAACAGTAGATTTGCAATGTGTTTGTGAAATGTAGTTCAAGTGTTTTCTGTGTTTGCAGCGCATTTATGAGACAAGACCTGCAATATAACTCACTGTAGCAAAACTTCACTGTGTATCTGAAACCACTTTGGACAACCAGTGGGGTGCAAACATCTGACCCTTCTTCTTGAGGGCTCATCAGACAGGCTCATAGGTGCTGCAGATTACGTTTGTGATTTTGGTTGTTTCTTTTTATAAATTAATAATAATAATAATCATAATGTTTTGTTTATATAGCACCTTTCACAAACCCAAAGGACACTTTACATCATTTAAAAAAACAAAAAATTAAGACTACAGAGAGGAAAAAAGGAAGGTTTTTAGCAGAGATTTGAAGGAAGACAGAGAAGAGCAATTACAAAGAGTGAAAGGTAGAGAATTCCAGAGTTTGGGGGCAGCAGGACTGAAAGATCTGCCACCCATAGTAGAAAGTCTAGTTGAGGGAACTGTGAGGAGCCCTTCATTAGAAAACCGGAGAACCCAAGAGGGACGATATAAAGAAATGAGATCAGAAAGGAATGTCGGAGCCAGACCACGTAAAGCCTTGAAGGTAAGAAGAAGGATTTTGTACTTAATCCTAGAACTAATAGGAAGCCAATACAACTGTCGAAGAACAGGGGTGAAGAATGTCAGTCAAGAATTTGCAAACTGAAGATTTGTGTTTAGAAATAAAAACAACAGAAATCAAGAATGTAATCTTGCGACCATGTGACATGCGTGATGTGCGTGCATGATAAGAGAAGCTGGGTTTTGGGTGGGGAGTCAGAATTTGGCATAAGACAAGATAATTCTGTTTTAGTCCCACAACGGGGAAATTCAGAATACAGTAATGTTATATGGCATTATGTATAATGGTATAATGCTTGTCTGAAATGGTGGCCTGTAGTTTTCAGTAGTTTATTTATTTTGATTTTTATAGTTCACAGGAAGTTATCCTGTGTCCTAAAGTACATTGACCAGTTTATGTGACCTGAATGAAGACCTGGATGCTGTTTGAGAGAAATTACTGTAATGTATTTACAGAAAATATTTGGGTGCCTCTTGACTTCTAGTGCTTGTTAGATACATTGGCCTTAAAATGGAAACCAGTCATGTATTGGCTGTTCATGTACATCTAATTTTTTTTGCCAAACTAGTCCTTTAGTATTGCATTAATACAAAAAGTGTTATGTTTTAAGATATTTGTGTGTCCAATTTAGGAAAATGCATGCATATATCTGTACATATACACTTCAACAGGCTATAAAGATGAGCTTATCTAAGCTTATAATTGAACATTTAGATTGCTCTGTTAAAATAGATATAACACAGAAAATGTCATCATTTCTGAGATTGTAGTAGCTGAATAATGTAGCTGCAGTTTAAGAGGATTTGTTAACATTGCGAAACGCCCCCAGTGGCACGCAAATGTTCATAAATGGGAAAAAAAAATTAACTTGCCTGATTGGATGAGAGTCAGGATCGTAACCCCTGATTGTGGCGATGACCCGTCCTGGCTCCTCCCCCTCCCTGACCGTGACCTCATAGTGGCTCTGGGAGAGAACAGGACCCTCGTTGATGTCGTCGATGAAGATGGAGACAGTAGAGGTGGAGGCTGGGCCGTACCTCCCCCGCACCAGGGCCACAGGGTTCTGAGCGCTCAGTACCAGGATGTACTCGTTCTCCCGCTCAAAATCAAGCACCTAATTCAAAACACATGCTAAATTACTGCCATCAGAGAACACAGTTCAGGTTCCGTCTAGGACTTTAATAATAAAGATAACTATCAGATCACCTCTGCAGGCGTAGCCTCATTATATGACGCAGATGGTTGGAGAATTAAAGCAACAGCTTTGTGGTGAGTCAGTCAAAATGTTTTGTGTCCAAAGTTTGCTTTTTCAGTTTTGCGCTGGAACTACAATGTTGATGTTGCATGTAATTGCTCAAACTGCTTGTTTGAAACATCATATGCTTACCTCAAACTATGTTGCTGAGCTGTTACATAATCTTAAGATTTGCTTATGTGGTTTCTGACGCTTATATATAAAAATCGGCAAAAATATATCATGCAGCTAAAAATAACTGCTACAAAACACAGCATGGACCAGCATGGCCAGTCACCAGAAAAACCAGCCTGTGTGCTTTGGATGCTGGTATGCTGGCCAGCAGCAAATGATGTTAATATGCTAGTAGTCAGTAAAACCGGCCTGTGTTGTGAGTTGGATGCAGGTATGCCAGTCAACTAGCCAGTCAGCTAAGGTAGAACCGAACCAGCACTGGACCTGCATAATCCAGCTTAGACCAGCCTGGAATTCATGCAAATCGGTGCAGTTTTTTTTAGCAGGGAGTAGCAGCGGCCTTCTTGACGCCTGAAATAAGCCAAACTTTGTCCATTTTGATAGATAACAGTCACACAGTGTCAGAAAGCACATCAGTCCTCACTTCTAGCATCTTACAGGTTAGCTTTATAGTAGTTACAGAATACTTTCATTTATTGATGCAGGTAAAAAGTCAATAATGTTAGTTAACAAAGACACTAGCTAGCTAGCTAACATTACTCTTATTGTATGATTGCTTCAAAGCCAAGTGCAGTTTTGTTAGCTTCAGATAAGCTACTAGCTGTTAGCACCACTGCATAAACTAGCTCAGTTATATCAAGAACTTTGTCACCATTTCACCAGTTTATAAATAGCAAGACGAATATGTCTGAATGATGGCTATACTCAACATGACGACATGTAAATAGAGATGTTACTTTGTCCTGGTACATTAGCTGCCATTACATGTTAGATACATTAGCCTTGTAGCTCCAGTTCAGAACTAAAGAAGTACACTTCTTGTCTTGGCCAATCTACAACCCCAATTACAAAAGTGTAGGGATGCTGTGTAAAATGTAAATCGATGTAAATTAAAAACAAAATACAGTGAATCACAAATCACATAGACCCAGATTTTATTCACAGTAGAACACAGAACACATATCAGATGTTGAAAGTGAGATATTTGACCATTTCAAGAAAAACATGAACTAATTTAGAACTTGATGGCAGCATCTCAAAAATCTCGAAAAAGTTAGGACGGGGCAACAAAAGGCTGGAAAAATAAGTGATACTAATAAGAAAAACAGCGTGAGGAGCTGTACTAACTCACTAACTCACATAACTGAGTTTTTAGAGAGGCAGCATCTCTCAAAAGCAAGATGGGCAGAGGTTCACCAATCTGTGAAAAACTGCTTTAAAATTGTGGAACAATTTCAGAAAACAATTTCTTCATGTAAAATTGCAAAGACTTTGGCTATGCCACCATCTACAGTGCACAATATCATCAAAAGTTCAGAGAATCTGGAGAAATCCCTGTATGCTTGTGATCTTCAGGCCTTCAGGCAGCACTGCATTAAAAACAGGCCTGGAAATCACTGCAAGGGCTCAAGAACACTTCCACAAATCACTGTCTGTGAACACAGTTTTTTGTGCAATCCACAAATGCAAGTTAATGCTGTATCATGCAAAGAAGAAGCCTTATGTCACCACTATCCAGAAATGACATCAACTTCTCTGGGCCAAAGCTTATTTAAGATTGACTGAGGTGAAGTGGAAAATTGTTGTGCGGTCCAATGATTCAAAATACGAAATTCTTTTTTAACACTGACACTGAATCCTCCAGGCTAAAAACCTCCCAGCTTGTTATTTGCACAGTTGAAAAGCCAGCATCCACAATGGCTATGGACTATGGAGGAGCATTAGTGCACAAGGCATGGGTGTTTTGCACATCTGTGAAGGCACCATTAACGCTGAATGAAATATACAGGTTTCGGCAACATTTGTTGCCATCCAGATGACGTCTTTTTCAGGGAATGCCTTGCATATATAGCAAAACAATGCTAAACCACATATTGTATCCATCACAGCAACATGGCTTTTTTCATTTCACTCAGGCTGTTCCAGGAGAATGTGACTGTACAGGACGGCTCTAAGGCTGTCCAGCTGAGCTGTTTTTCCATATGCAGAGTGTGTCAGTATGAGCAGTTGGAGAGATGAGTGACACACTGCTTCCATTCCATCTCTGCGTCCAGTCTAACGAAGGCCAGACAAGCAACACTCTTCCAGTGAAGTAATTTCTGACACAGTATTTCCAAACACTGAACTGCTGGTGTTGTTTTATGGTAAACAGAAGAAATCTGCTGTTAAAAATTTTATAACAGAAAGTTCATGTTGCAGCTCTTTTGCCAGACAGGAGAGAGAGAGAGAGAGAGAGAAAGAGAGAGAGAGAGATAGAGAGAAAGAGAAAGAGAAAGAGAGAGTCAGTCTTGAGCCATCACGTTAATTTGGCTGTTGTATAAGTAGTAAATTGACAACTGAAATAATAAAAAGGGATGTCTCTCCAAACATAATATACGAAATACGAAATATATATATATATATATATACGAAAACAGCACTGAAGCATCCTTAAAGCACTGCAGATTTAGAAGAACCTCAAACATCCAAAGACTCTACAGTGTATGTCATTGGAAGTTACCGCTTGCTGAAGCTCAGTGGTGCACCAGTTAGAACCCCCAGCCATGGGGATGAGTGTTTCCTGGTATCAGATTACTGACCACAGAGGGCTGTGGTATCACTAGGATTCCAACATAATTACAAAGTGACAGTGAAATCAACCAATGATGTTTTGATTTACAATGGGTATGACCTATTTATTCAGAAAAAAACATTGCCTCACACTGCCTTCTAGCAGTCCTAGATGCAGTATGTCACTGACTGTGAACACAAGCTGTAATTTATCCAGGTTTTAGAAACTGTAAACAGCTGTGGCAGCTCTATGTCAGGGTTCTTTACTGAAGGTTTCACTGTAAAACTACAAGGTTAAATGTTAACGTCTCTTACAAGCTTTAAACACAATATATGCAATGTCTTTGACAAGCTTCAAATGCTTCATCTAGTACAGCCAAAATATGTTTATGCGCATCAATATCAGCTTAGTGCTAACATAGTCTTAGAATTCCAAAGGGGTGCTAGAAAAAATTAGCGCTTTAGTTTTATGGCTCAAACCGAAGGCCTAGCTGCAGTAGTCACGGCTCGCCACTGCATTCAGAAGGCAATAGAAATGCTCCACAAATATAGGAATGCAAGTTTCATGTGAGTGAGTGTGTGTGTGTGTGTGTGTGTGTGTGTGTGTGTGTGTGTGTGTGTGTGTGTGTATGTAATCCTCTGCCTGTTCTGCTCAAAATGATTGAGGGAGCTGACCACACCTGCTACCCTCCACCAGATCTGCGCTTGGCTCAAATCCGCTCAATCCTCTCATAAGAGTCAAAACAAAAACAAAAACATTGGTATTCTGTCCTGACAACTTTATCTCCATCACTGCGCCCTTCTAACATGCTTGGTGGCAGCGGCAAATTCCATTTGTCACTGATGTTTATCCAAAGCAGCCGTTTTACCGTGGAGCTGAGAATTGCTGAACACAATGCAGGCTCCAGCCAAGGCAGCTCACAGCGAGAACACCAAACACTGCAATTAGTTTCTCTTCATTTAGAGCACAATGCAATTACTCAATTTGGCTGGTCTTCTGTGCAACAGCAGGGAAGGACCTCTGGAAAGGCTGAAGCACTAATTTCACTTGGGTAAACAAAATCAAGATACATTGCTATAAGTATACGTGGCATTTCTTTTGCTTGGAATATTTTTTAACAAGAATTCATTCATTCACACTAGACTCGTTATCGTCCCTCATGCTGCAGACTACAGCAACTAAAAAAACATTTAACAGTTGCCTTTCAGATTAGGGCTACAGAACAACCGTCACGTGCAATGAAAACTGGAAACACTAATGGTGGAAAGTTCAAATGAGACACACGTCCACACAGGAAACAGCATGACTGTCTCTCTTGCCAGTGTCCTAGCACTGCCTGTCCACTGTCTGGTCATAGCCTGCTAACACCCCAGGTTTGCTCTGCAGTCCTGATCCAGGCTGGTTGGAGGGAATTTGGCTGGGATTACTGAGCTCTCCAGGTGGGCGGGGCATGCAGGATGGGTTCATAAGAGGTTCACGTTCACTTGAGCAGAAGGTTGGAGATCATTTTTGAGACACAAGCCCAATAAATCTCAAACTGTTCTTACTGATTCCGGTCTAGTGCATGTGTGGGCGATGTACTCTGTGATGAGAAGGCATGCATTCATTTACAATCCATTATCACCTTCAGAAGCCCACTATCATTGACATTCACATATTTAACAGCAACATTAAAGTATGTGAAGGAACCTTTGCTCAAGGACTCTTATTGCTATAGCAGCAGGCTAGTCTTTCAAACCAGAGTCCTACCTGCCTTGTCAGGGAGAGGCCATTTGACTGACATGAAGAAGGCCACTCTAAGCCCATCACATGATTGTGAAAATCCCACAGATGTATCTTGCTGTTTCCTGCTGTTTCCTGGCCAGCTTTGTGTGCAAACTATATTAAGTGCTCTGTTTATATGGGGTGTTATTCACTGTTCTATGCAACAGTGGATAACACCCCTAACGCTACATTCACCTACCTCTGAAAAGTACCTTAAGTCCTAAGTCACTTTAGAATGAATCCTCTGTCAAATGCAAATAAATACAGCAACTGGACTAAAGCCCACATCCATGATGTAGAAGAAAGACCTGTAGGGTTCCAGTTCCGGGTAGCTGCAGTGGCCACTTCGGAAACAACAAAATGGTGCTTTTTTGCTTTTTTTTGTTTACTATCTGTCATGTAAACCGACCAAACTAAATATCAAGACTGCTTCAACCAGCACCAGTGTCTACCATTGCCAGAGACTGCTACAGCTGAGACATCAGCCACAATCTCTGCTTCCAAACAAAATCTTGTTTACACAAACATCCCCAGCGCATACAGGGCCGAGCCCCGCCCCCACTACGGTTACTCCGACCACATCTCTGTGATGCCCATTCCAGAATACAGACCGCTCATCAGATGTGCCAAACCAGACCAGAAGCAAGTGAGAATCTGGCTGCCAGGAGTGATCTCTGCTCTTCAGGTCTGTTTTGAACACACTGATTAGGAGATATTCAGAGAAGCAGCAACCTGCGGTGACTCCATCAACCTGGAGAAGTATACAGAATCAGTGACTGGCTACATCAGCAAGTGCACTGATGATGTTACTCTCTCCAAACTCATCACTACACACCCCAACCAGAAACCATGGATGACTGCAGAGGTGTGCAAGCTGCTGAGAACCTGTGAAAGGCTTTCAAGTCAAGGACAAAGCAAGCCTCAGGATAGCAAGAACCAAGCTTTCCCAGGCCATCAAAGAGGCTAAGCGTGTCTACTCAAAGAAAATCCACAATCATTTTCAAAACACTTCTGAACTCTACACAGAGTCAACCCACAAAAAGCACCAGGATCCAACAGTATACCGGGCAGAGTGCTCAAAGAGACCTCAGTTAGTCAGGATAGGTAATAACATCTCCAGCACCACTATACTGAGCACCGGTGTCCCTCAGGGCTGTGTGCTTACTGGCTCTGCTGGCTCTGGCTCTGCTGAGGAAATCGTCAGGAGCACCAAGTTCCTCAGTGTCCACATCACATAGAACCTTACCTGGTCCATCAACACCAACTCCATAGCCAAGATAGCCCAGCAGCACCTTTACTTTCTACAGAGCCTAAAGAAGGCTCCTCTCCCTCCTCCCATCCTCACCATGTTCTACAGGGGGACTGTGGAGAGCATCCTGAGCAGCTGCATCATCGCCTTGTTTGGGAATTGCACTGCCTCTGACTGCAGGACCCTGCAGCGTACAGTGAGGACAGCTGAGAAGATCATCGGGGTCTCTCTCCTCTCCATCATTGACATCTACACCACACATTGCATCTGCAAAGCCACCAGCATTGTGGACGACCCCATCCATCCCTCACACAGACTTTTTTCACTGCTGCCATCTGGCAGAACCGGTACCGGAGCATCCGTGCCATCACTGCCAGACTCTGCATCAGCTTTGTTTTGCAAGCGATCAGGTTTTTAAACTCACATGAACTGATCTGAAAGACCCCTCACGCCTATACAGCTAACAATGGTAATGGTACTAAAGTTGTTAGATCAGAAATCAATGCTTGATCTGCTCAGAAATCAAAGGATTAACATCTGTGTTTGTTTAATATGGTATTGTGGTGGTGATATGAGAGTGTGAGGAGCTTGTCTAACTGAATCTTTAACAGTGGATTTATTTTGAACTACCCTGGGCATAAGTATTACGCAAAATAACTCCTGTATGAATAAGGCTGAAGGGTGTGATACCTTATCGAGGACGAGGGAGACCTCGTTGGTCTGTCTGTCCGTCACCAGAGTGAAGACTTCCTCCTCGTTACCAGACTCCAGCCTGTAATCCACCACCCAGCTGTCTCCACCCCATTCATCAGCATCCCACGCTGCTACTGCTGTTACTGTGGCACCCACCAGGGCATCCTCCGCCAGGTGAAATGGCCCATACTTTGTAAGAAAAGACAGAGAAAGAGAGAAGCAGAGAGACAGAGACTTAACTTTCTTTGAAAATATTAGCACTATTAACTTTAGGCATTCCTTTTATTGTTTTTGCTAGAGTTGTTAATTACAATCTGTGCCAATAAAGCCAATAAAAAGAGAATCAGAGAGAAAGAAAGAGAGTGGTGTGATAAGAAAAGCATAATAAATGCAAAGAAAAAGAATGAGGATGATGAGGAGGAAGAGGAAGACAAAGAGGAAGAGGATAACAACAGGCAGGAGGGATGGAGCCAGAGATGACGGAGTGCAGATAATGGGAGAGAAAGAGACAAAGGAAGAGAGGAAGAAAAGGTGAGCAAGACAGATAAGGGAAGAAAATGATGTGACTAATGTAAAATATATCAGCTTAAATCAAAGCACAGCACTTCTGTCACTCACTGCGCTGCGTCAGCGCTGCATCCTCAGAGACAGGCACAAATGTTAATTACTTTTGCTACCAGGGGCTGAACACAATTGCACAAAAACCTAGATATAGACACTCACGTGCATGACCTATGCACACACACATGCTCATCTGAGCATTAATACATTTCTGCATGTACTCTTCCTGCAGAATATGTGCACATACTGTATTGTTACTGTATGCTTTTACATGTAGATATATATAAAAGGGGGCTAACAACGTATGCAGAGACACAGATGGACTACAGCCTGTAATTATAGACCTACAAGGGCCTACATAGTAAGTGGAGCTGAATTCAAATAAATAAATAGAAATTGTGCCCTAAAATTTGCAAAAACATAACTTATTTTCACTTGAAAATCAACAAAACACTGTGGAACAGTTGTTCAAAAACATAAAAATTGCCTCCAGATCATGATAAGGCTGTAAAAACATATCAAAGCCCTTCCAGCTCACAATTTCCGTTGTCCATTATATCATTAATAATGAAAGTTAAGGGCAACTGTGGAAGTCAAGGTAACATCTGGATGGCCAAGACAATTCTCTGATAGAACTGCTCATATGCTGGCCAGAAAGGCAAAGCAAAACCCCCATATGACAGCAAAGAAACTGCAGGTGGATGTAACTTGACATAGGGGTGCTGGTGCATCATTCTACTGTGCAGTGCTGTTTACTCAAACATAATCTGCATGAAAGAGTCACTTTATCTGAAACCTCTGTGACCTCACTTTTTCTGTGAGCTCTGTGACCTCACTTTATCTGTGACCTCATCACAAAAGTCAACAGCTGAACAATGCAAAACCACATCAAAATAAGACGAGATTTTGGAAGCAAATGTTTTGGACTGATGAAGTAAACATAAAACTCTTTGACCAGATGGCATGTTTGGGGGGAAAAAAAGAGCAGCATTCATGAAGAGAACACCTGGCCAACTGTTAGAGGGTGGAACTCTTACGCTTTGGGGTTATATGGCAGTCAGTGGCACAGGAAACATTGCCTAGGTAGGTGGAAGAATAGATTCCGCTACATATAAGCAAATTCTGGAGGCAAATGTAACGCAACCTGTTTGAGCATCACAGAAAATCTGTGGGTAGATTTTAACCATGCTGTGCATGCAAGACGGCCCAAGAATTTTCCAAAACTAAAAGCGTGGGATGGGAAGAATGAGTGAAAAAAGAATTCTTGCAAGCACTGATGTTTTCTAAAGGGTTGTTATTAAGTACTGACTTAGTATTGTGTCCAAACTTTTGCACAGGTCACAGTTACTTTTGAGTTAATCAACAAAACCTCTGCATACAACTAGATACAGGTATATAATATGGGCCTTTCAGATGCACTGTATGTATTTATAAGCTAAGGTGTTCCTGCAGTGTTAGTCCGTCTCAGGCCCTATCAGTATGTTTAGGAGAGCGGTAATCAGCCATTCGTATGGAGCCTCTGATCTGCCTGGCCAACCGCTGTCAACAGTCACATGCCACTCCACCATCACACACTCACATGGCCACACCATCACGACCTGCTCAAGAGCTTTTTCCACCTTATGATATGTGTGAGAGAGAGAGAACGAGGTTCAGTTGCAACAAACACCTCCAAATAACAGTTATATGAGATTTAGCTCACACTTCAGCCCAAAGCCACTTTCAATTACCAATTGCTGCCAGTCACCTCCTGAAAAACGTGCACTTACGTGCTTTGTTTGATGGCACTGTGATACACACAGGATGTTTGTGACTCAAAAACAAGATGCTGCATTTCATGGCCAGCTTCCGTGGCCGCGGGGGCTTCCACCACCTGAGCGCTAAGGTGAGCGGGATGCACTAGCTGTGTGCGTTCATAATTCAATGCTGGCAGCTGTTTCTAGGTGCCTTAAGTGCATTAGCTCACACTCCATCCATCTTCCAAGTCTTGGCCAATTTCTGGGGCAGTCATGGTGGAAAAGCTTGCTGTTAAGTGTCGTGCTTGAGGGCACTGTGGAAACGGCAGGATGTTTGCAGCTTGGTTCACAAACACAACCCGATGGTTTGTGGCCATGTGGTGCAGCCACTTTCTTCCAATTCAATACAAATTTCCCACTTACCCCAATTGCAGTCGATTAGCTGAGACATGTTTAGTGTCTGAAGTTTGCTTGTTTAATTTGCACTGGAAATACAAGGTTAAGAAGTAATGGAAGATTATATACGTGAATTCAATTAGCACTTTGCTGACTGCATGCCTTGATCACACACTCGCCTCAAACTGTTGAGTTGGTAAATAATCTCTAATAGACTTGTTTATGTGATTCTAACAAATAGTTATCAAAAGTACAGCCGCATGCAGAAGATGGAGCATATTTTGTTGATTTTTGAAGCAAAAATTAAACACAACCTCTGCAGCAAACATTTTTTTAAGCTGGGTGAACTTTAAAAATAGAAGGAGATTAAATATTAAGTGGTGCATGTTTGGACACCATTCTGGTTGTAACATCTGCCAACTTTTTATCTCCTTAATTGACACTTCAGTGCTGGTTTGGACACATTAGAACTTAAAAAAGGAACAGCATTTGATGAAAGGAACACCTTGCCAAGTGTTAAGCCTGGAAGTGGATCTATTATGCTTTTTGGGTGGTGTGACACAAGAACCACTGATGGGAGATAGATTGAAGGATACATTCCAATAATTTTAAAAAAATCATGAAGGAAATATCAAATATGACAAAGTCAGTTAATAAACTGAAGTTGATATAAAGGCTGGCTGCAACAGGACAATGATTCAAAATATTCTTCAAACGATATTTTGTTAGTACATAGTGGACTGTGAGGGTGCTGCGTTTTCATTTTCACTGAAACGTGACCGAAACATTCCTGACCATTCAGCTAAACAAGCTAATGTTAGTGTGTTTTGCCCTGTTTCTACATTTATTTGTTATACACTGCGATCAAAGTTACCTTTCAACCTGTATACTGGATGAACTGGTGTATTACCCATTACTAGTAGAAGCCTGAATTTTTAAAATAACATGTCATACAGTGTCAGAAACAAAATGAGCAAACTTATTTCAGATTACTTGCCAACACGACACGGTTTGGGGCAAGAGTGTGATGATTTAGGCTCGCAGTGAACACCATGCTAATGGGTAGCTTTTGTTCGATTGCTTGTTAGCTTGCCTCAAAGCTCCAGTGCACAGCTAAGGAAGGAAGTTCAGACACTAAACCTGTCTAATCAGCTACATTTGGGATAAAGAGGAAAAGTGTGACCTTCTGTTTTTTGGCTGGAATATCACTTTAAGGTGAACAGATATGTGCATGTGTCTATGACTCACTGCTGGCACCTGTTTTGGAGTGTCTAAATGCATTAGCTCAGACTCAGACTCCATCCATCTTGCACCTCTTGGCCTGGTCTCAGAGAAACGCTCAGCTTCATTGTCAGCAGCAGGGGGAATGCACTGTGACAGTGCCTATGCATCTTCCTCCTGGCTTGCATCCAGCGTTCAGCACTTTCTGGGTGTTTTTTGAATGCAGAGCAGCGCACGTCTCCCTGTCTCAGCCTTCATCATCCTTCAAACAAGATCTAAATATACTGCACTGAGGCACCCCGACGTAGCAGGCCTATTTGCTCCTTCATTGTTTTTCCCTCCCTTCATCTTAAAGACAGCTTTCTGTGCCCACTCCCGGCTCCTGTATTATTCACACAGCGTGGGTGTGCTCATGCAGGGGGATTTTCCAGAAAGCACTTTAAAAAAATGAACCAGGGGTTTGCTTGACTTACGTACTGAAAATGTCATTAACCAAAGCTGCATTTGGTTCATCAAGTTCATATATACTGACTCCAGTCTGCTTGTTTGTCGCATTATTAAATTAAGTTCATACAGTCATTTATCATTTTAATAAGCAGTAGCTCCTCTCTACATCCACTCTACATCCCCCTCTCATCCCGGAGGCCTCGTCATCCTTCGCGCTACTAGTTTATTCAGCCTGCTCTGAATCACCCAGCCAGAGACCCGACCTCTGTTCTATAGCCAGACACATCACATCTTTCTAATGGGTCAGTGACATCAGAGGTCCATCCAAAGCTCGTTTATATAATGGTGGCCCATAGAGTTTGCATGCCTTCATGCATTACAGCAGGCTGCTGACGAGACGAGTGAAGAAAAGTGGCCATTTTTAGAAGATCACCTCAGGACAAGACGTGTTCCCTGAGGTCATGACAAGAGCACACGCAAAGAGGATTTCCCTCACTCTGTTATGTAAAAAGAGCCAGTTAGGGACGTGTTTGGTGAAGGGATGTGGAAGAGTGCTGGTTGCATGCCTTGACATACTGTTGAAAAGTGGCAAAGAAACTGAAATGGCCTTCAGCACTTTAGCCGTGCCTATTCATAATGAAGCTATAAAGGGTGTTTCGGCCCAGACTGCTTTTTGAATGAGAGACAATACAAAGCAGATTGAAATGTTCTCAGAAAATGATCATTAAAATGAGTTAAGACTGCTATTGGTGCAAAAGTAAAACACAAATGTTATAAGAGGACCTCAGGGAAAAATTACAATGCAAGAATAATGTAGTATATGGGTTGTGCAGGCACACTGATACTCATTAAACATATTTACACCGATCAGGCATAACATTATGACCACCTCCTGGCTTCTATGCTAACTTTATCAGCTCCACTTACTATACAGGTGGACTTTGTAGTTCTACAGTTACAGACTGTAGTCCATCTGTTTCTCTGATACTCTGTTACCCTGTTCTTCAGTGCTCAGGACCCCCATGGACCCTCACAGAGCAGGTACTATTTGGGTGGTGGATCATTCTCAGCACTGCAGGAACACTGATGTGGTGGTAGTGCGTTAGTGTGTGTTGTGCTTGTCTGAGTGGATCAGACACAGCAGTGCTGCTGTAGTTTTTAAACACCTCAGTGTCACTGCTGGACTGAGAATAGTCCACCAAACAAAAATATCCAGCCAACAGTGTCTTGTGGGCAGTGTCCTGTGACCACTGATGAAGGGTTAGAGGATGATCAACACAACCTGTGCAGCAGCAGATGAGCTGTCGTCTCTGACTTTACATCCGCAAGGTGGACGGACAAGGTAGGAGTGGACAATGAGTGGACACAGTGTTTAAAATCTCCAGCAGCACTGCTGTGTCTGATCCACTCATAATGTATGTATCATTTATACAGTCAATGGTTTAACTCTTGAGATATATTATTAAGACATACAGGTACTTATGCATAGGCATTTAGGCATATGCATAATACATGAGGGATATAGTATTATTATACAGTATGTATGCTTATATGTATGCTGTCATTCATACAGCTTGTGGATTGTTGTTGCAGTGGAGGATCTTGAGAACTGGAGCTCCACTTTGCTTCTGCTTTTGTTAGTTAGCTGATTGTTGGTTTTTCCACAGGTCTCCCACTGTGTTAACTTTGATGGCCTTAAATCTTTCATGCATTCATTTATTTCAAAAGCTGTATAATACGTCACAGAAAATGATAAAAGACAGAAATCTTGTGGGCTTAAATGTTGTTAGGTGGAGGGTATGCAAAAGTTTGGGCACCCCTGTTCTTCTAAGTGAAAATAAGTTAACACATCCTCTACAGAGAACACTCTTCTACGCATATTAACGCGCAATCAGTGTTTATTTCCTGTACTGAACATATTGGGAAAACAAATACACATAAAATGTGGCATCTGCAAAACACTGCATGACACATTTAATATGTTATGTTTTATTTTTATTTTTTAACAAATGTAGAAATAACAAATTTGCAAAAAATTGTCATATTTGAGTTTGTTCTCTGTAGAGGATGTGTTCCCTTATTTTCACTAAGAAAATCAACAAAACGTCAAAAAGGTTTGCATACAACTGTATCACTGTTGAGAATGAAAGGATGTTGTAATATTGTAGGATGTATTATATTGACTATTTCACTAGTTGGAGGTTTTTAAAAAATATGGGAAAAAGTTTTTTAAAAGTTAATAAATAGTTAAGTAAATAAATGTGATTTCTTCTGTAACTAGCAATGTAATTAATTACATTAATTAAGCATTTAAGTAATACAGCAAAATGAGAGTGATAACTCTATACATCTAAGGGTTAAATCCCCTAATCAGCAAAGACACTAAAGACTGTTCTTACGTCATAGTCGATGTCAAAGCTGTCAATGGTGCAGTTGTGTCATTCTGTGTTAATATGGACATGACATTCATAACAGCATGACAAGAGGGAAAAAAGGATTTTATTGTTAGTCATTGTTGTGTAACCAGGAATTTGACATTTAAAAGATAAAAACTGCAATTCTGAATCAATTTAGTCAATATTATAAAATATATTTACTCTGGAAATGGAGGCCTATTAGCTCAATGTGCAATGCTGATCATTATCCAGATGATGGATATTAAACGTCAAATGTTGTAGGTGTTGAGAATTCGCTTGTGAATAAATTGAGCTTCATCTGAATACCATTCAAACACTGTCTATTTGGAGTGCTGTGAGCAGAAAACTGCCACACATGCCCTGCGTTATTTGTAGTTTTCATTAAAAAGCTTGTTTGGCTAATTTACCCTTCATTAAATTAATTCAGGTGTCTTATTGGTCAAATGTAACAAAACTATGTAGTAGCTGGAGTGAACCGAGAAGATATCTGGAACCAAACTTTCTTCTTCTAACTAGCTCACAAGGCACCCACTGCTTTTCTGAAAACAAGAAATTGTTGGCACATTTTACTGTATTTGTGTTTATATGTATTTAGTGTAATGTTCTATACTGTTTTACTGACAAAGTGCATTTACTACACAGAGAAATGGTTTACAACTTCTGCTTAGGTGTCTAAGACTTTTGCACAGTGCTGTATTTAACAAAATATTAAAGACTCAACCGCTAAATATAATGTCATACCTTTACTTTTGTGACAGTTTACCTTCATTTTTCAGTTTGTCCGATCTTTAAACCAGTTACAGCTGTGTCCTCTCAGCAAAGCTGTTCCCAAAGAGATCTCACTGATATTTTGGCTATGTTCAAATTACAAGCCTCTTTGCTCAATTCAGATTTTTAGCTTGGATATGATCCTTGTAACTTGACTGTTCACAGTCATGTAAGTAAGTGACTCAAACCTGTCATGAATGTGAATAGAAACGACCCGCATACGCACAGTCTCATGAATAACGTCACATGAATAAATGATGTGCGTCATGAACAGCAAACAAACTAAGTATGGTGTAGTATAGTGGGGTAACACTGTGCTTCCTGCACTGTAGACTGGGGCTCAATACCTGCCTGAGTAAGCACCCTACACTACACCAATAAGGGTCCTTGGGCAAGACTCCCAACACCACCTTCGCCTACTTGTGTAAAATGATGGAATTGTAAGTCGCTCTGGATAAGACTGCCTGCCAAATGCTGTAAATGTAACCAGCTCTAAACTGCTCTCAGCTCTTCATTATTAAAGCACGATGAAGGTGAAAAGGGGTCAGGCATGTTGCTTTTGCACTGTTGACTGGCACTAACTTCAGGCTGGGTGCTGCGGTGTTAGCGCTGCATGATGGCGCATGAGCGTTAAATAAACTCATAGACTCTGATCTGACCATTCTCATTAAGGTCGCATGAGCACAAATCGGATACGTATCTAGTCTAGGACCACATAGGAAAGTGGCTCGGGTTGGATATGAAAAGATAAGAGTCAGCAAAAAATCTGAATTTCACCACTTTACCCTGGTAATGTGGACACAGTCTGTGTTCCCCTTCAAAGAGACTCTAACATTCATATAAGCAACTACCCAAACTCTGTTGATTAGTTGTTTTAAAAAGAGTTTCCAGTCCTGGAGTTCAAAAAGTGATTAAAAGCTACAGAGAAAGAAAGTAAGACTCCTAATAACCACCTGGAAGACCTGGTCAACACCAAAACTGTCCCCATCAGATAAACAGCACTGAAAGCTTTCGTCTTTGAGAGAGAGGAGAAAATCAAGCTGCTTCAGATCCGAAAACATCCACAGGTGTTTCTGTCAACTTAATGTACAGCTGTCAAAAAGCTATTAATGAAAAAAAAGCAATAGACACAAATAAAAAACATTTGTCCTGAGCCCTGCTGGCGACATCCCATATAAATAAAAATAATGGATGGCTACGCCTTATTAACACGTGGGAACAAAATCCTAATGCACAGCCACGACTTAATACAATGCGTGAACAAGATAATTAAGTCTTAGCCACCACTTATTAAGGCATGGAAATGAGGCCATGCCTTATTAAGCTGTGGTTAAAGCTTAATCATCTCATTCCCACATCTTACTAAGGCCCAATTCCGTTTCTTACTTTTACACCTACACCTTGTTTCTGATTGTCACCCTAACCCCTTGGAACAGCAGGTAGTGGTTGAAATTTTCTCTACAAACTGAAAAAAAACCCCTCAAATAAAGAGCATCACTTCATTAACAGCTACTGGTGCTGCTCTGTAGGCGACCCTGCCCGTCTGCAGTGACAGCAGAGGAGGGGAAAGTTCAGCTCCTCACTGCTGGGCTTTAGTTACATTTAGGGATCATACGCCTTCAAAGAGGGGGGCAATTATTTATTATCACCCACCACTAATTCATTGATGATATGAAGCTGAAGTCTATTTGCCAGCTTCTTGTTCAGATTTTCCCATTCCACCTTAAATGTTACTGCTTTTCTAATGCCTCAACACTTCGCCCCGCCCCTCCATCTCAACAGAGATCAGGACACCCTACCACTAGGCCTGGATGTGCAGAAAGGAGGGGTAAGGGCTAAGTGGTAGGAGCGAGGGGTAAAATGGGATTGGGCCTAAGTCATGGCCATGCATTATTTTTATTTATATGGGACACCAGCAGAGCTCTGTACAATATAAGTACATTTGCACCGAAACACTAAAAGTGGACGTTTAAAATGTGCAGTAAGGTTTTATGGACTAATGAGTCTAAATCTGTGAGAAGCAGAAAATGCAACCAGCTTCTAAGACTGAACTTTGGAGGCGTGGAACAATATCCCTGCAGATTTCTTTGTAAAGCTGAAAGCAAGTCTCTGGAAACTGTAAAAAAGGACATACTGAATGCTGAAAAAATGGAATTATACATTTTTATTATAATTTCCTGTTAAAAAAAATGTTTTCTGCTTTTTCCTGACACTGAAAAATGAGCAACTTATATTCATTGGCTGTTTTGACTGGAAGTTTCTGACAGGGTGTTCTCTGACTTTTGCACAGTACTGTGTGTATTACCATATATATTAAACACACACACACACACACACACACACACACACACACACACTACCCCTACCTCATGCTGAGAGAAGACTGGTGGATTGTTGTTTTCATCCAGGACTTTGACGATTACAGTGCAGGAGCTGTTCAGTCCTGCACAAAGAGCCAGAGAGAGTTAGTTCTTCACAAAACATCACATCCGTTGCTCATTGTACTGTAACACCTAATAACAAACAGCATGGCATGAAAATGACAATCATTTTAATGACTTATGATGCGTCATATGATATCACCTCCTGACCATCCTGACCACACTTCAAGTGACACATTTGATATGACACATCTCACATATCACGCAGCGGCTGTCTAATGACAATCATCCAGTTAACAGGCTGATCAGATCAGCTCGTCTGACTAAAAGTCTCATTTGACAAAACAATATATGGCTACAGTACAGAATTAATCGCAGCACTGGGCTTCAATGCTGGGTTTCTTGTAAACACAGTGTCACGTCCTGTGTGTGTGATATTTAGCATGATCTGAGAGGAACGCCAAAAAACTGAGGGTCATATTCAGTTCATGGGAAAATATGAACACTGGAATAGACCTATGCTTCAGAACGTGTGTGTGTGTGTGTGTGTGTGTGTGCTCTGTGAATAGAAGATAAAAAAATTATAAAATGTTTTTTTTTCCCACAAAAAAAGAGCAAAAGTTAGGGTTAGATTTAGGATTAGACTTAGGAAAAGGATTAGGCTTCCAAAATTACTTGGGAAAAGAATCTTGTTACGTTAACTTGCATTCAAAGTTAATAACCTGTTTTGCCTTTTTATATATCAATCTTACATAATAAAGTAATACATATAGGACATTATTTTATTAACATATAGATACATACATTTCTATAATACACATAGGACATGTATTATTACTACATAAATGTACTTCTTGTTCTTACAGATTTACATAACACACATGGGACATACTAATGATGCAAATATATACACTGATCAGGCATTACGTTATGACCATATATAGGTGCACTTTGCAGTTCTACAGTTACAGACTGTAGTCCATCTGTTTCTCTGATACTCTGTTACCCTGTTCTTCAGTGGTCAGGACCCCCATGGACCCTCACAAAGCAGGTACTATTTGGGTGGTGGATCATTCTCAGCACTGCAGTAACACTGACATGGTGGTGGGGTGTTAGTGTGTGTTGTGCTGGTCTGAGTGGATCAGACACAGCAGTGCTGCTGGATTATGTATATATATATATATATATTTATGTGTGTGTGTGTGTGTGTGTATATATGATATGCATTCTTAATATATAGAAATACATAGAAATTATACATGTGAAATATATATAGGTTCTATGCATACAGTACATGACAGTACACAGTGTGTGTGTGTGTGTGTGTGTGTGTGTATTTGTGTGTGTAACCTTTTGCATCCTCTGCAGTGATGGTGAGTGTGTATTGTGGAGCTGTGCCCTCCATGCTGTCAGCCTGCACTGTGATGACCCCTGAGTCTCGGTCCACGCGAAACAGGTTGCGGGGGTTCTCGGGCACCTGCCCCGCCAGCCGGTAAAAAATCCGCACATTATCCGTTTTGGGGTCATCATTGTCGGCTGCCTGCACTGTGAGAATTTCAGTTCCTGTGTGACAGTGAAAACACAAAGGAGACATTCATGATGAAAACCAAGAGATGCGTTAATCAAAGCACCGCACTGCAGTCAATTTAATATGTAGTGGCCAGGGCTGTGGTCACATGAGGCTGCAGTATCAGTGCTCTTCCAACAGAAGGAGTCAAAAAGAGGGATGTATTCTCTGTTTATTCTCTGCTTATTTCTGGCTTTTTATTATATATTTGTAAGTGATTCATTCCAATGACTGATATAATCCTATGATAATGTTAATGTTCACAGATGACCATCTAAATGAATGTTGATTGACCGCAATGATTGTCTGACTGCGTGTGGGTGACCTTTCGTTGCAAGTTCCTTGACCACTGTGTGGTACTGCATCTGTGGGAAGGTGGGCCTGTTGTCATTAGCATCTCCCACCATGACCCTCAGCTCTACGGGCTTAGCGATCTCCCTGCCATCCGGCCGCTCCGCCACAATACTAATGTGGAACTGGAGAGAGAGAGAGAGAGAGAGAGAGAGAGAGAGAGAGAGAGAGAGAGAGAGAGAGAAAAAACTCCCAATTCTGTTGTCACATACACACATGGGGTGGAAAGTGTCAGTAATTGTAATTTAAAAGAGTGTTAATGTATTATTTTGGAAGATTTTGGACTTTTCTTGATTTTATTAGAACTGATTCTGATTCTGAACTATTTTTACTTAGATTGATTTTTATAATTTGCACTTAGACCTGCAGGTACTCAAAGCCCTTTTCTCTTGCTTCTTCTCTCTCAATCACATTGTTTTAGCAAAGGAATGCATTGGATGTGTTCATATCAGTTTAACAGATAACAATATCAACAAATAAAATCCCCTGGAAAGTGCTTTAACACTAGATATTGCTTAATAGAGTAGTAATAAGCAGCCACTTAACATGTACTGGCTTGATAAAGCTTAATAAGGCAACTACAATGATGGTACAAAGCCCCGCTATCCTGTTTGCCCCACTATTCTTTGTAAATGCTCAGCTTATCTTTAACTAAATTTCCAGTAAATGCAAGTGAACTATGAGTCCAGTGTGAAAAATTTTATTACATTTATTAAACACCAAGCTTAACCCTAACCTTAACCACAAAGTAAAACCTACAACCACTCCCTGACCTAAACCTAACCATAATGTTGTTGATAATCAACAGATTATAAGCAGAATGTAATGCGAGGGTGAGCGATGATGAGGCAGACGCATATGTTGAGAGAAGTGAGATTTATTAGAGGCAAATCCATAATCAGGTTCTAAACAGTCCAGGGTTAACTAACCAACGTGGAGAGATCGAGGGACAGACATGACAAAACAGAGGCCGGAAGATCAAACACCATACAATACAATACAAAGACCAGCAAACAACTAGGGAAAAACACAGGGCTTAAATACTAGAACAGGGTTAACAAGACACAGGTGGTTAACAAGAGGGTTAACAAGACACAGGTGAGAACAATCACGGACAAGGTTTAGAAACAAGGGGGCAGAACAGGGAAGAATCAAAACAAGGAAGCACATGGACAAGACCAAAAGGTAAACGAAAGCACATGGAGGACTGGGAGGGGCCAATCCTGACACAGAAAGGTTGTTAATGATTTAACTTATTCTCCAGGGTATATTTTGGTTTGTCCATCTGAATTTACACGACCAAATCATAAGGCAAATTATACAGTAACTGCACAAAATAAATGTACATTTTTTTTTTTTTTTTTATAAAACCTCCCCTCAAATAAACAGAAAATGAGTTTTATGATCACGCATATTGCTATATGCTTACAATTTACTGTTGAAAGCCAAAGTTGAAAGTACTGTTGAAAGCCTTAGACACTCTTTGTATTATTTTATTATATAGTTTACCACTGAAGAGACGCCATCTGTTTATAGTTTATAGTCCAGATTTGGGGAAAATCAGTTGAATTTCAGTAGAAAAAAAATTGTGAGCTGTTGCTCACACCTCTCAATTTGAAGCTTTGGCATTTTATTTTAGACTGAAAGGATTCCAAAAGAACTGGAGGAGTTTTTGGACCTGCTTTTTTCACTCAAGTTGTTTTCTGCTGTGGTAGATTTACTTCTGCTTCATGCTTTAGTTCTATTAACAACATTTTCACTGGAGACCTGGATGGGTTTTAGACTACTTTACCCATCTCTGAGTATGGCACTAATGTTTATGTTTGTGTCACGCTTGACTCCTCCCACTCCCCCATATGCTTTTTGTTTACCTTTTGTTAGTCCATGTGCTTCTTTGTTTTGGTATCCCTACTCCTGCCCCCTTGTTTTGTGACTCCACCCCTCATTATCTTCACCTGTCCCTTGTCTTCCCGGTGTTGTATTCAAGCCCTGTGTTTGCCCTTTGTTTTCACTGGTCTTTGTTTGATGTATGTTTGTTGGATGGCTTGTATTTCAGTCTGTGTTTGTTTTGTCATGTCTAACCCGCGGTCTCTCCGTGTTGGTTATATGAACCTGGACTGTCATGACCACGAGCCTGGATTTGCCCTCAATAAAAGTCGCTTATCTCAGCATATGCGTCCACCTCTTTTTGTAGCGCCAATCAGATTTCAGAGTCTTGGCCACCCTTGCCACCCCTTTAGAACCCCCCTGACTGGCAGGCATGTACACTCTGCAGTCAGATTTTCATAGTTTTCTCATTAGCCATGAGACTGTCCTGCATCCTTTTGTCTCTTTTAGCTGTGGTCAGTCCCAGATTTACTCTTGTCCAGTTTCTTGACATGTAGGTTTTCAGGTTTATTTGGATGGTCAATAAAAAGCTTCTATTGGCACTGTAGACACTGAAGCCTTGGTTCCTATTACCACCACTGTAAAGAAGTCAGAGTTGGTAAGTTTCTCTGCAGTGAACTATTTTGTATCAAACCACACTGAATGACTTAACACAAGCACATTGCATTGTGCCGAAAGGGGATAACCAGCGAGGAGTACGTCTAAAGGCTGATAAAGCATGGAAAGGATGTACGTCTCCAGCACAGGGAACTTTAGCTGTGACTAATGCTCCATTCTGTTCCACAATAACATGGCTGATTTATGCAGTTTACACATTCAGATCTCATGCTTGCCCTAGATTAGATCTACTGAATAAGAAAGGGCAGGACACAGCAGTGTTAAAGCAGCACTGGATGACTGGAAATATACATATTAAAGATTTTATATTGCTTTATCATTTCTTAAGACTATGTATGTCTGTAAATATGGACTATTCTGTGGTTTGAAAATAGTGAATAATTCAATATTATATAATATTATTATATATTAAATAAAAATACAGTATTTTTATTATGAATCTTTAAACCCAAGGGATTAATTGAGATAAAATGAGATAAATATACATATATGCTAAATTATCATTTGTAATATATTTTCTATAGGGCGTGTCCCAAACCCCTCTATTTACACAGGCAACATTTTTTTCCATTTCTTTAAGACTATTTTGATTACTTTGAGGCTTAAAGATTTAGATTCCAAGGTTTTTTTTCCAGCAAAAAAACTACAGTATTTAGGTGGATGTAGATGGAGCACTAACTTAGCCACACCCCTGCATTTTAGAGCGTTAAAAGTCTGAACTGACTGTGACTTTGGACCATTTTTAACTCACCTGGTCCTGTGTTTCTCTGTCCAGTGGAGCGTTGAGGTAGATGACTCCTTCTCTGCTGATGGTGAAGAGCATCTCTGGAAACTCTCCTTCCAGACTGTACTCCACTGGACTACCACTCCACTTCACCTGCACAGCAAGAAACACATACAGATACATGTGTTACGAAGAAACACACACAACTGTTTTTAATGGAATATCATTTTTCAGTTTTTTTTTATTTGCATCTATTTAAGTACTAAAAAGTCATAATTCACTTTTGATTGACCAGTTTATGACCTCTCTTTATCCCATTGAATCCAAAACAGGCTGATCTTTGCAGCTCCATTTCCTTTTAATGACTGTAGCAACTACAGATTTAACAGCACGCACAAACTACAGTTGTATGCAAAAGTTTGGGCACCTCTTGTCAGGTAATATTTTCATGTCATATGTTTTTACATACTAATGTCAAATGCAACATCAACATTATAGTGATGAAGACGCGGTGACTATAGTAGATAATTCAGCCACATCCTTGGAAGACGCATCCTTCACCAAGTTTTCTCTTTGAATTCTCTGTCAACACAATTGCAGTCAGATGCATTTACTAAGGGAAGGGGTCCGAAACACAACCCACATTACAAAATTTTCTTCTGTATGTTGCGGGTGTAACTTAAATGTTAATTTTGTGTGTTTTTTGTTGTTTATGATTATTTGATTTCATACATCTATTAAAACTTCATAAGATGTTAAAACAGAGGGGTAACATTTGACAGAAAAATGTAAAAAATATACCACCCTTAAACTAATGTTTGGTTAAAAATATAGCACTCTTTTCACAGTGGTTCATCCCAATGTGGAGTATAACAGGTCCCATGACCAGAGTTCAGACAAGGGTATGACCAGAGCTGTTACAATTGGCCCCTCCCAGTCTCCTCATGTGCTTTCGTTTACCTTTAAGTCCTGTCATGTGCTTTTGTTTTGATGTCTTCCCAGTCCGGCCCCCTTGTTTTGTGACTCTGCCCCTGATTGTTCCCACCTGTGTTTTCCACCTGCGTCCGGTTATCCCTAGTTATCCCTGTTTGCATTTAAGCCCTGTGTTTTCCTGAGTTTCTTGTTGGTCTTTGTTTGTTTGATGTTTGAATTGTTGTTTGATTGTTCTGTTGGAAGCGTTGGGGTTCGTGGTTGTGTTCCATCATGTCTGTCCTCCATTCCATCTGTGTTGGCTATATGAACCTGGACTGTCATGACCACGACCCTGGATTTGCCCTCAATGAAACTCGCTTATCTCAGCGTATGCATCCGCCTCATCGCTCCCCGGCATTACAATAGCATTGTAGGTCAGAACCAACACTGGTGCAGAGGAACGACTTACAGCAGCCAAAATAACTTTATCCTACTTGTGGTTTTAAAGGCACACATGGTATGCTAATGTGTTGGGGCCTGTATATCTATGGACACCAGCTTGAGAGACTTCAAAAGGACTGAGAAATGTATCTGAACTTTCTAAGTCTTTTATTTTCTTGCAGTTTGCGGTGTCTGCTGACAAGAGACAGAGAAGGAGAAATAAATCTTGAAAAGACATATGTATGAACCGTGGCCATTAATTCATTAGACCAGTGTAGTTATAGCGAGCAATTGCACATTTCTACCAGAGGGGTCTCCAAATCCCCAAAACTTGCATAGTGAAGCATTAAGATTATGAAAAACACACAATCAGGTGTGTCCAGACTTGTGACTAATATCTTTTGTTTTCAAAAAAGGGACGAAAATTAGGTTTTCCTTTCATTAAAAAATCACTGCTTCCTTCCATCCTTTTGGCCTGGGGAGTACGTGACCAGTATTAGAAGACTTTAGGATCCATCACAGCACAGAGCCATATAACATGACTAAATGTGAAAACAACATAGATCACAGACACATGCCCATAAAGTATAAAGCATTGCTATAAGGCCCCCTGAGGCTGATGTTTACATTTCAGTTTAAGCGAAAGTTTAGCAGAGCACTGACGTGATGAGCAGACAGTGCTGTGTTGTGTGACTGGAGAGTGTACAGAGGTCAGCAGCTGCCAAAACAAAGCAGCTGCCCGCACTGTGGAGGGATTTTCCACTCTGCTGGAAAAAGAGTGGCGGCCGTTGATGGAAGGGGTGTGAAAAAGCACCGAAGAAGGAGAGGGCCCTGGAGCAGAGCGATGGACCACGTGCGCCTCTGCTGTGGCCTCGGAACCTTCTCCGTTTGTTTTGGAGATGGCTCGCCAAAGCCAATGTCTTTGTACACACACGGCTGCTTCACTGTAGATACACTGTCAGAGGTTTTCAGGAGGGCAGCGCTTTGAAGAGATTAATGACCTCAGCTCTGGTCTAAAAATGGTGAGCTCCAACTAACGTGATGTCATCTGTTGGGTTTCCAGGTTTTTTCTATCCAAATGATTAAGTTGTATGTTGAGATTGAGGCTGATAACGCAGCTCTTTGAAGTGCGCTGCTCTTTTCAAGCGCTAATGCGTTGGTGACCAATCTTTGAAGCTGATCTCTATTTATTTGGATGCTGCTTTTGGAAAAACTCTTTGGCAATGGATGAAGCCCGGAGGAAAAGGTTAGGGTCAAAAAAGTTGTTTTGAAGGGTAAAATAAAAGCAATTTGAAAAATGATCCTGGATAATGGCCAAAAAGTTAAAGGTATGAGCAGAACGACTACTCTGGCGGTCCTAGAGCTGTGCAACATTGTTGGCCTTTGCAGTAGTGATACTGCCGCAAATGAGCTCTCTAACCAATCACAGTGTGTTTTACTACATGCTTTTACATCTCGACCAGTCACAGCTCCAGGTGAGCTCCTGTGGGGTTTTTGATTCATGTAGTCCAATATATTCCAAATTATTTAGATCAAAATAATGCAAGCCAATTTTCAACCATGTCATATTACTAATGTATTTTTGAAAAGCAATAAGCCACAAGAGGCATCATATGAAGTGTGCCCAAGAACACCTTTCTCGTGATAAAATTACAGTAACGCACAGCCTCTTGTAGCTTATTGCTTTTGTAAAACATCTGCCAAGATAAAATATGATAAAATACACAATTTTAAGAAAATAATTTGTTACTGTCAATAATCAGCATAAGTATTCCGTCAAGAAGTGTGGTTCCTTTAGAGTAGAGTATCGTTGCCAAGCAACGAGAATGAGCCAAAGAATGTGTGGTCATATAACAATGAACATATGATACCAAATCACTGATCAATGCAAACACTTTCGCTTTATTTGCTGGTAACCAAATTACCACAGTGAGTATTATTTAGCACCAATCCAGTGGCGCCCTCTCCTCATGCTGGAGCTGAATCTCAAATGGCTCTGGGTCCTGTAGCCCAATGGTGCAAAATACAAGAAATATTCATTTGGGATTCAGCCACATCCACACTCCATACTTGACACACTATTTGGCAGTATAGGCTAGAATTCCTAAACTTTCATATCTAGCACACTATTTATGGAATACAGAGCCGTTTGGAATTCAGCCTGGGTTTGATGCTACTTCTGACTGAAACACAAACATTTGAAGCGTGTAAAGTATTCATGACGTTTTTTAGACTGTTTCTTTAGAATTTTTCTCTTTGCCTTTTCGTGAGATACTAGGTAGGCGTGATTGTTGTCTGCGTTGCTATGGTGACCAGCAGTCTGCACGCTGAACTTCAGGGTTAAAGGGTGAATCAGCAATTCTACATTAACTCCAGCGTTTAAGACCATTTACTGTTAAAACTGTGTTGAACAGTCAGCAGAGCTTTATTTTACTGTAAAGGATTATTTTATTTTTTACCTAAAAGCTGTCCCCTGCTCTAAAATGAACTATGTATTGTTTTAATACATAGCTTATACTTCTGTTGTGTAGATTATAACAGTTTTATAGCACCCTATTCCTCAGTCTGTAGAAGGCCAAACACATAAGAAGATTTTTGCCCATTCAAACAAAAAAAGTAACTCATTAATGCTCGATTTCTTGTAAATCTGAGTTTAATTAAAATAATGTTACTAAACACAGGCAATAAGAGGAAGAGAAAGAAGCTGAAGGACTTCTGAAGAAGCAGGTCTGATAAAGGTTAGTGACCAAGAAGAAAGCGAGTGAACATTGTTTAAGCTCTCAGTAAAAAATAATACTGAATTTGTAGATTTTATTGCCTTAATATATCTTCATTTATCAGACTAAATAAAAAGTCAAATGAGAAAATGTATTTTTTGATGTCAAATGTCACTATGGATATGTCACCTAGACAAGGGGTCAGCAACATGTGGCACTAAATGCTCTTAAACGTTGGAGTTAATGTACGACTGCTAATTCACCCTTTATCCCTGAAGGTCGATGTGCCGACTGCTGGTTAACATAGCAACACTGACAACAATCCCGTCTAGCTAGTATCTAATGAAAAGAAAAACAGAGAGATTTAAGGCAAACATTGATGATTTGGAGATGAATGGACTTATATGTGTTTATAATCACTCCAGCTGGTTTCCTGATACATTTAATCTGCAGCAAGAAACTGTCAAACACTAAAAAGTCACAAATCTGAATCTCATTCGCCAGCTTTTCCGTTCCACCTTAAATGGTGTTAATTTGGTAATCATAAATGAATGTGCCATTCTTTGTATTGTTAAAGCTTACTGAAAAATCTGGAATGAAAAACGACAATACCTCTTCTTGCTTTAATGGGCAGCGGCTAAAATATTTCCGTAGTTTGATTGATGTAAACAGCCGTCATACAACCGAACAATAATAATCTGTCAGTTCTCAATTAATTATGTCTGCACTGAACGTCTTATACAGCCAAAGGTTTGACAGACTTGGCAGCAGTGGCTAAAGAAGATTTGCAAGACTCTTACTCTGTCCAAAGAGAGGCCTTCAAAATGTTGAATAAAAGTATTAAAAATGCTCTATTTGATGGAAGCGCTGTCTTTGGAAACACCAAAACACAGCGCTAAATTGGGATTTGTAGGATTATGCTGGACCTTTTGGGTCTATTTTTATGCACGCAGAGCTTTTACAGTAAGAAAAACAAGGGGAATTGCCTCTCCTGCGTTGTTGCAGAGAGAGAGAGAGAGAGAGAGAGAGAGAGAGGCGTGAGCTCGGAGTCCTTCAGTAACTCCAATCTGTTTCATAACAGATGTGACTCCCACCACCCACATGTACACTCAGCACCCGAGCGAGTGGGCCGAACAAGGCTTTTCCCATCCAGGCAAAAAAAACAAAAAACAACACTCTGCAGTGCTGGAACTATAGACACACACACACACACACACACACACACACACACAGGCACAGACACACACACTTATTCACTCACACACATACTTTCTGTCTCACATCCACACACAAACACTCATACATGAAGAGTACTTTGTAACTTTACTCCTCGCTCTCTCTCACTCTCTCTCGCTCTCTCTCACTCTCACTCTCTCTCGCTCTCTCTCGTTCTCTCTCTTTCTCACTCTCTTTCACTGTCTCTCTCTCACTCTCTCTCTCTCTTGCTCTCTCACTGTCTCTCTCACTCTCTCTCTCGCTCTCACTCTCACTCTCGCTCTCTCTCTTGCTCTCGCTGTCTCTCTCTCACTCTCACTCTCTCTCACTCTCACTCTCTCTCGCTCTCTCTTACTCTCTCTCTCTCACTAACTCTCTCTTGCTCTCTCTAACTCTCTAACTCTCTCACTCTCTCTCTCTCTCTCTCTCACTCACTCTCTCTCTCGCTCTCACTGTCTCTCTCACTCTCTCTCTCGCTCTCACTCTCTCTCGCTCTCTCTTACTCTCTCTCTCTCACTAACTCTCTCTTGCTCTCTCTAACTCTCTAACTCTCTCACTCTCTCTCTCTCACTCACTCTCTCTCTCTCTCTCTCTCGCTCTCACTGTCTCTCTCACTCTCTCTCTCGCTCTCACTCTCTCTCTCACTCTCTCTCTTGCTCTCGCTGTTTCTCTCTCTCTCTCTCACTCTCTCTCTCACTCTCTCTCTCTCTCTCTCTGAATGTGACTTAACTTTACCTTGATGTATTTCTTTTTATCATTCTGCTGCCACAATGAGCTCAGCCTATGCAGTCAGTAGACCTGACTTTTGAGTGACACACTTACTTTATAACATACCAATAAATTGAGAACACACAAAAATAAAATACGACTAAAACAAAATTTATTTCCTAATTCTAACAGGCCTGGAAACATGGCTGAGTCAACGCAGCTCAGTGTGAGTCCATCTTCCAGGTATCAGTTCAGTCTAATCATTAAACACAGTTTTACTATTCATAAATTGGTATATAAATATGGACGACCACTGCTGGAAAATCAGCCAGTATCTCTACACCACGCTTCAGTGGAGGGTGGAAAAGTGTAGGCGTGTGTGGGACGAGGAAAGCGTGAGGAAGAGAGAAGGGAGCAGGAGGAGGTGGAAGAAGAGTGGGGGGATACATTAGAGGTGAGAGTTTTCACATACCATAGGAAAACTGTGAAACTGATACATAATTATGCTCTCACTCTCAAACTACACTGAAAAAAATGCATTTGGGTCAAAATTATACATAATATCCATATGAACAAAACACATCAGCACCGTTTGGTTTGTCACTTACTTCTGGCAATGATAGTGTTGATGTAATTCATATGGAAATCATGTATATTTCACATATATCCGTGCTAGATGTAAATAAAGTTTCCAAAGTTTGCTGATATGGACTGTTCTACCAAGTTTGTACAAATTACAGCCCAACAGTAAAAAAAATGTAGAAAAACATTTGGAATTTAGATCATTACAAGGATTATGTTATCTATTTACACCCAAGGCAATAGTTGAGATATTAATAAGCTAAATATATACAAAAATCATAATTTATGGGGTGCTTTCTATGAGGGGGTGTCTGTCTCAAACCCTAACAGCTAAATTTAAACTTTTACAAAAAAAATAAAAAATTTTTGCAATGTTTAAAAGATCGTTTTTATTTATTTTAAAGTGGACTTAAAATATTTAGATTAAGCATGAATATTTTTTTTTAATAAAATGTTCATGTCACTACCAAAATGCCGTTTTAATATGTAGGTGGAGCCTTATTTTAGCCACACCCTTGCATTTTAGAGCAGGAAGTGAGGCTGCATACCTGTCCCTCATGGCCACATGGTGAGCAGTTAGATCCCATTGTTTTGAAGTAAATGTGTCCTAAAATCTCAAAATCAGTGTGAAACATTAAATATTGTCACTACCGAAATATATTTTCTATAAATTGTGTGTACATCTGTTCAAAGCTGATGTACTGGCTAGTGTTTTGAATTCTGCTCAAAATGAGTTGAAATTGTCACTGAAATTGGTTGGTTAGTGTAGTGCTTAACACCTTTGTCTTCTATGCTGTAGACTGGGGTTCAATCCCCCACCAGGGCAAGCACCCTACACTATACCAATAAAAGTCCTTGGGCAAGACTCCTAACCCCACCTTGGCCTACTTGTGTAAAATGATCAAATTGTAAGTCATACCTGGGAGCTTCCCTATTTAGGGTGTTGGCAACCGCCAATGTTTGTCACACCTTTGTAGAGGAGTGACCGGTATGGTACATATCTTAGAAAAGAAAAGTAACAAAATTGCCCCAACACCAAAGAGAAAAATAAAAGAGGGCTGGGAAAAGATGATTTCCGCCTTCCTTGAGGTGCTTTGCCTGTGGTTGCCTGTACGCTCCAGTGGTGCGGCGGTAATGCTGCCGACTGCCGACCATTACAGCGGTTTGACCCTCGGTCTGGGTCACCTCATTAGCAGCGATGTCAATCGCACACTCTGTTGCCCCATATATCTCTTTACTTTTTTGTTTTTTTTGCTGGGTTTCAGTTCTGCACTTCTCCCTCCCCGCTGTCCCGTAACAGAAACAGTTTCAGTGTGTTAGGATTGTTTTGGTAGTGATAAATGGGAATGTCCAGTCATTCCATTTATTGCAATAAACATAATTAAAGCATAGGGTCACTCAATGCAAACGATTTTGGTCTAAAGTCCAAAACCTGTTTTGAAGTGTGACTGAATATGTTTGATAGAATCATCTGACACACATAAAAACTGTTTTTGAACAGCATTTTGTTTTATTATGACCTGAAAGCACTGTGGTTAACTAGCCCTCTAGCTGGGCTTCTTTCAGCCTTTCCACTGCAGTCGGGTCGGCAAAGTGCTGCTTATGTTTTCCAAGCAATTAAAATTTAATGGAAACAAAAGATAAGATCCATAGTGCTGAGGAGAACAAGCTAGCTGTCTCCTTCCCTCCTTACTCTGTGGGTCCGGTGTCCTGCGTTATTTATATTCCAGCAGTAGCTACGTGCTGAGATGGCCATTAAACTATGACTAGTATTAAATTTAAATAGACGTTAAGCTAAGTAGGCTAAGGTCACGTCACTCTGCAGGTCAGGTGTCAATTACATAAGGCAGGGGTCAGTAAGAGCATGCTAGGAGTTTTGACTTAGACACACGTGAAGACAGAATTACACTGAAAGCGTTCACAGTGCATTGTTCATAAAGCTGCATGACACCTACATAATCTCATCATGACATTAACCTACATAAACATTCATAAAGGCTGACTGTCCTAGGCGTCATCTGTCATAAAGGCCACTCGTGTCAACTTTGATGTCAAACTGGCAGAACATTTTGAGTCTCATGACACTTCTTTGGGTAAATGACATAACACGTTACACCAGCTGACTTTAGTGCATAGCACAATGACATAAAGCTGATCTGAATCTTATAAACGGTACAATGAAACTGACTTTATCTAAGGGCCACAGAAAATGCTCACTTTTGTTCAACCAGCCTGACTTGGCAAACTATGCATTATATGATTATCATATGTCATAATCAGCATTATAATATTGTGACATAACCTGAACTAGCCTAACAAACTCTGTCATTTCGCCCCAGAAATCTAATGTCGGAAGAAAAGTCAGTGTTAACTTGACAGAGTTGGCAAATGCAATGACACCTATGAGTCTAAGTGTTTATAAATGTTAATGTAGGTTTATGTCAGTTCTTATGTAGGTGCCATGTAGCCTTATGGACGTTTCACTGCAGTGAAGTGTTAGCTAAAAACCTACCCTATCTACCCTAACTTCTTGTTAAGAACTGCTTTAATGTTAAAAGTTAAGAACGTTAAAAAGTTAATTTACTGTTTAGAAGATAAAAGGTTTTTCTGTTTTGTTGTTGATGGTATATCATGTTGTTAATACATGAACTTCTCTGGTACATGCATTTTGTGAGCGTGAGGACGTGTTCCAGTTGTGTTTTTTAATATGTGAAATATTTAAATGTAATATGCACAATAAAGACTTAAAGGATAATTTATTTCAAATCAAATCAAATCAAATCAAATTTATTTGTAGCGCTTTTTACAACGGATGTTGTCACAAAGCAGCTTTACAGAATTTCAGAAAAGAAAAAGTTTCAAGAGAACTGTAAGAATGTACAGAAACCCCCCAGTGGGCAAGCCAGGGGCAACAGTGGCAAGGAAAAACTCCCTCAGAACTGAGGAAGAAACCTTGGGAGGAACCAGGCTCACCAGGGGGGACCCATCCTCCTCCTTCTTCTATAAAGCTACCACTTCAGAAATCTTCACAGATATATTAATTAATACAACAGTTAGTTCTGGGGATGAAAGCTGATTGGTTGAGAGCCGTTCTAACCGTGCTGATATTACTACACTAAATTCCCAAACGGTCAGTCGGTCTGTGTAGAGCTGGAGAACGAACTGCCAGCCGTGCGGCGAGTGGGCGGAGCTCGTTACTGTAGCAACAAGCTGCTCATTAAGGAGCTATAATTAGGAGGAAGGAACTGAACATTAAAACGTATTAAACGCTGCGTTCACGGCCTGTTTATCCATTTCTTACTTTATTCATTTAACTGTGGTATAAAAGCAGTAGAACAGTCGAGGTTGTGTGTTATCGCTATAACATCACGGCTGCGATGATCTCCAGTGACCAATTCACAGCCGTGATGTTATTTTGCAATGACACACTTCCTCTCGTGTTCTATTGCTAAACAACACCTCATATCTCCGTTTTTGTTGTTTTGTATTTTTTGACATAATTAGAAAAGGCCTATTGCCCTTCATGATATTTAAAAATATTTATCCATGTTCCTCCAATGAAAGTTAAGGTTCCATTATTGCTTGCCCTGTAAAGTTTTTGGATATACAAGGTTTTGTTCCAAATGATTGTAAGTAAGTGATACTTATTAGTCCCACAAACGGGGAAATTTCACCTCCGCATTTAACCCATCCGTGAAGTGAAACACCACATACACACTAGTGAAATACACACACACTAGGGGGCAGTGAGCACACTCACCCAGAGCAGTGGGCAACCCTATCCGCAGTGCCCGGGGAGCAGTTGCTCAAGGACACCTCAGTCATGGACTGCCGGCAACCTTCCGGTCACAGGGCTGGTTCCCTAACCTCCAGCCCACTACTGCCCTTAAGAAAGTCAGTTAGGTCCCACTGACATTTGAACTCGGATCACTGGATTCAGAGTCCAGAGTGCTGACCATTACACCATGGAACCACACGCTGATGAGATTTGGGGTGAAATGGGCTTCTTGAATTTTCTTCACTAGTCGTTTTTTTTAACTAAATTATTCTTTAACAATAAAGAAATGTTTAGCAACCAACCAAGGCCAGAGCTAGATCAGTGGCTAGCAGTCAGATTTAGTTGAGTGGTGCAGCACAGAGATTCCAAGTGATTGTGTGACATATACTATATGCTGGGTAGTGTAGTAAGTGAACACTGACAGACGAAAACATGAAAAACACACAAAACTGTGAATTCTGTCAAATTGCTGAGGCTGAGGGATACAATGCTGCCTTACAGAGTACTACATAACAATTCACACAGCATAATAACGCTAGTTTTAGGCTGGAATTCCCCTTTAATCCCTTAAATGGCCAGACAACATTTTATTACTCGCTCTATAAACCAGCCAGTTTGCACTCAAGTCCCTGTAGCTACTAAATAACAAGCTTTAGAATGTCAAAAGCCTGGGACTTCAATGGGTTAACTTTTGAATCACATTCCCAATCACTTGACATTTCACATGGCAGTTACTATGACTGCACAGTTGTGTGGTCTAACCTGGGAGATGGGGATGGGGTATGGTCCTGGCAGGTTCTCCTGCAGCCTCACTGGGTCAGGAGAGGCCCACGTGTTCCCCGTCACCTCCACCAGCACGGTTCCAGTGGAGAAAAACGCATTAGCCTTTCCACCCATGTCCTGCACCATCACTGAGAGCTTATAACGACCACACATCTCAGGGTCCAGCGTGGAGGCCCCTGTAGTTCAAATGGACATAAATTACAGATACAGATACATTGAATTGCCAGTTAGGTGCGCCTATATTGTACCTTGGACATTCTACCTCCATGTCAGTGCCACTGATCTGGTGAGAATGGTCCACCATCCAACTAATATGATGAGCTGTTGTTCCAGAAATTGTGCACCTACAAATTGAACTCATATGGTAGGTTCTTCTGATAAATTGGATTATGAGGTCAGTGTATTAAAAGTCTTGTCTTTGTCTAATTTTTTTTTTTTGTTTAAATGCAGGTCAAAATGAATTTACACCTCTTATTATTTATTAGCATTTCCCATATTGTCCCAAGGTTTTTGGAAGTAAAGTTTGTATTAATTTATATATATTAACTCATTGCTATTCTATATCATAGCTATTCTATATAAATCCAGCACTATGCAATTCAATTTGTTATAGACCTATAACACAGATATGTGTGTTGCTCTGAGAGCTGTTGAACAGCCGTAAAGGCCAGCACGTGAGATCCTTTCCACCTTCTGCTTCGGCACAGGGCAAAGCCTAAAACAAACAGAGCATAAAAATATTCCATGATCTGCTGGGGGATTGTAATGGCATATTAAGCCTCTGTATCTACCTCTGTGCCTCTGCCAGGCTTGCTTTGATTGCATTTGGCACTAGACTTGGCTGATCTGACCCGGTGTTCAGGCTCTCGATGAGTCACTCAAATTAAACGACATTCTGCTCCAGCCTGCTGAGCCTTGGCATGGCTGCAAAGCCTTTTAAAATCCATGGAAAGAGTTTTAAAAAGATGATGAAGAAGAAGGACAATGTTGTTAATAACCTTGTTAATGAGCAATCAGTGGCCCTTCTTGGCCTGGCGGAGTGACAGGGCAGGAACTGAAGAGGGTTATTTGTTGATTTCACAGTAAATTGGGTCTGGAAAGAGGAGGTGATGTGGAAGGTACAGGATGAGAAGTTGCTGTCCAGTTAAAAACAGGCAGCCAATAGGACACCAAGGTAAACTGTGTGTCCAGGAATAGCATCAGGTCCGATTCTCACTGCTATCAGGATTTGACTGGTTAGAGCCGGAACGGATGTGTGTGTGTGTGTGTGTGTGTGTGTGCGCCTGAGTGTGTGTGGCAGAAAGGGAGCACGATGGATACAGTAGGATTTAGAGGACACGCTACAGGACTGGCCATCAGCAGCAGAGCGTTTAACAATGAAACAGCAGGTAAGCAGCAGTGTTGTGTTCAGCTAAATATCACATATTTAGTCGCTCTCTTTTGATTTGTTCCTCAACAAAAATCCTTCCTGAATAAATAATAAAAAAATATATTTTCCTGTCATGCCAAGTGTAGTTAAACGATCGAGATATATACTTGGGTTCAAATTAGTTTGTCCGTACATTTGTACAATTTTATATGCAAAGCAGCTCATAGGCTTGATAACTCACTCACTCACATTTGGCAACCTAAATATTCTCCACAAGGTGGTGCCATTAGGAGCCAAACAGCCTCTGAAGCTTGTAAGTGCAGGGCATCAATGACATTGTGTCATTGTGTTTATAGATAACAGCACATCATACAGTGTCGGAAACCACATAAGCAAGTACTTAGCGACACTTCACAGTTTGAGGCAAGTGAGTGATGATTTAGGCATGATTTAGGAGGGTCAGGATGGCCCAAGGGCCCAAATGAGATAAGAGATAGGAGCAAATGTTTTTCTTGTGATTTCTTACGCTAACTGAACGATTCGTAACCGGAATTCTCGTTTAATTAAACAATAATTAAACAGTAGTTTTAGACACTGTGTCAAAAGCAATGCATCTTGCCTTCTATCTACCCCCCCCCCCCCCCCCCCCCCCCCCCGACCACAGTGGTTTATCCCAATGCTCTTATTCTGTAAGAAGAATAAGAGCATTGAGAGGAACAAGATCAAGACTGGAGCTGTTTTATTTTATTTTATATTTTACTGTCATTCTACTCTATTCTATTCTATTCTATTCTAAAATCGTCATGTCAATCATTGTGTTTATTACCATCCTCAGTTAGAGACACCTCGCCTGTGATGCTGTCTATGTGGAACATGTGGCTGGCTGGGATTCGGGGTGTCTGGTCCAAAAGGCTGAAGCGTAGGTCAGCGTGGGCAGTGTTGCGATCATCACGGTCGAGGGCCTCCACTTGCATGAACGGGATCGCTGCATTTCAGACAGCAAAGATGGGGCAGGAGTTAGTCTTTAACACAGATAGTAACAGGTTGATTGATATCACTTAATAACTGCTCTCAGAATAATAGATTTCTGCTTCTATATTTCCATCTATTGTTGTGAATACTGTGCCCTGATTTGCCATCTACCAAAGCTTTGGCTGGCGTGCAAGAGGTGCTAATGTTATTCCTCCTAATAAACGGCCAAACGTTCAACTCTTCTTCACCACCATCACTGCAATGTTATGTTTTTTGTTTTTACCACATTACCGCATACAGGTAACAAGACGGAATGGAGAAGAACCGCGTCTGCAGTGTTCAGGATTTTGTGAGCTGCAGATTTAGGGGTATTTCAATACCCCCATTTCACAACATGAATGACTGTAACACCAGTACTCTAGTTATAGTGAACTTGCTATGACTGTCACAGGTTGACATTGTATTTGCAGTAGAGCAGCTAATGGTATAAACAAAAGGGTGAAACAGAGGTTAGGACACTGCTGGGGTTGTCGCAAATGTTAGGACAGTAATTAGGAAATCTTGTCTAGTTAGGACTAAAGACTGTCCTAAATCTTTTCTTATCTGGAGTTCATAAGATTATGAAGTTGTCATTGTGTAACAGCCACTGTTCAGTCCTAACTCAAGTTGTCATTGTGATCTAAACGATATGATTTCAGAGTTAGACTGTATCGCTAATATGGCCCCAGGAGTTTTTAATTATAGCTGGGGAGATTCTCAGTAGTTGTATGACATATTTACATAATGCAGGCTGGGTTGTTTGGACAAACACACAAAAAGGGGGGCAGTCATGGGCTGGAGGTTAGGGAACTAGCCTTGTGATCAGAAGGTCACCGGTTCGATCCCCTGAACTGACAGTATGTGACTGAAGTGCCCTTGAGCAAGACGCCTAACCCCCTGGGCACCGTGGATAGGGCTGCCCACCGTCCTTCGCAAGTGAGCTCACTGCCCCCTAGTGTGTGTGTGTGTGTGTGTGTGTGTGTGTGTGTGTGTGTGTGTGTGTGTGTGTATGTGTGTGCACTCACTAGTGTGTATGTGGTGTTTCACTGCACAGATGGGTTAAATGCGGAGGTGAAATTTCCCCACTGTGGGACTAACAAGGGTCTCTTAATCTTAAAAAAGGATGCCAAGTTGTGAATTCTGTTAAACGATGATACTGAGGGATACAATTGCTGCAAAATATTCCTTAACATGACCAGTAATAGAGGTGACACTTTAAATTAAGTGGTCATTTATGGATGAAACAAACACTCAGCAGGTTAGGGTTAAGGTTAGGATTAGGTTTTTTGGGGTGAGGTTAAGGTTAGGGTTAGGATTAGTGCCAGAGTGAGGATTAGGTTTTGGGTGATGTTGATATTTTTTGCCTAATGGAAGTAACATATTAACCTTACGTCTACTTAATGTAAGTAATATATGAACAGAACATCTACAAGATATTTACTTCAATGCAATCAGATGCTTTACTACTGTTACTTCACTGATATGCAGTTGATGTGTTACTGATAATCTGTTAAGAGTTTATTAATCATCTACAAATAAAGTGTCGCCATAATGTATTCAATGGTTGCTTTAGGCCTGAGTTTCCATTTAAAGAGTGGCACTCTGTATTTTTTCTCCGGGAATACTTATGTAGCTTCCATCCATAGAAGTAGATGATAATAATGACTCTAATGGACCTTTATAAGGCTGACTGATGTCATGTATTGTCTGTCTTTTGCAAACACAAGAATACGTTACCAGATTGCCAGATAAAAATATTAGGGAACAGATGCGGCATAAAACAGTCATTTGGTTGCTGTTATCTGTAACTATGGCAACGTTAAACAGCAGAGTGAAAGCCTTGGCTGCTCGGATATAAAGGAGGAGGAGACTGATAAAACATCTCCAGTTCCACTGTGTGGATGCATCTTGCACTGGCAGACCTCCCAGCTGCATCTGATTTTATACTACAGACAAACGCATCATCGTATCAGATCATATCAGATCTTGTATTTATTTTTGGTATCTGATCAGTGGCCAACCACTTTGCCTGCAAGTGTAAGAGCAACCTTATAACATCACTGTCCGAAGAAATGCATGTATATCCATTTCTTTCTATTTTTATTTTTCTGCATCAGTGGATAAAAGCAGCCGCCCTTCATATTGAAGATGTAATGATAAGTGGACCAAGAGAAATGCTCCAAACTGACTTGGAATTAAATCTATTTACATAAACTTCAGGATGATTTATACTTCTGCTGTAAAGTTATTATTTTGGAGATGCTTTTGTTGAAATGCGAAAAATACTCACTTAGCCTTAATTATTTACTTCACGTGTTAATGGCTCTATTTATGACATTATTCTTAAAACTGTGCTTAGATCCCACAACAAAAACAGGTTCTAACATGTCATATGCAGATCACTATTCCTGAAAGCCTCATAAAAAGCATGCATCATCTATTATTCCTGATGAAGGCTTATGCTCTTCCATAATGGTTGAATCTGAAGGTTATGATACAAAAGCAAGACTGAGTTCACCACGTCAACGGATGAATGCAGCATCTATGGTGCACTATCATGCACTGACAAAAGAGATGAATAGAAGACCTTGAAGTGAATCACTGTCCTTTCACATTCCCTTCAAAATCTAGTGTCCCTCCTTTGTCATTATTGCACAGCTTTGTGGTTAGTTTCAATACCTCAAAAGCATTTTTGTATATTTCACTTTCCAAAGGTGAATCTTTAATCTTTTGGCTTTGCATATGTTTAAACTGGTGTCTGCTAATGTCTGTGTAACTGTGTGACTGTACCAGTCAGCATTAAAAGGCTGGAAATCAAAATATATTGGGCCAAATACGGAGCCCAGATGCACTCACATTCTTACCTTTCAGTAGACCCAGCTGCACTGAGCCTCTCATGCTCTCTTCCAGGAACACAGGCACGTTGTCATTCTTGTCAATGACGCACACCTCCACATTGAAGTTCTGGGGGTGCATGGATGCCATGAAGGACACCTGGGAGAAAAGTGCAGACAGGTTCTACAGTCACGTGGAAGGCCTTTTCACTGCTCACACTGTACAACCCTTAATCATACCTTATGACCTGCAATTTTCTGCAGCGCTCGTCAAGTATTTTTGGTTCAGCCTTGAAGCCAAATAGCTGGATGCCTGCTGTTAGCCCAGAGTTTTCTGTGTAGTAAATTTGTGCTACAAAAATTCACACATCAAAGCTCAGTAGCAATTACCACAATCATGCTCCATGATGAGGAGGAAAATAGTAACTACGCTATATGGCCAAAAGCACGCGGACACCTGACCATGGCACAATATTTCATATTTTCAACATCCCACTTCAAACCATCGGCATTAATATACAGCTGTCTCCCCTTTTTGTAAATAACAGCCCCCACCTTTTCAGGAGGCTTTCCATAAGAATTTGGAGTGTGTCTCAGGGTATAGGTGCCCATTCAGTCAAAAGAGCATTTGTGAGGTCAGGCTTTTCAGTGCGATGGTATATTTGTGCTTTGGTTTTTTATTTAAACCAAAGCACAAATATAAGCATTCAATGACAACCAAATAACACAACCCTAGTTAAATGCTAGGAATGTTAATTTATTTTACCATTGGCTTGCATTGAAGTATGAAAATCAAAAAATTGTAATTGTTGTCCCGTTGACAATCTGTATAAATAAAAACAATACTTGGCCATGACTTAGTAAGGCATGGGAACAAGATAATTAAGTCATGGCCATGATTTAGTAAGGCGTGGGAACGAGGTACTAATGTGTGACCATGACTTAGTAAGGCTTGATCTCCTTCCCACGCCTTACTCATGTTGTGGCCACACATTCGAATCTTGTTGCTATGTGTTAATAAGGCATGGCCATGACTTAATTATCTCGTTCCCATGCAGGCATCCAGCTAAGTCATGGCCAAGCTTTGCTTTTATTTATACAGGATGTCACCAGCAGGGCTCCCAACTTGAAATATTTTCAGTAATGATTTTATTCAGAGAGATACAGGAAAGCCAAAACGTTGACAGACAGACTATAACACCTAACTGAATGTAGGGATGCTGTTTGTCTCTGCTCACGGACCCACACATGAACACAACAATTAACGACTTGATACACTTGCTTGAAATGTGAGCCGAGCAGGAAAATGAAACTTTTTATGAAGCTCTTCGGGAATCAAAAGGTGATGAATACATACGTGCAGGGAGTATGAGGGCTGCTTTTCTCTGTCCAGTGGTTTTAGGGCGTACAGGAATCCAGACTCCACTCCGAAAATGCCCTCGTCATCACCGCTTACTGTCAGATCAGCGTATGTTAACGGGAGGTCTGGCAGCTGTGGGGGGAAACCCAGAGAGTGACACTGAGTTCAAGGACAGGGATGTTTGTCCACACTTTTCTACAAGTTCAGTCTTAGACGTTGGTTGCACATTCAGCTTCTTATGATCCACACAATCTCAAACACATTCAGCAGTGTTGAGGTCTGGACACAGTGATGCTCTTCTTGATCAGCTACACGTCCTTTCAGACCCACAGCGCTGAGTGGTCTTCTCACAGTGGAAGGATGAACAGAAACACCTGTGGATGTTTTCAGATCTGAAGCAGCTTGATTTTCTCCTCTTTCTCTCAAAGATGGGAGCTTTCAGTGCTGTTTATCTGATGGGGCAGTTTTGGTGTCGACCAGGTCTTGTTAGGAGTTCCGTTTTTCATATTTTAATTTTCATGTCTTTATGCAAGTGAATTTATCTTAAGTCTACACTGTTAAAAATGAGAGGTCAGCTCAAATCAAAATGATATAGTAACTGATTACATGGCTTTTCTTGAGTTGACTCAACTTGGACACACAACTCAAATTTCTTAGTTGAGTCAAAAGTTCTCTTAATGTTTTTAGTTCTGCCCCTCAGTTACGTAAACAAAATGAACTTGTTTTTTTTTATACACTCAACTTCCTCACCAGCCAAGACTCTCTCCATCACACCATCCTGCAAGACATTGAGTACACACTCATGGTTGGCTATGGCATCGCTGGGGCTCAAACTTACAATCTCAGTTCACTGCTCAGTCCACTGCACTACTCAGCAACACATGAAGCAACTCTGATTTTATGTCTACAAATGTTTAATGCACAGGAGAAAAAATTTGTTGTTTTGTCTTTGAAGTGTGGCATCATTTCATGTGGTGCAGCTGTGTAATAATTCATCCCAGCATCAGGAGGTTGTGAGTTTGAATCCCAGCAATACCACAGCGGTCCATTGTCCCAAGAGGAGAATATGCCAGACGGCACTGTGGGGCTAGTGGGGAAACTGAGTTAAAAACACATTCAGTTTAGTTTCTCTAACCAAGATGCAGATCTAAGAAACAGCTTGGAGAATTTTTGACTCAACTAAGACCTTTGAGTTGTGTGAACTCGACATTTACGGCATTTGGCTGATGCTCTTATACAGAGCGACTTACAACTTGATCATTTTACACAAGTAGGCGAAGTGTTAGGAATCTTGCCCAAGGACTCTTATTGGTACAGTGTAGGGTGTTTACCCAGGTGGGGGATTGAACCCCAGTCTACAGCGTAGAAGGCAGAGGTGTCAACCACTACACTACAAGTTGACTCAACTCAAGAAAAGCCATGAAATCAGTTACTAAATCATTTTAAGTTGAGCTGACCTCTCATTTTTTACAGTGTGATCTGCTCAGAGATATCTTCTGAAAAATGAATTGTGTACTTATTTGGACTGGAACTTAAATAAATAATACTGTACTTGAAGCAATAGAGCTACACCGTTAAACAAAACCCTCTAGTTTCAGCAATTTGGAGAAAGATCAGATTGCAAGTGCTTTGTATTGCAGATGTGTGGTCTAAGAAAGAAACACCACAACCGTCATCCCTTGTTAAGTATGACAGCGTGATATGTCACTGCAACTGACAGGCCTTTACCATTTATTTGGTGCTTTGAAGTCAAGGCGCTTAATTTGTATCTTGCTCACAGTTTGCTTTGACAGCCAGCATTGTGCATGAGGCAAGGCGCTGGTGGAGGCCAAGGGCTAAAGCGCAGCTTTCTGTCATTCCAAACTGTGGAAACAAGGATGCCATGTTTTTGACTGCCCCCTCTCACTGACCCCCCCACGGGTAAAGGGACGGCTGCTGTTGACAGCGTTAAGTCCCTTGCACGGTTAGCACTAAGGCACGTGCTATAAAACTGGGTTAAACCTGGTATGGGGTGCTGCATGCTTGGTGCCAGTGTTCAATAAAAGCACATCCCCACTGAGCAGCAGGGTTTGTTGCATCTCCAAGGCCATGAATACCACACAGTGCCAGTGCCACGCCAGCAATTCTCAGCTTGCTGAAAACCCAAAGGCTTTAATTCAATAGGGCTCTTAGGGAATGGAGGTGCTTTGGCTTTGCAGTGGCCTTCAAAGAACAGCATGCATTGCTTGCTATTCATTTAAAGGGACGGTGTCATGGAAAACGTTCAGGAATTGTTTGAAGATGCATTTACAGTCATATGCAAATGTTTTGCCACCGCTGGTCTAACTAGTGAAGTGAAAATGAGGACAAATTCTCCACAGAAAACACACTGCTGTCCTTATATAACATAAAATGTGGCTTGTGCAAAGGATGGCAAAATTTGATTTTATTTTATGGAAAACACTGAGTCCAAATCTTCAAATGGTAGCATAGGTAAGATGAGTCTTCAAGGACAGTGCAGAATGACTGAAGGCCTAACTGCTCACAGCATGACGCAGGCGGCACAGTGCAGCTCTCGGTAAGACACTACCCTGGCTCTTATCACTGAAAACATTTCCCTTTAACCCATGCTTGCTTGGGTGTATGGATAGGTGCATACACAAGGGAAAAAATGTATTAGTCCTGGGAGCAGGGATGTAGAAAACAGCATTCAAATGAAGGGCACAAAGACTCACCAGTGAGTCACAGCCCATTTTTCTTACTTATTTTTGAAAGCCTGAATAAACACTGTATAGCCACCGTTATGTCCCTTCAGTGCAAACAGAGTTGGGATAATTAACCACCCGCCCTCATGCACGTCATCAAAATGAACTTGAAGTGCATTCTGATAGCTTGGCATCAACATGCAGATTGCAGCGAGAGGAGTGGCCCTTACACTCTGATTTTCCTTTCACAAAATGCCTTCAATTACAGTGTCAGAGTGAAAAAGCAGTGCAGCGGAGAGCAACCTGCCCATTACCAATTGGCATGTGACGAAGATGCCCGCCGCCTTGAACGCGGGACGGATGGCAGTTGGGCTTTGTGCAGGAGCTCCATATTTAGTCCAGTGACGAAGGGACTGGTGCGTGAGCAGCCAGCTCATAATTACACCTTGAGCTCTTGGTGCTGTGTGAAAGAGGGACATGAACAAAGTGTACAAAAGCTCTCCGCTTTCCGAGTCTTTTCCCCCCTCTTTGAGAGGGTCTTTAATACGCTGCTCTCAAACCCGCAGTCTGATTCATAGCACAAGGGTGGCCAATAATAGCTGCTCCACAAAAAAGCAATAGGTAGAGCGATTTCGTCCACTGTGATTTGTGACGTTTTAATGACATCGGATAAAGAACTCAATTGTATGTGATTTCTTTAAAGCTTTGACTGTGGAATATTTTGTTGCTATTACTTCCTTCGATTTTCTGAAAGGCCTTCTGCACATATCCAAAATAGTGGACCTGTTGGAGCAGGTTCTGCACTCATTTTGCAGAAATGAGTTCAGCAGAAGATTCGAGAAACAGTGTCACTTTGTCCTTTTAGGGAGGGACTCACCTTGGTGAGGTACCATGGGAAAATACCATCATAGTTTTCTGGAACACCAATCTTAAGGTGTGCGGCCTCTCCATGCAAACGAGCCAGAGAAAGCACCAGCTAAGACCGAGAAAGAACATTCGTTCGTTATTCACTAGCAAAGATAACAAAGACAAAACTTGTTGTTATACATTATTACATAAAACGTTATGTAATCACTGTGATGACAACACCTCGTATCTCCAGAATGGTGACTTAAAGGAGAAGGAAAAACTTTCTAAATTTTTGAATGGACGATGAGGGAACCAGACTTTTTTTTCCAAGTAATTGAGGACCGATTCAATCAGTCTGTTCTTCATTTTAGCATTTTAACAGATTTTGAAGGTGGTTTTGTTCTGACAGTGACACCACACACTGACCACTGAGCCACTTCATTAAGCTCACCTCCTTGTTTCTACACTCACTGTCCATTTTATCAGCTCCACTTACTGTATAGCTGCACTTTGTAGTTCTACAGTTACAGACTGTAGTCCATCTGTTTCTCTGATACTTTGTTAGCCCACTTTTACCCTGTTCCTCAGTGGTCAGGACCCTCACAGAGCAGGTATTATTTGGGTGGCAGGTCATTTTCAGCACTGCAGTAACACTGACATGGTAGGGGTGTTTTAATGTGTGCTGCGCTGGTGAAAGTGGATCAGACACAGCAGTGCTCGGTCTCCAAGTAGCATGGTGGTGTTTGGACAAAGGCAATTTAATGGCTATTCATTCATCGTTAGAAACATTAGCATTCTCGATTGAACTACTCCATCAAGTGAACATAACTCTTTCCCAAATTGATTTACATCTATCACAGGTAGTACTGGTCTGAGTGGATCAGACACAGCAGTGCTGCTGGAGTTTTTAACCACCTCAGTGTCGCTGCTGAACAGTCCACCCACCAAAATTATCCAGCCAACAGTGTCTTGTGGGCAGCATCCTGTGACCACTGATGAAGGACTAGAGAATGACCAACACAAACTGCAGCAGCAGATGAGCTGTCGTCTCTGACTTTACATCTACGAGGTGAACAAGGTAGGAGCGTCCAATAGAGTGGACAGTGAGTGTGGACATAGTGTTTAAAAACTCCAGCAGCACTGCTGTGTCTGATCCACTCATACCAGCGCAACATACACTAACACACCACCACCACATCAATGTCACTGCTGAGAATGATCCACCACCCAAATAGCACCTGCTCTGTGAGGGTCCATGGGGGTCCTGACCACTGAAGAACAGGGTAAAAGGGGGTAACAAAGTATCAGAGAAACAGATGGACTCCAGTCTGTAACTGTAGAACTACAAAGTGCTCCTGTAAGGTCAGAGGGACTGATAAAATGGACAATGAGTGTAGAAACAAGCCGTTAAACTTAATTAAGTGACCATGTATTATTACATTATAATGGAAAATGACATATGCCCTTAATGGACGTTACCAAAGTTACTATTCTCATTAAACATTATCATACAGGAGGCTGAGCTGGAGGTGGCGGAGATGAAGATGCTGAGATTTTCGTTGGGAGTGACAAGGATGGACAAGATTAGAAATGACCAGATCAGAGGGACAGTGAAGGTGGAGCAGTTTGGAGATAAAGCCAGAGAGGCCAGGTTGAGATGGTTTGGACATGTGTTGAGGAGGAATAGTGGATATATTGGGCAAAGAATGTTGGAGATGGAGCTGCCGGGCAGAAGGAGAAGAGGTAGACCTTAGAGAAGGTTTATGGATGTAGTGAAAGTGGACATGGAGATGGTTGGTGTGAAAGTAGAGGAGGCAGTGGATAGGGCAAGATGGAGGCAGATGATCCGCTGTGGCGACCCCTAAAGGGAGCAGCCGAAAGACGAAGAAGAAGAAGATGCAAACTACATAAGATTGCATACACTCTGTGCATACAGTATACACATACAGTAAAACAGAAGACCTACATTCAGTGTCATGATCCATGAGGAGACCTTATCCATTGTGCGCACTGTGGCTTGTTGTCTGGTGAAAAAAATCATGTTTCATTATCTTACGCATAGGAAAACACAGGAACTTAACAAGAAGTGCATCGGCATTAGTTACCATTTACAAAGCAGTAATTACATATTGCATATAAACAGCTTTTGCCAGTAATGTCTTATGAAGTGAACGACAATGTATTGGCATAAGGATGCTTAAAGGAACACGAGGAACATTGGTTTCATTTATAACACTGTTATAAAGTGTCCTTCCTGAGTAATAAGACATAATACAGAGATGTAAGTTATTTTGCGAGTACTTGCATAAGCTGTTCTTATAAATAAATACCACATTACAGGTGTAGGGCCTATGTAGGGCTTTGCAGGCAGCCTTCAAATAAAGCGTTACCCACTTTGCCCCTAGGGCAATGTTCCTAAAGACGACATTCATATGTGACTACAAAATGACGTCATTTTCAAAATACAGCTCACAAGACACCACAAAGCACCTTCAATTATGAAGAAAACTCGATCTAATGCCTGAGAAACATTTAACTGCAGGCGCAAGGCTTTAACAGAGGACCGATGCAGGGCAAGGCATGCACTCTCATTCTTTTCTTTGGCAAAAGAAGGCAGTTAAGAGTACCGAGCCTGTTAATGTGACATCATGTAGGCTGTGGTGCATTTACCAGAGTTCAAAGAAAGATTCAAAGAAAGCGCAGGAATAAAAGTGCAACAATTTTTTTTTTGAGGTAAAGCGGTCAAATCAGTAGTTTAAAGGGAAACATCCCAGTTTTTTTCTTTTTCTTTCATTAATTAATGGGTTAAGATGTTAACAAAGTCATTCAGAGTGGTCTGGTGTGGAGTGCCCTGTTTTAGAGAAACTTGCCAAATCAGGATTATTCACAGTGGTGGTGATAGGAACCAGACGTCCGAAGAGTTTAACGAAGCCCAAAAGCTACACCACATCAACTTAGTTTGTCCTGATAATTGTGCATCATGCCTGAGATGTTGTTTTACAGTACTTTTCAGCTCATGTTTTTGGCCAAAAATTCACAAATGCATAAAATGATCACATTAATGGCAGAGATGTGCAGAGGTATAATGGTCCATGTTAAATTCTGAAGACATGCGCAGGATCGCTGGTCACTTTTGTAGCAAATAAAGTGGCTATATTGCACTGTAGACCCCTGGTTCCTACCACCACCATTATAAAGACAGCTCGGTATGTTTTTCTGCAATGACCATTCCAGATCTGACCACTCTGAATGATTTTGCTATGCTATCAAAAGTTGAATTATTGTCAAAAGAGTCAGTAAAATATCCCTAAAATCTACTGATTGAATGAGTCCAGCCTAAAAACTCACTCAGTGTGTTTCAGATGTTCTGTTCTTTGTTGGTTATGCATGAAAAGAATAGGCCAATGTAAACCGAGCCAGTATCAGCATTGCAGGTAGATTGATGGTTTATCATCACAAATCAACAAGCAATTAACCAAGTTCTTAACTTTAGAGAAGCTATGAACAAAGGAGTCCCTCTTACCTTGTCCTCAGTCTTGCAGTCTTCTCCGCTCCTGAACAAAGACACAAATGGCCGAAGTGTGAGAGAACGGCGTCTACCTTCAAGGAGATTAATGTTTAACTTTTTTAATTGGACACGAAACCCTTTAACTGCTTTGTTTCCTGTCATTACAAAGCTGGTCAACAGGTCCCCGAAACAATTCCACGCCTGCATATGCATGAGGGAACACATTGCCTGCGGTTCCTGAGGTAATCTTCTCATTTGTGTGTGTGTGTGTGTGTGTGTGTGTGTGTATGTGTGTGTGCGAGCAGAAGACAGGAATGCTGCTGTTTTAATCACCATTTTATTATAAAATCAATGTAAACATGTAATAAAATTAACAATCCAATAATATTAAATGGAAGTGCAAATCAAACATTTTGAAAAAAACAGCTCACAAACACATAATTTATTGCTTCTATGCCATTCAGTCACACCTCCCCTTTTAAATATTAGTGTAATGATTAAATGGGTCAAACTGTCTCAGTTCCAAGCTTCTAGCCCCCCACCCCACCCACTCAACCCCCACCCCAAAGCTTGTCATGTATGTTTTAGCTGAGGTACGAACCTGCGCACTCAGATTCAAGTAAATATGATTCCGTGTCTCATATCGATACAGAAAACTAATTGTGCTCGTTCACGTACATGAGAAGTGAACCCCACTGCTGAGAGCTGTACACCAGTACAACAGCTGCTGCCTTCACAAGGACGCTTTCCCCACTTTGCTGTTTCTGCTGCGAAGCTCTCCGTCCACACCCAGATGGCTTTGAGAACTCGCTGTCTACTCACACAGCTAGGATTCAATGACTCTACATGTTAAGGCAGCAAATGAAAACAGAAGAAAAAAAAAAAAAATTAAAATGTAATAGAAACTTAAAGAGCTTCATGCAGGTCTATCAACATTGACTTCGTCAGCATTGTCTCGTATAACCTTGATCTATTTTACAATAGAAAATATGCAAATCTCTGTACAGTAGTCTAGTCCTTGGGTTTCACACACAGCTTCTGGTCTCAGCAGCTTCGCCAAAGGGCCAGCGAGGAGCGTCCGGCTCTTTCAGAGCACTGAAAGGTCGTGACAGGATTTGGACTTCTGCCTGAAGGCCATCTTCTTGTTCTTGCGGGCGACCATACGACCCAGGAAGCGCTTGGCCTTCTTGCTGATGCTCTCGCGGCGCTTGCAGTTGGCCATGCGGCGCGCGTTCTCCTCCTTGCTGTCCTTGCGAAGGCGGATCTGCCGGACGATGCCCTCGAAGAGCATACGGACATTGTGGTGCAGAGAGGCCGACGTCTCGATGAACTTGCAGTCGAAAACCACCGCGCAGGCCCTGCCCTCTAGAGTGGACAGAAAAGAGGATACAGACACAGGTTAGAGGTGAGTGCCTCATTTTAGGGGATGTAAAGTGATGAGATTATTAAAGAGGGTAAAAATTCATCAGTTTCAAAGCACTGACTGTGGAACTTTTTAGTAGATTATTTTTAATATTCAGTAAAGTTTGTGCTCAGTTTTTTGGCTTGAAGTCCAGAAAACATTTCAATGTATTGTTTCATTCATTTGCAAAATAATCCTAGTTTAATGGAAATATTTGGGCTGCCATGATCCGCTGAATCTTTCCTGAAAGAATGGGAAAGTCATGGGAAAATCTAAGCTTTCATGATGCATCGAATCATTTCTGAAAGAATCTCAATCAAATCAAAACAGGGTGAAATTTGGTGAAATCATGACCGACTGAATCATTTCTGAAAGAGCCCCTATTGAATTGAATCATCGTAAAATCTGAGCTGTCATGATGCATCGAATCATTTCCGAAACGATCGTAATCTAATTGATCTTGAGGTCATAGATGTATAACATGGCTGTGATCCCAGGCTACCAAACCTCGGGGAGCGAAGGCAGCCTTCACTTCAACTACCTGAACTGGCTGGACAAAGTAGGCGGGGTCACGTCTGGCAGACGGTGGGTGACTCACCTTCTACAGAAACTTCTCTGGAGCGCACCAGGTCACTCTTGTTGCCCACCAGGATGATGGGGATGTTTTCGGACTGCCGTGCCCGGCGGAGCTGGATGCGGAGCTCTGAAGCTTTCTCAAAGCTGGACTTGTCCGTCACGGAGTAGACGATGATATAGGCGTCCCCCATACGCATGCACTGATCCTTCAGCCACTGACTGTTATCCTGTGATACAATATGACCAACCAGTTCATACAAAATGTAGTTTATGTCAAATTGATTCTGCACTTTTATGCACTGTTGTCAATCAAATGTGCTCACCTGCTCCCATACGTCATACAACAGGATATTCGCCTCCTCTTCATCCACCACAATTGATCTGTCATAGGTGTTTCCTGCAAAAGAGCAGAAGGTCTTGGCATCAACTCAATATAATGACGACGCTGCTTTTCAAAATCACTGATCACTAGGATTATCTTAAAAACATCTGTCGAGGTCGGCGCTGCCCTTTAGAGCTGTTGTATCAATCACACCATGTTCTAGCAGCAACTGTCTGGTGGGAATGAATGCAATAGGTACCAGAGGAAGATATCCATAATCAATGTGCCTCTGATTTGTCGCCCAAATAATATATTCCACACTATCTGGCGATGCAGTTCTAATGTAGTGGCACGGTCTAAACTGTGGGATGCCCTTGAGATGCACCCTCTTCAGAAAGACATGTAATTATATGCAGATTTCAGACCGTTTAAATAGCATTCAGCTTGTTTAGTCTGTTTGGACAGATGGTTTAGTCTGGTTTGCTGATGGCCAGGTTGTCATAAAGATGCCCTCAGGAAAATTTCAACTGCGTTTTTTTTTTTTTTTTTTTTTTTTTACATCTAATTGTCCTTTGAACACACCACAGCAGTCTTAGAGCTGATGTAGCAATACTTGATCTTCAACTTGAACCCTACAGATACCAAAGCGTCCCCAGAGGACATTTACCTGCATCCTCACAGTCGTGGCTGTCCTCCACTCCTCCGAATATTCTCGCCAGGCTGGACTTCCCTACGCCATTCTCTCCCAGGAGGACGACCTTGTAGATCTGTCCCTCGGAGTCGCTGCCGGAGGAGATGACCGAGTCGGAGGAGTCGGAGACGCAGCTGTGGCGGTGCTGCTCTCCGGGGCTGTAGGATGTGCAACGTGTCAGGCTGGACAGATCGGAAGTCTGAATGGAGGGGGCGGTGGAGCGCAGCTCGCGGTCGTCCACGGGCATGCTCCTCCTGTGAAGGCTCTGGAGGTGGACGGGAAACGGCATGCTCCCTCTCCTCTTGTCCATGTTCCTCAACTTGTCACCTTTGTTCAAAGTCATGGTCTCCTCTGCACCTGTCTGCCGGACACAAGGCAAGTCTGTTAGGGCTTCAGTGGTCAGACAATACTCATATACAAGGTTCTAACTTCTGCTTATGACAGACATCAAGACATATCTCTCTATGGTCTTCGTCAAAACAGGACAAATATACACGAAGCCTCAAGAACGAAACGACTTTGGGTCATTTTCAGCAGGGTCACAACTACAAGACAGCCTGAAAAAAGCACGGACCTGCCAAACCAGCCTGCTTAAAATAAAGGGACCTACATGTAAAGATGTCCAATGTCCTCCGGAAGAAGCTCAGAACTCCAGAAAGATCCAAAAACGAAAGTCCTAAAGATCCGTGTGGCTGCTGCTGTTGGGCTGTAGCTCCTTCAGGCAGAGCGCCTCTCTGATGAGCCAGTGAACAGACGGATCCCCTTATTTATGGCCAGGCAGAGTCCGTGACGTCAGCGCCAGGCAGGGCTCGCCTCCCTGTAGTAGTGACGCCACTCCGTATGGGTTATAGCGAAGGGGGAGGGGGGGTTGTGATTCAAAACTGGGAAAGGTAGAGGGGGAATCTCCCTCCTACCCCTCCCTCCCCCATCCTTCCCGCGTGCTGATGTCACCATTCATGTTTTCAGCCGTGTGAGTGGTTTCTGTACAGAAGCTCTTCTACATCACCCCAAATCACACGCGTCACGCGGCCAGAGAGCTGAAGATGCTCGGAGAACGAGCTAAAAGAAAGAAAGAAAGAAAGAAAGAAAGAAAGAAAGAAAGAAAGACGTATTTATCTGTTTATGTCACTCTGCCTTACTCTTTCTTTTTATAGCTCGCTGAGAAACACGCCGCCCGTGCTGGACCAGCAGGACCACCGAGCTTTAAATTAGCGATGATTCATTCATTCAGCCTCAGCTGTCCAGGTGACCCCGACTGCCCACACATGAGCCAAGGTGAACGCAGAAATGATACAATGTCGCCATCTAGTGTTGGCAGTGTGTATTGCGGATTAAGAACGCGTGAAGCCCTGCTGCTGACACGCTGTATAAATCAAAATAAAGATTTAATAAGGCGTGGGAACGACATAATTAAGTTGTGGCCACGACTTAGGAAAAACGAGGTAAATAAGCCGTGACCGTGACTTACCGTGACCTGACCGTTACACAGCCCTGCTGCTGACATTACCGTATAAATAAATATAATGTGTGGCCACAACTTAGTAAGACATTTAAGTCGTGGCCAAGATTTGATAAAGCATGGAAATGAGATAATTATGCCTTGACCACAGATTAATAAGGCATGATCTCATTCCCTGGACTTAAATATCTCGTTGCCAAGCCTAAGTCGTGGCCATGCATTAGGATCTCATCCTTTTTGCTAATAATAAAATAAATCTCATTATTTTTCCTTAAAATAATTTTAAGCATACATTATTTTGGGATATCCATAGTAGCGCTCCGTACTTAGTAATGAGTGGGAACAAGACAATAAAGCTTTGACCACAGCTCAAAAGGCACGATATCATTCCCATTCCACAACTTAATTATCATTCCTATGCCTTACTAAGTCATGGCCACAACTTAATTATTTCGTTTCCACGCCTTACTAAGTCATGCTACGCATTCGGATCTCGTTCCCTCACATTAATATGGCGAGGCCACGCATTATTTTTATTTATACAGGATGTCAACAGCAGGGCTCTGTAAAAATAACTTACCCTTTGAGATAAAAGCATACTTAAGTACCTTAACTGTTTACTTATTAGTATAAAAAAATCAAAAAAGAGTATTTATTTTATTTCATGTATTTTAGGGAAATTTACCTAAAATATTGTTTTCTGTATTTTAAAAACTCTTGATTTAAAGGAGTCGTGTTAAATTGTACTTTAGTATATTGTGAGAAAATACTGTTTAAATGGATGCATTTCTTAAGATACTGAAGGACAAAAAAAGTGTACCCTCTTGAAAAAGAACCATTGGAAGCCATTTGGGTCAAAACGTAAGGGTTTTAACTTCTAACAGGGAAATTGGCTTAATGGTTTCCAACAGAGACTGCTAGTTTCCTGTAAAACACCTTTAAAAACCATTAGGAAACCATCAACTGCAATGAGAATCTGCTCTTGGTCACCTGTTAAACCATTAGGATCCTTTACATTGTGATTTAGACGTCACTGCAATGGCACTTCATGTCCACTTATTTATCTCTGCTGCTGTCCTGAATCAGTGCCCCCACTATATCACCCCTCAACTATACCACCCCTCAACTATATCACCCCTCAACTATACCACCCCTCAACTATATCACCCCTCCACTATAACACCCCTCCACTATATCACCCCTCCACTATATCACCCCTCAACTATACCACCCCTCAACTATATCACCCCTCCACTATAACACCCCTCCACTATATCACCCCTCCACTATAACACCCCTCCACTATATCACCCCTCCACTATATCACCCCTCCACTATATCACCCCTCCACTATATCATCCCTCCACTATAACACCCCTCCACTATATCACCCCTCCACTATATCACCCCTCCACTATATCACCCCTCCACTATAACACCCCTCCACTATATCATCCCTCCACTATAACACCCCTCCACTATATCACCCCTCCACTATATCACCCCTCCACTATAACACCCCTCCACTATATCACCCCTCCACTATAACACCCCTCCACTATATCATCCCTCCACTATAACACCCCTCCACTATACCACCCCTTAACTATATCACCCCTCCACTATAACACCCCTCCACTATATCACCCCTCCACTATATCATCCCTCCACTATATCACCCCTCCACTATAACACCCCTCCACTATATCATCCCTCCACTATAACACCCCTCCACTATATCACCCCTCCACTATATCACCCCTCCACTATATCACCCCTCCACTATAACAACCCTCCACTATATCATCCCTCCACTATAACACCCCTCCACTATATCACCCCTCCACTATAACACCCCTCCACTATATCACCCCTCCACTATATCACCCCTCCACATGTCACTCTATACATGTCACTTTATACATTACCAGTATTAAGACGTACACCTTCTACCTCGCACTCATGCTGCTGTTATTTGCACCTTCTATTTATTGTTTATGTTACTTTGGGAGTTAACTGGGACCTTGTACCACCTCATGTACCACATGTGATGCAAATGACAATAATATCCTTATCTTATCTTATCTTATCTTATCTTATCTTATCTTATCTTATCTTATCTTATCTTATCTTATATACTATAATTTGTGTCTTAACTAATGCTTAAGTTAATTTCATTGCAACATAAGCTGTTCCAATCCAAAACAGTGCAGTGGTATAAAGTCGTCACTACTGGCATGCTGTAGCAGTGAAAACATGTTCTGTGGAGATGAATCAGCTTCTCTATCAGTCAGTCTGATGGACGACTCTGGCTTTAGCGAACGTCACCTGTCTGACTGCACTGTGCCAACTGTAAAGTTTGGTGGAGGAGGGATGATGATATGGGGATTTTTTTCAGGGGTTGGTCTAGACCCCCTTACTTCCAGTGAAGGGAAATCTTTTGGACATTTTGGACAATTATATGCTTCAGACATTATAGGAACAGTTTGGCGTGCTGTTCCAGCATGACTGAGACCCAGAGCACAAAGCAAGGTCCATAGAGGCCTGGCTGGGTGAGTTTGGCGTGGAAGAACTTGACTGGGTCTCACAGAGCAAGGTCCATAGAGGCCTGGCTGGGTGAGTTTGGCGTGGAAGAACTTGACTGGCCCTCACAGAGCAAGGTCCATAGAGGCCTGGCTGGGTGAGTTTGGCGTGGAAGAACTTGACTGGCCCTCACAGAGCCCTGACCTCAACCCCAACGACCACCTTTGAGACGAACTAGAACAGAGACTGCAAGCCAGGCCCTCTCATCCAACATCTGTGTCTGACCTCACAAATGCTCTTCAGGATGAATGGGCAGTATTTCCCACAGACACTCATATAAATGGTCAGGATACAGGGGTTAGTGGTTGCACACTTCTTTAGCCTCTATTTTTACATTTTAACATTCAGCGTTTCTACTTTTTAACATTTCTTGCTCAACCACTATGAGTAAACGGCTTACGTGGGCATGACACCTGCATCCTGCTTTGTCCAGCAGGCTTGGATAATCTATAGAGGTCAGTAGACTGCTCTCTACATTAATCTTTGTTTTTTAGGCCTTAATGCACTTCAAGGTACTGCTGAAAAGCCACCTCATCCACTTCTGCTACCGCTTTGTATCGGTTTTCCCCAATTGAATTACTAAAGGAGTTTGTGGGATTCATTCTGAGGCACAACACCTACATCCTGTTTTGTCCGGCAGGCTTGTGAAGTGTGTTGTGCACCAGCCTCGAGGAACATTGAGCAAAGACCCCACTCTGATGTTTATGAGGGTTAGATTTACTCTGAGTCTTTGTCCAGCGCAAATATACAATTAAGTGTGGAGGTGGTGGAGATGTTTATCTCTGCTGCGTGTCACTGAGCTTCTGTGCTTGAGATGATGCACTGCAGGAGACGAGCTTTTGGATCACTCACTTCATTAGCATGTTAAGTGGACATGTGTTTGTACACTAACAGCCCTGTTTGTTATTAATAATGCTATAATAAGGAGGAGGTGGGCTGGTTTACGCCCACTAGCAATAGGAGGCTCATTGTCAGGCAGGCTGGAAAGGGAGACGAGCATATGGCCCCAGAAAACAGCCTGTTTATGGCAGTGTTGTGCCACGATAGATGAAAATGGTCAATCAGAGAAAAAGCAGGTGTGTAAGAAAGGGCGACCCCTTGTGGACACTTGCATAAATTACATGCTGCAGCAGCTAGGGCTGAACTCGCCGCTGCTACTGCTCCTCGGTATATTTAGTATTGAATATTTTTATGAAATGAGGAGTCTGCTGTGTTCTTTTGTTCTTTACATGTTTCAGAGCGTTCATTCGTGTTATTTTTTGCAAACCGCGAAAAAAGTGTTAAGAGGTGAAAAGGCTTAGCAGAGGATGGTTTCGATCCATCGACCTCTGGGTTATGGGCCCAGCACGCTTCCGCTGCGCCACTCTGCTCTACGCCGAAATATGTGGAAACCAACGTTTACATGCCTGTAAGGTTTTGGATATTATCGCTAAAAAGACATTAAATGTGACAATAACTATTTTATTCGCTCTATTTAAGGCGTGTGACAGTGTATTTCACACTCTCTTTCAAGAATACTAAAACTGATACGGACATTTATGCCACTTTTTGAATAATGTTGTACTCGTAGGTTCCAAATGTCATGAAGCAAGTCATACTTGAATGGTAACGTTATGACTATTGTAAGTTAGAGTTGTCGGTATTACAACCTCCTGTTTCTACCACGTCGCTGTTGAAGGTGAATTCCTGAACAAATTTCTGAATTATTCACTCCGAGAGGTGTAAACAGCGCCATTTAGTGTGGTTTGATGTGAACGGTTCGTTGTAGAGACTCAGACGTCTTTACAGTGGTGGTGATGGGAACCAGGCGTCACCATGCCTACAACACAGATATAGACGTTTTATTTACCATCCAGAACCACCAGAGAACCCATACGAGTCTTCTGAGTTGGTATATGTAATGTTGATGATGGTAGCATAGTCATACATCTGAAAAAATAAGTTTGCTTTAGGGACTATTTTGCCTTCCAACACCCAGCTTGAATCCCTCCGCCATGAATGGACTAAAATAAATGGATTAAAATACATTTTAAGCCAAACCTTTATCAGAAAAATTATGTGTCAGGCATCAGGCAGCATATTCATATTCATTTTATGTAATAATTTTCTGTGAGGGAGCTTCATCTTCCTTAGAAATTTTGTAAAAATAGTGGAGTTCCCCTTTAAAGGAAATGTTAGTTATACCCACTATTCCCAATTACAAAACTGTTCACTACCAATGGGCAATTTAACCAATGTTTCAGTATTTTCTTCGTAATCAAGTCGTCAAGATGTGAACAGAGTCAGAGTGGTTTGGTGTGAGACGCTTGATTGTAGAGACTCAGATGTCTTTATAGTGGTGGTGATATGAACCAGGGGTCAGCATGACCACAACAGAGCCACCAGTGTTGATGATAAAACAGTGGTAAATGTGGACTATTGAGGACTATTTTGCCCCCCTGCATGCACTTCTGAAACGTGAATGAATTTTTAAAAATCTAATAATATAATATTCATAAAAACAGCGTCTCAGACACCAGGCAGCATAATCATAACCATATTCTAACTTTCTGTTAGGGAGGTGTTAAACTCTTCAGACGTCTGGTTCCTATCACCACCACTGTGGACAGTTCTGATTCGGTAAGTTTCTATAGGACAGAACATTTCATACCAAACCAGTGAATGACTTTGTTTAACAGTTTAACTGTTAACACTTTATTTCAATTAAATTATTAATTATTAATTGAATGAATTATTCCAATTTAACTACGGAGCTCTGCTGGTGACATCCCATATAAATAAAAATAATGCGTGGCCATGACTTAGTAAGGCATGGGAATAGCGATGTCCTGTATAAATAAAAATAATGTGTGGCCACAACTTGGGAGTTAACTGGGACCTTGAGTACACTATTTTGTTCCACCCCATGTACCACATGTGATGCGAATGACAATAAAGCCTTATCTCATCTTATCTGGTAAAGAGTGGGAACGAGATCCTAATGCGTGGCCATGACTTGGGAACGAGATTGTGGGTTACTAAGTCGTGGTTACGAATTAGGATCTCGTTCCCTTGCTTTACTAAGTCGTGGCCACACATTTTTATCTATACAGGTCTTTTGTGAAGGTGCACTTTAATTCCAGCAAATACATTGTAGTAGTCTCACCACTAGGTGGCAGCACGTGACTGTCTGTTGTAAGGCCTAATTCTGTGATCCCAGTTAAATGTGTTATAAAGTGGTGGAACATTGAAAGTTCACTCAGGTGGTGTTGCAGAGATTTTGAAATTCAATGAAACAAAACCACCGCAGATGGACTTGTTTACAGCTTCGGGATTCTTGGTGGGGGAAGATTTAAACTCATGATTCATGATTCTGCTGTGGTACCAGCCTCTGTCCTTCACTTCACTTAACCTTCTAAATCAGCCAGATGATTAGAGAGATGTACACAGACATGGAAAAGATACTGATATTACATCACCAGACAGCCTGAAGAGATCTCCTCTCTTCACACTTTCCTAATCAGTGCACATTGGTGGTGTCTATTACAACATGTTGTATGATATTGTGCCAAATATGCTTTTAAAGGGCCATTTCATGGAGAATTGTCCTCACTTTGTTGTAAATATAAGAGTATGATCCAGTATGTAAACTATTACGTAATTATTCAAGTTTTTAACTGTACTATTTACTCTATACAGTCCATACAGTCCATACATGAAAACTAAGCTACAAAAAACAAGCTGTTTTCAATTTATTGCTTTTGTGATGTAACAAAACTAACATTTTTATTTGCATACATTTGCTCATTCAGCCCATGGCACTTTAGCCCCGCCCTTTTATGCAGAACACTTAAAGAATGTTTAATCCTGGACTGGTTTTTGAAGGAGGCACAATATAGGACAGCCAATCAGAACAGGGCTCATTTATGTATCAGTCTTAAAGGCACATCAACAAAAACAGATAGAACTGTGCTCTGTGTGATATATAGAGCTGTGTTCCCTGAAGTGGTGAAACCTGGCTTGTGGCTGGTTAAATCCAGTGTCACACAATGTTGCTTCTAGGCAACAAACATATTTCTGCAAATTCTCATAACAAAAAAAATTATATTACATGTTAAAAAGAGGTTTACAAGTGTCCACTAAGAGATAGTATGACCAAGTACATGCATTTTATTAACTGCCCTTTATTGTTAACCCGTCATTGTTATTAAATACGTATAATGTTATTGTAAAGTGAGAAAAATGGGTTTGTTGTCTGAGGCAACATCGTGCAATAGAGTGTTAAAATGAATGACCTCACATACGATATGAACCCTGTTTTCTTTAACTGGACACAGCTGGGGACACTATGATAGATAGATAGATTCTTTTTGTGTTGGATCAGTTGGCTTGTGCTCCTTTGCTAAGCAGTGAAGATCCTCAGCTTGTTTTTCTGTTTCTTACTGTGTGTCATTTACAAGCTAAAACACGCCAAGTTAAAAGGCTGCTTCACCGCTCTCACTCATGACCTTAGTTTCACTCTTTAAAGGGGAATACCACCCAACGACGCACAATTAAACCATTAAGATGTAAACAAAGCTTCAGAGAGGTTTGGTGTGAAATGCTCTGTTTTAGAGAGACTTTTGAATCAGAATTGTCCACAGTGGTGGTGATGGGAACCAGACGTCTGAAGAGTTTAACACCTCTAAAAGCTCCTTCACAGAGAGTTCTGAATTCCCTGCCTGATGCCTGAGACACTGTCTGGGCTAGGACAGTTTTGAGAAAAGGAGTGGCACTTGCAGGCAATATAAACCCAAAGAAAACATATTTTTAAAAATCGGTGTGAGTGTAGTTCTAAGCTCGCCTATGCAAACAGACAAAGAAAAAGTCCAGTTAAAGCTCAAATTGAAGTCTGTTAAAGGGCAATTCCACCAATTTTTCAAAAATATCTTTTCTTTGGGGACTATTTGGCCTGAGACGTTGTCTTAGGATAGGATAGTTTTGAGAAAAGGTTTTGACCGGAAACATATTTTTTAAAATCAGTTTTAGGCCGAGGGGTACTTACAGGCAATACAGTCCCCAAATAAATTCTCTGTTTGAATAGGCTACCTTAGACCTACAATTACAGTAAAGCCTATCAATAGTGGTGAGCATGTAGGTAAGTCACTCTATCCCATCTCAATGTAAAACTATAGCTCACATGAAGGTTTTCTGTCTTTTATTTGAATCCTATTTAACAGTGTAATAAATCTTGACATGCACCCCTTTTCAAACTGGCCCACTGTTCCCCAGCATGTAGAAAGAGTCTGAAGGCCATGTAAATGTGTTCCCTTTTCTATGCCACTGAGCATGTCCGCAGCACAGCTGTGCACTGTGAGGCTCCACTGTGGCATTAAGCCCGTCATAGCCTGAAATACCTGTTTATAAACGGGGACTTTGTACACACCTCGCACATGCAATTTGCATTCACCTCGTTCAACAGATCATTAACGCTGCACACAGCCTGGGCATGAATATAGTTTTCTTTTATAATTAACAGGGAAAAAAACAGCAGTTTTATCTTTACTAACTTAAAATACACAAGTTTACTGTATGTGGGTGGTTAAAAAAAGGAGTGCAGTAACCAGTTCTCCTGGGAAAAGTACACCATTACATATACCGGCTTATAAATGGTTCCCTTCTTGGATGTACAGTTGTAGGAAGCAAGCTTTCACATTATGTGGATGCTTAATATCCCAAGCATACTGCAGCATATGGCTTATTGTAGTAATGCTTTTTTTTGCACTGTTCCCCAAGTTATACGTATTAACCAGGTAAAAAAAACAAGTCAGGTGCAAACTACTCAAATTACTAGGTAATTATTTTGGGTAACATGATGGTCAGTGCAAAAGATAAGTCTAAATAAATGACACAGAAACGCTTTAAGTTCAAGATATTAAAGATATTATATTTTGGTTTGTCCATCTGAATTTACATGATCAAATCAGATTACACATTACTGTAATCAGATTACTCAGTAACTGCATGAGATGAGTGCAAATTTTTGTTTTATTTTTTTATTTTTTATTTTTTTAAAAGCTCCTCAGATTAATAATCTGCTTACAATTTACCGCTGAAAGCCAAAAATCTCAGACGCTCTTTGTGTTATTTTATAAAAGTAATGTTTCCAGAGCAGATCACCGAAGAGACGCCGTCTGTTTATTCAGATTCAGATTCAGATTCCTTTATTGATCCCAGGGGGAAATTGCAGTTGTTACAGTTGCAGCCATTTATGTAAAAATAAACACTTTACTAATAATTTAAGACAATATAGAGAATTTACAGTATGTACACCAGATTTAAGTACTTAAGAATATAGTACGGTGGCGGTGATTTTGATAGTAATATGAAACATCAGGTATAAAGCAGTTACAATTATTTATGGCACACACAATTGTTATTATTGCACATATGAACAGTAACAGTTTATAGTTTATAGCCCAGATTTGGGGAAAAACGGGTCAACTTTCAGTAGAAAAACAAACTGAGTTCAGCTTCTTTTATTATAAGGGTTTAAAATGACATCACCGTCTATTAGCCTGGAGAGAAGAGCTTCAGCGTCACACGACGCCCAGCTTCTGGATGGAGTTTATGAAATATGAAAGTTATGAAGAACATGACGAAGAGCATTTTGGAACCACTGGTGGTTCCAAGGAGTTTAAATGGTTAAGCAAGCAAGCAAAATTTATTTATATAGCGCTTTTTACAACAGGTGTTGTAAAAAAGCAGCTTTACAGAACAATCAGTATTACAGAGAGAAGAGAAAAGAAAAGAAAATCTGGGTCCGAGCCCCCATGAGCGTCGCCAGCGGCAACAGTGGCAAGGAAAAACTCCCTAAAAGAGGAAGAAACCTTGAGAGGAACCAAGACTCAGAAGGGGAACCCATCCTCCTACGGTCGACACCGGATAGCAAACATTATTAGTATAAAGTATTACAGTAAAGTGGGAAAAGAGAAGATCTGAGGGTGAGGACTGCACAGCGCTGTAAAGCAAGAAGCTCAGTGGTGGTCAACCCAGTCCAGAAGGCTGGTGAGCAGCAGCACCAATCAAGGCAGAAGGGGCAACAGCATCAGACGCACAGGATGGGCAGCTGATCAGCTCGGCAGAGAAAGGAGAAGAAAAAACAGAGTTAGTACTGTAAAGAGTGGCTGATCACAGATGACAGTAAAACAGAGCAGCAGAGATTCCAGCAGGTCTAGACCTGACAGGAAAGACTAATCACCAAAGGCTTGACTGTACAAGTAAGTTTTCAGCCTAGACTTAAAGACTGAGGCTGTGTCTGAGTCCCGAACATTAACAGGAAGATTATTCCAGAGCTGGGGGGCTTCGTATGAGAAAGCTCCCCCCCCGATGTAACTTTATTAATTCTAGGTATCAGTAGTAAGCCAGCACCTTGTGATCTAAGTAGGCGTGATGGGAGTAGGAGAGAAGTTCTCTCAGGTACTGAGGGGCGAGTCCGTTTAGAGCTTTATAGGTCAGTAAAAGGATTTTATAATCAATGTGATATTTAACTGGTAACCAGTACAGGGCTGATAAAACTGGGCTAATATGGTCAAACTTTCTGGTTCTTGTGAGACTCTGGCTGCAGCATTCTGGATTAGCTAAAGCTTGTTGAGGCTTTTTCTGGGACATTCAGACAGCAGGGCATTACAGTAATCTAGCCTTGAAGTAATGAATGCATGAACTAACTTTTCTGTGTCTTGTAGAGATAATGCATTTCTTAATTTAGCGATATAGCGGAGATGCAGGAAGGCTGTTCTAGTGATATTTGTTATATGTGCATCGAAGGACAGATCAGCGTCTATTACAACACCAAGATTTTTAACAGATGAGCTTGATGCAGCTGAGAGATTGTTAAGTGTTAAGTTAGACAGTTTGTTTCTAGCTGATTTTGAACCAAGAAGCAGGACCTCTGTTTTATCTGAGTTAAGTAGCAGAAAATTACTTGACATCCAATCTTTTATGTCTTTTACACAGTCCTCAATCTTGCTAAGTTTAATTTTATCATCCGGTTTGCTTGATATATATAACTGAGTGTCATCGGCATAGCAGTGGAAATTTATGCCGTGTTTACTGATAATGGTGCCTAATGGTAGCATATATATTGTGAATAATATAGGTCCTAAAACAGAGCCTTGTGGAACACCATACATTACTTTTGCAAGAACAGATGATTCACCCTTTACATTAACAAACTGATATCGATCAGTGAGGTAGGACCTGAACCAGGAAAGAGCTGTTCCTGTTACCCCTACAAGGGTTTCTAGTCTATCTAGTAGGATAGAGTGGTCTATTGTGTCAAATGCTACACTAAGGTCAAGGAGGACTAGCAAAGACACATTTCCGTGGTCCGTGAATAATAAAAGATCATTTATAATTTTTAATAGTGCTGTTTCTGTACTGTGATGTGGCCTAAAACCAGTCTGAAATTTTTCATGTATATGATTCCTGAGGGCGGCACGGTGGCGTGGTGGGTAGCGCTGTCGCCTCACAGTGAGGAGGGCCTGGGTTCGATTCCCCGGCCGGGTGACCGGGGTCCTCTCTGTGTGGAGTTTGCATGTTCTCCCCGGGTCTGCGTGGGTTTCCTCCGGGTTCTCCGGTTTCCATCCAAAGACATGCAGTCAGGCCAATAGGACATGCTAAATTGCCCCTAGGTGTGAGTGAGTGTCTGTGTCTGTCTGTCTGCCCTGCAATGGACTGGCGACCCATCCAGGGTGTATCCTGCCTTCTGCCCGAAGACTGCTGGGATAGGCTCCAGCACCCCCCCGCGACCCTGACGGAGAAGCGGCTTAGAAAATGGATGGATGGATGATTCCTATACAAATAAGAGCTTAATTGTTTGGTTACCACTTTTTCCAGGATCTTAGATATAAAGGGGAGATTCTATAGTTTGATAGTTCACGGGATCGAGGTTAGCTTTCTTAATCAGCGGTCTAATTACTGCAAGTTTAAAAGTTTTTGGGATGTATCCCAGGCTAAGAGAGGAGTTTATTATTTACAGATAAAGGGCACAGCAAAATATCTAATCATTGAATGCAAAGTACACTGTTAGAAATAAAGGTACCATGCAGGTACATGATTCGTTCATCAAGGTACAAACAGTATAAATGTTCCCTCAGAGGCACAACAGTGGTTTTAAGGTCCGGTTGTGAACCTTAAATAAGTTGTTCCTAGTGGAAAAGTAGATATTTGTATATTTTTATAAACTAATGTTTTAAAACAGAACCATTCAGTAAAAAGCCTGGAGGCGAGACGGGGGGTGTGGAGTCAGTACATCTTAGAAAATATCATTTCAGTGGATTATGGTTCAGTTATGTTCCCTGACTAAAGGTACCACCCCAGTGACAAGAAGGCTACTGCCCCAGTGACTTTTTTCTGAGAGTGTAGTAAGTAGAACTCACATTACATTTCACTGTAGGGCCACATGTTTAAGCTTGAAAATAACACTCAAAGATGTAACATATAAAGACATAACTAATAAAGCACTGTATGTACTTGTCTATCAACTAGAAATGTAAAAAAAAGCCAGTAAAAAAATTATTAACATCTACCACCTGGAGATTTTTCAGATTTACTTTCTTGCTTACATTTGTGACACTACAGTGAAATTTAGTGTGAGTTTGTTTTTATACGGCAGTTACTGTAATTCTAAAGGGAAAGGGTGGGTCAGCACTCATATATCAATCACAAAATATTAGTTTAGTGGACTCGCAGATGCAGCCTTCCTTCCTGCTAATGGCATTCTAGCCTCCAGCCCACTAAAGAGAACCACCAACTTCTGATGTCATTAAAGCGAAAAAGAAGTATGAACAAGATCCACATAGTGGGTGGGTCTATTCACAGGGCTGGGGGCTAGAATGCTATTAGCACGCTGAGGAAGGCTGTGTAAACATCTGCATCTGTGAGTTCACTAAACGGATGTTTTGGCGTTATTATACGAGTGCTGCCCGAATCTTTTTCATTTGTTTATCTTTTCATGGATTTAGCACAGCCTTTTTAATGAGGAGGTCAGCCTGGTCATTCAATTTGTTAATGATTATATAATTTATTAATTGCTAATCACATCAATTATCCAATTTATGAGATATTTTCCGCTTCATACCAAGAGCCTGTTCAGCATTTCAATATAATTGCATTAAACCTTCTTGAAATTTATTGTCACAGTACACACAATAATTCCATAAAACTTTGAAATTGCACAAGTTAATATCTAGAACTTAGGCCTCTATATCAACATGTTATCTTTATTATTTAGTAATGACATGGACTTCAATGCAAAATGAAAAATTAATTAATAGGTTAAAAGTTTGGACCCACTGGGGTCTAGAAGTATATAATAAATATTTCTTTAAAGAACCATGTATTGAAAGGTTACATGGGGAACTAAAAGCATTTTTTCTATGGCATTCCTCCAAATAATGCTTCTTGACATCTTAAACAGTGTTTCAGAGTTCTGACCCTAACTCTCCTAACTGGAACATTACTCCATTATGGGTTTAAGCCCAAGGAATGCAGCTCACACATACACTTACTTTGCCTGTTGACAATAGCAGTTAAGGAAAAGGCTGGCTGGGGAGATTTTGGGTGTGCCGGGTTTGTTGAGGGCCAAGCTAAGGCCAGCCCAGAGGTGCTATTATCAGCAACACCCCCCCAGTTTCCTTCTGTCAGAGCCTGACCAGGTAACACAAAGCTGGAGTGACCCAACTTCTCCTGAGGAACAAAGGGGACAGCCGAGGAGGCTGTTTACTGTCAACAAAGCTCAAGCTGAGGGAAGACCTGTCGGTGGACAGCACAGAGAGTGACGACAGGCTAGAAGAAGTGAGCTCCTGCTCGAGCGCTCCAAAATCAACATGCACCAAAACAATCCACCTTAAACTACCTAAAACTGAAGCCTGTACCTAGAACTGCACCTAAAACTGCTGATAGTCTGTCTAAATTACATTGTGTTTGTATATTATTAATAAACACAATGCATGACTTCTTAATTTTCTGACACAGTGTTTGTAATAACAACACTAAGCCAACTCCAGGATGTATGGTCTTATTGTGAGACGTGTGCTTATACGCAGCTTTTTGATTTGCCGGGTGGTTTTCACAACTGTTCACGTCTGAATTTTTTCTCATAAACATGAATGGCAGATCAAAAGGTCAGAAAAGGTGCAAAAGTTTAAACACCCCTCTTATGTAACCACACTGTTAGAAATAAAGGTACAGTGCAGGTACATTTTTCCTTCATCAAGGTACAAAGTAAATGTAACTTCAAAGGTACAACAGTGGTTTCCAAGTCCAACTGCGTACCTTAAATGAGTTTTTCCCAATAGAAAAGTTTGCCTTTGTACCTTTTCACCACCTTTTAAAGTTTTAAAACAGAATAATAAAATAAAAGCCTGGAGACGAGACGGGGTGTGTGGAGTCAACACAACTTGTTCCCTGACTAAAAGTACTGAGATGTACCCCTGAGAGTACCACCCCGGTGACAAGAGCCTCCCCAGTGACAAGAGCCCCAGAGGCAGTTTCATACCTCTTTTTCTGAGTGTGCATGATACAAGTACAGTTGCAACACCCTGGCAAGTAGGTAAGTAATAAAGTGCATTTTATTTATATAGCACATTTAAAACCAGTCCCAGTGACCTCACATGCACATGCACTCTCTGCCACAATGACAGATGTGGCCCAACGGCATGTTAACTTTTGGCTGCTTCTGCTTAGCGATATCATCACTAACCGTCACTTGGGAGACAATTCCAAAGTCTTGGTGCGGTGACAGCAAAAGCATAATCCCCTTTGTGTTTAAGACGAGGCCATGGAACAGTTAAAAGTGATTGGGATGCAGACCTGAAAGATCTTAAGTGTGCATACATACAAAGTGTGTTCACAACATATGCAGGTGAGTGACCATACAGGGCTTTAAAAACTATCAATGCCATTTTATATTGGACTCTGTAATGCACTGGGAGCCAGTGTAAGGATGCTCAAACTGAAGTAATGTGCTTTTTCCATACCAGTTCACATTCTGGCTGCAACATTGTGAACTAGTTGTAGAAGAGCAAGTTACAAAGGCATGAATGACTTTTTCTTATCTGAAGCATTTAGAAATGATTTTAACCTGGACATTGTCCTAAACTGGAAGAAACTCGCCTTGACCTCTGCATGTATTTGCTTTTCGAATTTTCAGCTTCAACAATGACCCCAAGGTCTTTAATTTGTGTGTTTATAAAAGAGTAGCAACCTCTTTAGATACGATAGCAGCCGTCTAGCACCATCTTAGCAATCATGTGGGATAACATACACTGATAGAAATAAAGGTTCTGTGCAGGTACGTTTTTTGCTCATCAAGGTACAAACAGTGTAAATGTTCCCTCAAAGGTACAACAGTGGTTTTAAGGTCTGATTGCGAACCTTAAATCAGTTTTTCCAGGTTAAAAGTACAGATTTGTAACTTTACATAAATGTTTTAAATCCGAGCAATGAACCAAAAAGCCTTGAGACGAGACGGGGTGTGTGGAGTCAACACAACTTAGAAAATATAAGTTCAGTGGATTATGGTACAATTATGTTCCTTGACTAAATATACCGAGAAGAACCCTTGACAGTTTACTACCTTTATTTACGAGAGTGTATTTGCCTATTCACACTATAGCAACCACCTGAAATACTATAGCAACCACCTAGCAATGCCCTAGCAACAACCTAGCCACCATCTAAGAACTGCTTAAATGACCACAGCAACCATCCAACATGACCCATACAATGCTAAGGAATTGCTTAAGCGGCACAATCACTCTGCATTTTTTTCAGGAAATGCACATTTCTATTTTTGAGGGTTTCTAGGTTATTCTGCTGCCTGTTGTAACCTGTATATATACCCACTTCTGACATTTCACACTCAGCTCTGGTTTAAACCACACCCACTGTTGATTTGTAATTTAAAAGAAGGCATCAAGCTCAGAGTTTAATAGGAAAGTCAAAGTATCTGTATTGGCATCTGTATCAAACAATGCCCAGGCCCACCTAGACGCAGTGTCAAGTGACTCAGTTCTTCGTTGTGGTTAGAATAAAACCCCCACCACCACTCAAGCAAATAGACTTTTTTGCTGAATATAAGTGACTTGAGCAGCCCTAATGTCGCCATGTTCAGAAGAATAGAAATCAATACTGAAACCGAGCTTCAGGATTGACCCCAAGATTGCCCAGAGTGCTGTCATTTATAGTGTCTCAGCAGTGCCGACTGGCAGCACAGAAGTGTTTCATCTACAGACACAGACAACCACATGCCTCCAGCCAGGGAGCTGTAGCTGGCTCAGCAGGAGATGGGAGGTTTCGCACATTCCAAGGTAACAAAAGCACCAAGAAAAAATCGTGCAAAACAAGACAGGGCAGGTTCTCTAGCTGCGAAACCTGCACCGCGTCACTCGCTCCGAGTCCGAAGAGGCCGAGTGTGCATTAGACTGTTTCTTCCAGCTGAGTCTCGGAAGAGGATCCACAATGCCATTTGGGAACAAGACACCACAAGCTAATATGATTCTTGAAGTTGCACAAGCATAAACATTTCATGTTATCTAAAAGCAGCTCTCGTCTGTGATGGGCTTTTAAAGGCCACTGGTGGAGAGAGGGGGTCAATCGCTGCGAGGAGAGGAGGCATATTGGCTGAGGGCAGCATTTTAGCTGGTGTCCATATCATGAATGCTCATTAAGGTTTAAAACCATTACTGAGCACACAACATGCTGTGCATTAGCCTCGGTAAAAGCTCACGTAACAGCACTCATGATTGCTCATGAAAGAGTGGGACAGTTGAGTCAAAGGAACAGTGTGTAGCTTTGAAGTGGGTGAGAAGCAGGCCTTGATGGCTCAATACAAAACTGGTTTGTCCATGAAGAGATAAGCTGCTACCCCCCCCCCCTGCGGGTTTCAGAGCCTCACCCAGTTAACAGCACTCTTTCAACAAACTCTCACAACTTGCTCTCCAACCACAAAACAGCTCCACATACATCATTCATGGTCAAAACACGTCCATCCCCCATCTGCCTGCTGGTGAGGGAACTTCAGAGGAAGCATGCGGCAACATTAGAAAACAATAGGCATTTTATTTGAGCACCCGATTCACTACTTCCATACTGTTGAAATTACAGTATTTGGCCCATCATTGGATTATATGAGAAGGGACCAAGAGGAAGTTACTGATGAAAGTATAAAAAACAGCAGTCAGACTAGAACAAGTGAGTCAAACGGCGCAGAAATGTACAATCTTTAACTCATCGTTTTAACCTGGCCGATATGTTTACTTCCTCAATGTCTGGTTGGTTAATTATTAATGGACCACCATCAGAGCTGGTCACTAAAACAACAACCTTCATAAAAGCCTGAGTGTAAAGTCTCCTGTCAACTGAGAAACCCTCGACAGAAATTTGAGCCCATTTTCTTTGGTGATGTATATAAAATACAGTGCCTCATTCTAAGCCTGAAAACACTGGCCTGACCTTGGAATATATTATAGGTGATCTGGACAGAGTTCCTCCCATTTAATCACCGTACAAAATATTCTGTTTCAGTTAAAACTGGTCAGTTTTTTGATACAGTCTCACCTTTTTCCAGCACAAACTGAAAATGTAAACATTACTACATCTTTTTATTACGGGCATATTACGGGCATCTTTACAGTGAGATATTCCCGTTTAAAGACTAGAAAAATCCCCAGATTATGTATCTTGAAGGTGAAGGTGAGATTATGTCTGTGATTATGTGTATTGGGTGAGTTTGAAAGTTACAGGGGCTGGAAAGTATTTTCCCCAACAAGCTGGCTCATGCAGGAGGAAGCCAGATAGCAAATGTTACTATCAAGCACATTTATTAGCCTCCACATCAGCAGCTAGACTAGCAGTCTGTATTGTTTGACACTGCAGGGATTGGACTGGTTGTGTGATGTATTTGGGTATTATGTGTGTTGTGGTGATACAACACTGATGAACAAAAACACAGCAGAACACGGCAAATAACATTTATAGCATATTAGTTTTAGGCTGGAAGAGGTGAGCTGAATGTGGGAAAACAGAGTTAACTTTGTTTGTTATGTCATGAAAACTTATGATGGTTATGAATTGTGGTGGTTTAGTCGTCAAGCAAAATGAATAATGTAGCAATTGATCCTGCTCTTTTCGCTAAATGAATGAACTAATGGAATATATCACATTTTTAAATCTATTATCAAGCAATGATAATATTCTATTATCTCATTAGATATGGACCACTCTACCAAATTATTTTATTATTTTATTTTATTTATTTTTAAATAAATATTCAGACATTAGATGTTTACAAGAATTATGTTCTATGGCTTTACAAGAGATGTAAGTGAAACATATCAAATATTATCATTTATAGGGTACTTTCAATTTAAAGGTGTCAGTTCCAAACACAAACCCTTGTAAACAAAAAAAAAATTTTTGAAAAAAATTACTTTTTTATTTTAAAGTGAACTTGAAAGATTTAGATTTTTTATGAGTTTGGTTTTTAAATAAAAAAAGTTAGAAAAAAAATGCTGTCCCACGTTTTCATGTCGATACCAAAACGCAGACTTTTAATATGTAGGCGGGGCCTTATCTTAGCCACACCCCTGCATTTTAGAACGGGAAGTGAGACTGCATCCCTGTCCCCCATGGCCACAAGGTGAACAGTTAGATCCCATTGTTTTGAAATAAATGTGTCCCAAAGTGTGAAAATCAATCTGGACTATTGAGAATTGTCACTACCACAACACACGTTTTCTGTAAGTAATTAAGTAAACGTTTGTGGTTTAATGAAAAATATAAGGATTTTATGTGTGTTCAAAGCTGTGTTTGCTAGTCATGTCCTGGCTAGTGTTTTTGAGTTCTGCTCCAAATGAGCTAACACTGTCACTACCGAAGGTTTCAGTGGTGTTATGAGTGCTGTGGAAGAGACCAAGTGGAATGTTCAACCATTTATTTTAATGAAATAAACATAATTAATGTATAGGGCAGGGGTCGCCACCATGCAGCTCCGGTGCCACATGCTGCTCTTTTACTGCTCTGTTGTGGAATTAGATTTATAGGTAAAAATAAAATAATCCTCCTTTGCAGTAAAATGAAGTGAAGTCCCACAACAGGGGGATTTTCCGCATTTAACCCGTCTGTGAAGTAAAACACTACATACACACTAGTGAGCGCACACACATTAGGGGGCGGTGAGCAGCCCTATCTGCAGTGCCCAGGGAACAGTTGGGGGTTAGGTGTCTTGCTCAAGGTCACCTCAGTCACTTACTGTTGGCTCTGGGGATCAAACCAGCAACCTTCCATTTGGTAGGAAATGATCCGTGTATATATATATATATATATATATATATATATATATATATATATATATAGTATTGTATATACATTGTATATATATATATGTATATATATACATAATATGTATATATTTACAGTGTTTTCTCTATGCAGTATTGTACTACAGCTATGTCTGCCTAAAAATTCAGATAAAAAAATTATTAATTGTTAATTATATTCATTATATAGCTCCCTATATTACATTTATATTGATGGTATTATTTAGCTGAAATGTGTGTAATATAAATAAATCTAAACTTGAATGTGAGCGAAGGCATATTCTCTTCCCTTCCACAGAAGTATTCTGGCCTGATGCTGAGATGATGTTTACATGTCTTAGGATGATAACAGGGCACCCAGACGATTAAGCCAAGGCTCTTTGTCTAAGAACACTGCAGACATGACAACCAATGGAAAATTTGATTTGAAGAGGGAAGACGAGTCCATGAAACGATTCCTGAAAAACATTAAATGAGCTGTGAAATGTTCTCAGTATAATCCAGAACTGAAATGTAATGTATTGCAGTATATTGTCAATGCAATGCTCTCACCCCAGCGTGCACTCTCTGGCCTTCCTGACAGTGTGGGAAAGCTGTATAGGTCACAATCCTCACTTGTAGTCACATGTTACCAAAGTTTACTGTTCCGCCCATCGGCTATTTGTCCTCCAGGGCTAATCTACAACCACAGATAGACAGACTCCAAACAAATGATTAACAAAATCCTCTGCCTTCTCTCCCTGCTGGTCTGAGGAATCTCATAATTAGCACAGTCAAGTTCAGCAGAGTCGAGCTCGTGTTCATTTCATTGCTGACAAAAAAAGCGCATTTGGAGAAGCACACAGCATTCACGGCGAGGGAGTAAAGTTTCGAGCTTCAAAGTTTCTATGATCACTTTCCAACCTCTCTCCGTCCTTTACACTTTAACAGGCTGTTTTCGTTACTGTGCCTTTAAGACTGATATATGTGTATGATACCTGTTCTGATTGGTTTTCTTGCATTGTGCCTCATTCAAAAAGTGGTCCAGCTGAAAAACTGCGTATAACTTAAGTGTGAATGGGTGGAGCTAACCTGCTGTAGGGTGAATAGGCAAATGCACCTACACTGTCCAAAGAAAACCATGCATTTGCCGATTTTTATTTGTCTACATCATTCCGACACACCAGCTATCCTTTATGTTGTATGAAAATTTCATAATGGATGGACCAATAGAAATGTTCTAAAATCACTTGGAATAAATCCTCTTTACACTGACATCATAAAACATTAACATTCATGACAACTAGCTTTTATAGAAAATGCTCACCATTCTATGCTTCCTATGGATTTAAACTACAGTTGTGTAAAACAAGATACTTTTAAAGATAGACAGACAGACAGACAGACAGATAGATAGACAAACAGACAGACAGACAGATAGATAGATAGACAGATAGGTAGGCAGACAAACAGACAGACATAAATACAGATAGATAGATAGATAGATAGATAGATAGATAGATAGATAGATAGATAGATAGATAGGCAGACAAACAGACAGAAATACAGATAGATAGACAGACAGACAGACAGACAGACAGACAGACAGACAGACAGATAGATAGATAGATAGATAGATAGATAGATAGATAGATAGATAGATAGATAGATAGATAGATAGATAGGCAGACAAACAGACAGAAATACAGATAGATAGACAGACAGACAGACAGACAGACAGACAGACAGACAGACAGACAGACAGACAGACAGACAGATAGATAGATAGATAGATAGATAGATAGATAGATAGATAGATAGATAGATAGATAGATTACAAAACTCAGCTTAACCCTGTTAATGGCCTTCCCCACACACCCAGCCCCTCTATAACAAGGGTCCAAATCATTATGAAACACTTCTCTAATCCAAGTCCTACTCAGTTTGCGTTGTACTCAATATAGTCAATGAATTAAAAGCCTAAGAATGTTGTAAGTCTGGGAGTTTAAGTTGGTGTCATCATGTATCCCATGACTACAGTGAAATCTGTAGGGTGTGTTGTGCTGCACTGATGATGATGTCATAATGATAAGTATTTTGAAGTTCACAGGCCGTGCAACATTGCCTTACACTCCTCTGGGAGCATTACACATTTGTGAATCTACCTTTTCTTTATGTGATTTTGCGTTTCATTGTCATTTGTTAAGTGTTTTAGATTATGCAAATACCCAGTTACATGGCCTTATCACAGCCCTGCTGAGAATAAGATAGGGTGAAACACTTACATTAGCCATTGCTCATCAGCAGGGATGGATGATCAATGGAGCTTCCCATAAGACCTCCCAGTGACTGAAAGGCTACAGAACACTTAGTAGAGTTTACTCAGTAGTATTCCGGCAGCAATCAGAGGTGGGTAGCAATTTAATTCCAATCTATTTATGCGCTAAAGATTTACACACGTTTGTGCTTTTCTTTCTGCTGTTAATTGAAAATACTTCTGCGGGTTTAGTTCATGCACTGGATTCTTTACTGAGGTTGGTTTTGCTTGGCTACTTTCATATTTACATACATTATTTAATTGAAGGAACAATATTTTTGCTCAAGGGAGTTTTAGGCCACTATTCTGTGGATCGCCATAGTCTGGTCAGCTTTGGTAAAGAAGGAGTACCATTAAACACGATTCCACCTGTTTGGAGGTCCCTCGGTTGAGCTATGATGGATGTCTGCTCTTCAGTAATGTTGATGGAATATATTTCAATTGAAATGTTTTATCATTTACAAAACCAAACATGAGCTGGATTTTTATCTTCTTAGGTCAGCGAGCACATCAACATTTATAAAAGTGTTTTTATTATGTTTAATGTTAATTTGTATCGTTGTCGTTGTACATAATTGCTTCACATGCACAAAGCTGCAGATGTCTTTTAAATCTTGGCATTGTGAAGAGATGTGAATTGTTTTCACAGCAGGGGGCTCTCACTCCTCCCTGTTGTCCCCTCATTGCTCCCTAGCAGCTCAACACAAAGTCACAACATTTCACAGTGTCGTAGTTAATCTGACAACTGGGCTACAGAGAAAAAGTATTTCATTATTTTAAGGAAAAATATCCAATTTGATGGATAGTCCACTGGGGAGTGGCCACTAAGCCCCCCTTAGCAGAGCTTGGAAAACAGGTAGGAAAAAATACAAATAAACAGCACTAAAGCAAGAGTGTAGGTGCTGTGTCAAAGTCTTATTAAAGCAAAAGTGGAAGTATGGAGCCAAAAATTTAGCCTTTCAGTCACTGGGAGGTCTTATGGGAAGCTCCATTGATCATCCATCCCTGCTGCAGGTATGTAAATAAAGGCATTCTTCAATGTTAGATCATGTATCTGTTTTCTAAATGTAGATTGTTGTAATATATAACTTGTATACAGTTGATATATTGTCACTTTTGGGGAAAACCTTCACTTTTGTTGTTTTTTTTTTAATGTCATTTGAATATTGCCTTTTCAAATACATTAAATTGTCATGATGAATGAGCCAAAACAAATGATTCCTTGTCATGAGCTGCCAGAACAGCTGGCACATAGTGATAAAGAATGTGTGATCACATTGAAAACTCATGATCTGACTGGAGCAGAGACAACAGGGCTGAAGAAATGTGCTTCGGTTCATCTCATGCCCCAGGGGTCAGTTTCATCTGCTCGCATTCAAGTTGTTCTCTCTTGAACCGTAGAAATATCTGTGGATAACTATGTTGCATCTAGAGCAAGCTTCAGTGTTACAGGACTGGCACTGGCAATCGTCAAGTCAGTCACCATCACCATAGATACTTCAGAGTTCATCAGAGGAACGGATCAGTTCCACGTTCATGTTGCTCAAGAGAAAGGCGAGTAGTTGAGCAAAGTAACCACTGTAATTATTATGGTAATTATTTCGCTGCTGAACTTCAGATCGCTACCATAATACAAAGCAGAACTGTCCAGTTTGTTTTGCGCTGTTAGGAAATGTAAGCAGCCCATTAAAGACCACTGAAACAGACCACTGCATTATTAATATCCGCATAACCAACCAGCAGCACATGAAGCAGTGCAGTGGGATGAGTAAGCTTCTGAGGAAGTAGCACAACAGTCTGCTGGGAACTGAAGTGTTGCAATGTTTTTCTACCTCACCTGACTACTCCGTTTAGCCCCGCCCACTCATGCTGAAAAACCTGCATGTTTACTTTCCAAGGAATGAAGAGATTACTGTAAACGGTCATGCAAAAAGGAATTATGACTGTTGTTTTACATCTAGACCTTTTTACTTGTTTAAGCAAAATAACCTATACATATATATCTACATTCAAAGTCCACTTTATCAGCTCCTCTTACTGTATAGCTGCACTTTGTAGTTCTACAGCTACAGACTGTAGTCCATCTGTTTCTCTGATACTTTGTTACCCCCTTTTACCCTGTGCTTCAGTGGCCAGGACCCCCATGGACCCTCACAGAGCAGGTACTATTTGGGTGGTGGATCATTCTCAGCACTGCGGGAACACTGAGGTGGTGGTGGTGTGTTAGTGTGTGTTGAGCTGGTCTGAGTGGATCAGACACAGCAGTGCTGCTGGAGTTTTTAAACACCTCAGTGTCACGGCTGGACTGAGAACAGTCCACCAACCAAACATATCCAGCCGACAGTGTCCTGTGACCACTGATGAAGGACCAGAGGATGACCAACACAAACTGTGCAGCAGCAGATGAGCTGTCGTCTCTGACTTTACATCTACAAGGTGGACTGACAGAGTGGACAGTGTCTACTAGAGTGGCCAGTGAGTGGACACAGTGTTTAAAAACTCCAGCAGCATCATAATGACATGCCTGATCGGTGTGCCTGATCAGTCTGAAAGCATTTCAATTAGGGATGCATGAATATGGGAATTGTGGGCTGGTGCCAATATCACTGATTATATATATATATATATATATATATATATATATATATATATATATATATATATATATATATATATAAACAATTATAGAAACTACTTTATCTGCCTGGATAAGCACAGAGAAGTATAAACAAGACATTTGTTCTTAGAGGGTTACAATAATTTAAATGCAGATATTTCAGTACAGCAGCCCAGTGTTACCTACACACTCTGCTCTTCTGAGTGCAATGAATACGTCATCAAATATTAGCTGAAATATTAGTCAACTCTAATCTGCCCAATGCTGATTTGTTTTAAGCCGATACCAATACTGCTCCGATATCATCGTGCATCCCTAATTTGAATCTATGAAGTCATGGGTGGGAGAGGGTAAAGCCTCTCAGTCCTCAGCCAACAGAAACAGGCTGTGGGTTCTTTCAGTGTGTCAGAGTTATGAGCCGAGACATGAATAGTGTCTTTCAGGCTTTCAGTATAGCAAACATGAGCAGACTGCTGGGAGCCTGTCAGTGAGGTCTGCCTTTACAGCCTCGGACCAGCTGCCATCAGTCTCCTCAGCCTGATCCAGGAGATATTTCAGCTAGAGAGTCTTCGAGCTCCATGATGATGATGATGATGATGATGATGATGATGATGATGATGCCTCTCAGCCACGGAGAGAATGACGACTGAACTTTTTACAAACAAGTCCTAATTTTGCAGGTTAACCCCCCAGGCGAGGCGAGTATCGAGGGAACTTCTCTTGAAGACTTCACCTGTTTGGGGGTGGAGTCTAGAGGACCTGTGCCCATACTTGGTCAGCGTGTTCAGCGGATGGGCGAGGTCACCTGGCTGCTGCGTCACGTCTCGAAACTACCCAACGTTACCTGCTGCAGCTCGTTTCCTCCATTTAGCGCCGAGAAGAGTTCCAATCAGGGGAGGTTTCGCAGCTGGGACCTTCTTCGCTTTAGCGGATTACACGTCCAGGGTCTGTTACATGGAGTCTTTACGGGGTGTGCGGTTGGGAGTTCTCATCGTTTTACTGCAGGTGAGTTGTTTTTTCTCGCGTCTGTTGGTTTGAGGCGCTGAAACTGTCGAGCGGCTCTGTGTTTTTCAAACTACAGCGCAACAAAAGTGGCCTGGGTGCCCAGGAAAGTGCACCCCGGCGCCAAACGCGCTCCTTTCTCCAGCTCCATTGGCTTGTCCTCCTGACCCAAGCCCGTGTATTTAAATAAATCACTGTGTGTGAGATAACCCAGGGCCATTGTTTCCCTCCCCCTTAAGGTACTTTATTCTGGCTTCGCGGAGTCGTCGCCATGTTCACCTGGCTTTGATTCCGACCTGTTCGTGTTCACAGTGCACAGGGAGCACCTTCACAGAGGCAGACGGCTCGGCAGAGGTACAGCGGCGCGCTCCGTGTCTGTTTGGGGTCTTTATCATTTGATAATGTGGGTTTTTGAAACGTGCCAACCTACCTTAACCCCTCAGCTGAGGTTTTGGAGCTTATGCTGTTTAACTTTTGAAGAGAAATTCCTTCAAAATTTCCACCTGTTTAAAAAAAAAAAAAAAAAAAAAAAAAAACTGAGCATAAGTAAACGTGAAGAGCTTCAGTGCACAGAAACTTGGACTCATTTTATTTATTTATTTAAACATTGGTGATGATTGGCGCCCCCTGGTTTCCATGTCTCATGACTTGTATGTGATGTTGACTGAAAAATGGGGATAAAGTCCTAAAGAATGGTCTAATAATACGCTTTCTTTGGGGACTATTTTTTTGCCCTGCGTGTATCCCTCCGCCGTAAGTGTGTTCAGAAGACTTTGTTTATGTCTTAATGTACTTGTGCCGAAATGTTGCAGCATGGACGGTAGCTTCAGCTCTGAAAACGAGCTTTCAGCCACGTCAGTCTTTAAAATGTTGAGAAAGATGTGAGGTAATAGTCCTTACCTGGGCTCTAAGTCCAGTAATGGTTTTTGTAAGTTCATGAGGTGTTGAAGGTCTCCTTCCTGCCCAAACAGTGTTGCTTATTGTTACTCTGAGTAGTTTTGAAGGACCTTTTTGATAAAGTATGGCCCACTCCTCCGTTTCCTCTGGTTTCACTTGGCCCTTTTCCATTGTGTTTAGCTTCCCTGTTGTATTTTAACTCTCAGCTTTTTGGCTGCCTTTAATGTGAATGAGTGGCTTCAGGCTTAACTAGCTGAGAATGGTCCCTTGTGAATGGCTGTGAGGTTTCAGTCGATTTGTGTTAGAATGAGCAGTTCTTGTGAAGTGCGGTGCGTCATTGGGCCTCTGCAGGTGTTAATGTTAACATGGCGGACTCAGAGCAGTGCTGTTACCTTTGAGGACTTATCAGCGCTGAGTTTCTGTGGGTGTGGTACAAATACAGGCTTGAACCTGCCCCCCCCCCCTGAAAAACTTCCTCAGAGTCTTGTTTGAGTGAGCCTTATCTCAGGTGCTTTCCGCTTACAGAGGTGAAGGTTTGTTTTAGTTTCAGTATTTCTCCAACCAGCATGTTGATACAGGTTTGTCCGGACCGCAGGAGTTCTGGTCAAAGTCAGCAATTCTAGTTGTTTCATACTGACTGTGGGTCTGAAGCTGTGTAGAAAGAGGTGGGTGATGATTGTGTCGTGGTTTGTTTATTGTTTATCTGGTCAGTAAAATCGGCCAAAAAGAGCCAAGTATGCCACGTTTAAAACTCAATGCACTTATTCAGCATTTCACTCCACCGATTGCAGTTAAATTAAGCTTTCTTTGTAATGAAACGTGTAGTTTGTCACTTCTTGAACTGATTTCCGGTTTGCTCAGAAAAAAAGTGCTGTAATATATCCCAGTGATGAATATCATCATATTGCCTAGCGCTGTGTCTTTCTCATCACTGAGGCTTAATCCATTTACCATTGAGTTAAAAATAGAGGTTCCATCTACAGTAATGGCCCAGATTGTTGTGTTGGGTATTGGACAGTGGAATTTGAGCTGAAGTAAACTGAGTTAATGCACAGTATTGTCTTATCGTCCAAGGGTTGTACGTGTATTTCATATACAGTGGGGGGAAAAATCTTGGTCTCCACCATTTCAGATAAGCCCAAGTACTTCTGAAGCACACAAAGTCGATCTTATCAGCCTCTCGGTGATTCATGGTTCTCATGTAAAAGATCAGATTATGTATGTCTATGATCTCTGGCTGCCTGGTGGGGGTAGGGCTCTTCAGTGGCCTGCATAATGGCAGTTTATTCATGATGGGCAATTCCTCTTACTCATCATGTCCTCATTATAGCTCTGAAACGGCTCTTAAAGCATTTTTTCAGTAATGATGTTCTTAATTATGTATTTCGCTCGTCACAGTGGTCTTAAACTTATAAAAATAAAAAAAACCCTCCAGAGCTCATTGATTTGAAAACTGAGTGGTATTGTTTGTGGTTTCAAACAAATGGTTTGAGGGCCAAAACTTTCACAATTCATGCCTGTCCCTTTTTTTTTCTAGTCATTTTTCATGATTGCAGCGGAAGAACGAGGTCTGTCTTTGAGTCTGCCGACAAGCGGTTTCAAGTGGACACTGATGGCACGGTGAAACTGAAGAGACAGGTTACTCTGCATGAAGGTCATAGGATGTTTTCTGTCCATGCTTGGGACGCCAAGGGCGAGAAACACACTACGTTTGTCAGAGTGGAACATGAGCCCAAGACTCACCGTCATGACCACCTGGAAGACACTGAGGCAGTCGGGCCTCCACAGGTATACTGAGAACTGTCCTGACCTCTAGTGGACACATCTAGAATTGAAGAACTCCTTAGTATTTGTGTTTTTCTAGTGGTTCCTCTTGGTAGTCTTATAATTTGGCCTGTGACCAGCCACTAATTCGTTACCTTGTTGTAAGATTCATGCTTGAATTCTTGTCAGCTAATTTAAAAAAAAAAGTTGACTTACAATCTGTTTAGTGATACGAATTTAAGTCACTCATTTGCCTCCCGTGACTTGCGTAAGGCGATTACTTGATGCTACATGCCTTTGCATTTAGTTCTGGCAGACACTTTTTGCCAGAGCGATGTGCAGTGCAGTCATGATAGATATAGTGGTAGAAGTCTTGCCCAAGGGCTCTTATTGGCGTAGAACCTTTGCCCTATGGAGGGCAGCTGACTTGTGATGCTATATGACCTGTGATTCAGATTGGGACGGCAGCATTACTTCATTCCTAACGATGTAGAAGATATTCCTTCTCCTTTCTGGAAGACATGAATAATGTTTTGTGGAGATCTTTGTCCTCTGTCATATTTCACATGGGAGAGAGTCTGCTTGCACTTGCATAACTTGGATTGTTTAAACACAAACTCATAAGAGGATCACAGAAACACATTGTTTGTTCCACAGAGTGCACCCCCCTCACTTGTCCCAGTTAAAGAGTTTCCAAAGTCTTCAGGGGGGTTGAGAAGAAGAAAGAGAGAGTGGGTTATTCCACCAATCAGAACCCCAGAAAATGACCGTGGGCCTTTCCCCAAGCACATAGTGCAGGTGTGTAGTCAATCTCTAATTTTAGATACAATAGTTAGAAGGAAATTTTATTTCTCTACTAATTATCTCCTCTCTTTCCAGATCAAGTCCAGTTATGCTAAGGAAGCTAAGATGGTGTACAGCATCAGTGGTGAAGGAGCTGACCTGGATCCAAAAGGACTTTTCACCATAAATAGAAACAATGGCTCACTGTATGTTACAAGGCCGCTAGATAGAGAGGCCAAAGATAAATATGTGGTAAGAGACTTTAGTTTGGACAGTTTGTTTGGTTGAATTTTGCGCTTTTGTGTATCTTCATGGTTTACCAGCTGTGATTTAACAGCTGTACTATGATTTTTTTTATTTTTTTATTTTTTTATTTTTTTTTTTTTAACTGAAAGTAGCTTCAGGGCTAACAGGGTATAATATTGTGTGCATGCACTGCTGCAATTTGGCTTGAAGAGCCTGAAATAATTATTTAAAATTGAGAGTAATCAGTCTTTCGCACAATTTCGTACATCTTTACATGTTAACGCACAATATACACACGCTAAAAGAGGTCTGGCTTTATGTTGAAGCCTCAAATGCAAATCAACATTATACAGATATGACAGATCATCCAGATTCAAAAAACAAATGCTAAGATAACTCATTTATTTTTTATTGTTCCAATTTTGAGAGCTGTTCAGCAGTTGATGGTTGTTTGCAAAAATCATCTTTTAAAGAGAACTTTAGAAACCGTTCCTCTATCATGCGTTTTATAACATGAAACTGAACTATAATTCAACTGCATCTCATATTTTCACTTGCGACCTTGAAAGACTTTTTTTTGAAAGACAGTTTTTTTTTTAATACACTTTCAACAAGCTCACAATCATGAGATTCATACGAAGAGGTAGCAACCAATATTACTACGTAGTTCTGTACATTTGCGTGCAATCAGACCCGGTTTAAGGGGGGTCTGGCCTCTTCCTATTTCCCTCGTTACATCAAAAACATGCCTGCAGGACGCCAAAGGGTTCCCATGAGTGAGTCCTCAGTGAACGGGAGTAAATGGAGCTGAACAAAGTGAAAATGGTTTCTAATCACTTTCTCAGAACTCTTCCTTTAACTTTAGAAAGGATGTACTTCACTTTAAAAAAAAAAAAAAAAAAAAAAAAAAAGTATTACTGCTATTGAGTGCCGATTGGTTGGTGAGCGGAGCAGCTCATTGGCTGTTCGTGCTTACTGATGTCATTAACATGCATAAGGCACCGTTTTAAACTTCTGTAACTCAAGCTGAACAGTGCTAAAAACAACAATGGTGTTAATGTTTTATGCTGTTCTGTGTTCAGGATATGAATGTATTCTTTTATATTGAAAATATTAAAGCATTTATAAACTAGGATTTTGTGTAAATGCTTCATCTTAACCCATTCATTTTGGACTCGCTCAGGAGCCTCTAGTGTTTCAGAAACCTGAAAGACAGTCTCCAGATGTTACATACTATAGCTTTAATTAAGCAAGTCAGTCCAAGCCTCATTCAATTGTATTTTTTTCCTACCAACTCCAGCTTCAAGCCCATGCTATTGCCGCTGATGGTGAGGATAGGGAAGATCCCATGGAGATTATTGTCGAAGTGATCGACATGAATGACAATACGCCTGTCTTCACCCAAAATCCTTTCCTTGGCACTGTTCCAGAAGCTTCAGGAATAGGTATCTATAATAAGTGTCCTAAATGGGTTTGAAGAGGCCAAGATCTGCTACTTATCATAGTCTGTAGTGGTGTTTTCTCCTTTCACTGTGTTCTCAACATTTAATTCTCTCTTTCTCTGAAGGGTTTGAGTTCATGACTGTCACAGCTACTGATGCAGATGACCCCAACACTGACAATGCTGATATCAGATACTCCATCGTTAGTCAGAATCCACAAGAGCCAAACGCAGCCATGTTCACCATTAATCCTGTTACCGGAGTAATCAGAGTGAACGCTGTTGGACTGGACAGAGAGGTGAGAGCAGATATGAGATTAATAAATGTTGAGTTGATGTGGAACGAGGTAATAAATGAAAGCAGTTTCAGAACATCAGTGTAATGAACCTAATCTCTTTCAGAAATATCCTGAATACACCTTGAAGATTACTGCTGGAGATATGCAGGGTGACGGTCGTGTAGCCACTGGAACAGCTGTTATTACTGTAATTGACAGCAACGACAACGCACCCCAGTTTGAAAAGACCTCGGTAAGGCGGTTATGAAACACCATGGCTTACAGAGAGAATGATTTACATTAAACTGATCTGAATGCAGTGATTTAAATGTGTTTAATCCTGAAATGTTCACCAGGTTATTGATCTGGTCTAGAAGTGTGTAATTCAGAGCTGAAAGTAAAGATTAACAGTTAATCAGTCCACTGGGATTAAGAAAGCATAAGTAGTTGTCATTAACAGTGCATATTTACCAATAAAACCAATTTTGTTTAACCTCTTACGTGGCCACGGCCTGCTGCTGGTGTTAAACAAATACCAGCGTTTTTTTAACTTTTGTGCTCTTTCAAATGTTTTTAACGTATACACATACAATGGGGTTTCATTAAAGCAACCACCTTTACCTTCAAAATGTAAGGAAATGCACAATTTAACCAAATGATTCTAAAATACAGTTGGTCATTTTAGTCAGTGTTGCTTTTTAGAATAAGAAAATAAGTAATTCCAAGGTATTGCTGCTTATCAATTATGGTTTTAGTATCTTAGTTACTCAGTGTTGAGCTTCTGCTGATGATGGAGTGTTTTATCTAAGACACAAGTAGTTGTGCTGGATGAGCTCAGGTTTGTGTTTTATTGTGAACCAACATTTTGGGTTATATTGAAGTGATGTATAATTTTATTTTTATTTATTTACTTTTTTCATTGAAGTTGATAATTGGCAAAATATACAAATTTTAATTAATCTGAAAAAGAGTAGCTAAAAATCCAAGCGATAAGATTTGTTTCCAAAATCTTATCAGTTATGTTGTAGCCATGATCCATTCAGTCTAAATTTGTGTTCAAATCAGAAAATGTAGTTACTTGTATGGTAGTATTAACTCCAGCATTTGTCCTTCAGTACAACGTGTCCGTCCCAGAGAATAAAGTAGGAGCTGTTGTGGTGAAGATGCCAGTGACCGACGGAGATGAACCTCAGTCACCTGCCTGGACAGCCAAGTTCAGGATCATTAATGGTAACAGCGGAGGATTTTTCGCTGTTAACACGGGACCGAACAAACAGGAGGGCATCATCACTACGGTTAAGGTACTTCAGTTCCCCATTTCTTTTGGCATTTCTTGTAGCTCTGGGGGTCTCAGTTCTTGTATTCACTGACTTTTGCTCTGCGTTGTCCTTTCAGCCATTGGACTTTGAGCAGAACAGCAAGTTCACTCTGTTGGTGGTTGCAGAGAACGACATTCCGTTTGCCAAGCCTCTGACCACCTCCACTGCCACGGTCACTGTGAACGTTCTGGATGTGAATGAAGCTCCAGTTTTTGATCCAGAGGAGAAATTCATTTCTAAACCTGAAGACTTGGCGGTTGGTAGTGAACTGACAGTGTACACCGCCACTGATCCAGACACAGCTAGGACTCAGAAAGTGACGTAAGATATAATTTTATCTTGCTACTCAGACAGTCTCCGTGCCGTCCACCCTGCATGTGGTTTTGGGCATTGTGCTTTTGCTCGGGTACGTAAGCACAGAGAGTAATTTGGCATCGTGTTTTGTTTTGCAGGTATCGTGTAGGTTCTGATCCTGCTGGCTGGGTGAGTGTTGATGGAGAGACTGGACTGGTCAAAGTGAGGAGCCCCATGGACAGAGAGTCTCCTTTTGTGAAAGATGGCATCTACAAAGCTCTGATTCTTGCCATGGATGATGGTAACCCCTTTTCCTCATCCTGTATTAGAAGGAAATGAGTAGTGGTGCAGCTTATTCTAACAGGCTTCCCCATGATTACAGATCCAACTCCAGCAACTGGTACAGGAACCCTTGTGATTGAGTTGAAGGATGTGAATGATATCGCTCCTTCCATTGAGGAGAGAGCGATCACTGTGTGCAATAAGGAGTCAGCTCCAGTGGTGCTGTCTGTGATTGATAATGATGGGCCTGGCTTTGCTGCTCCATACCGAGTGGAACTCCAGGGAGACAGCAAGAACAACTGGACTGCCACGATGAACGAGACAAGTATGTCCTCCTTTTTTGGGGGAAATGAAGTTTTGAAACTGTTAATTTTTATATATATATATATATATATATATTTTTTTTTTTTTTTAAATGTCATTTTGAAATTGTTTTGCTTAACTACTTAAAGTAATTTGTGTGTCCCTTCCCTTTGTGTAGAAACTGGAATTGTACTTAGGCTCAAGCTTCCACTGGAACGCGGAGAGTACAATGTTGTTATGAGGGTTTATGACAACCTGGCCCTCTACCAGGACAATACCATCCACGCTTCAGTATGTGACTGCACAGGAGACGATGTTCAATGCACCGAGAAGGCTGTGGCAGGCTTTGGCCTGCCTGGGATACTTGGAATACTTGGGGCTATCATGGCTCTGCTAGGTAAGATAAGATGCACTATTTCCCTTTGAAGTGTGTGTGTGTGTGTGTGTGTGTGTGTGTGTGTGTGTGTGTGTGTGTGTGTGTGTGTGTGTGTGTGTGTGTGTGTGTGTGTGTTTGTTTGTTTGTTTGTTTGTTTGTTTGTTTGTTTATTTATTTATTTATTTATTTATTTATTTATTTATTTATTTATTTATTTATTTATTTATTTATTTTAGGGCTGTCGAACTTAACGTGATAACGCTTTAACGCAATTAAAAAAATAGTGCCGTTAACGCAAGTTCTGTTTAGCCCTGCAAGTCATCCATAATTCATGTTGAGACTTGACCGTGTGCGGCGTCTCTCATTAAGAGTAGAGGAGTAAGTGGCTGTTTACATGCAAAGATTTTTGCCAATCTGATTGAATACAGTCGGATTACAGATTCAGACTGAGGTGTTTATGTACACACTCTATTCAACTGTCTGGTGGAAAGCTTTGTTTACATGCTCACAAGTAATCCCATGCAAAATGACGTGTATGCGTGGAGTAGCGCTTAGAGTAAACATTACCGTGAAAGCGAGCATCATGTGAGTATCAGTCCGAGTGAGATGAGCAGCAGTGAGCAGTGCTTGTTTTAATGGCCTTAAATTGATGTCAGACTCAGAAAAACGTCCTTCACATGTACTTACCAAGAAGCGGCGAGAGGAAGACGTTGTGTTCTGAGAAACACAAGCTGGTCGTCCGTCCCACCGCCGTCTTTTAAAGCTCAGAGCATAAACTTGGTCTCCTCTGCAGACCAGTTTCTGCTCCGCCATGTTGAACGGTATAAACCTTTCGCTGTGACGTGACGCACATGCGCAGAATGTACTTGCACGTTCCGATTGGAGTGTAATCGGATTCAGGCATTTGCTCGGATATTGTTTTTATGTTTAACGGATTATCTATAGGTTTACCCACCTCGTTCAATCAGATAGAAATTGTATTCCGAATGGCCTCAGTCGGACTAGACTATTCCGATTGAGGTGTTACATGGACGTATTCTATTCTGATTGAGGTGTTATTCGGATTATTAACAGATTAGGCTGTATGTAAACTTGCTGTTTACAGTGCTGTAGCACTGTGGTATGACACTACAGGTCTTTAATGAAGTCCAACTTTATGTAACTTATTTTTGTTTGCGCAGTACTGTGAAGTCCTATAGGCTGTGACTGAATACAACTTGAGCACAATTGAAGTTTTATGTAGTTTATTTTCTTCTGTTGCACATCTGACCTGAGACACAGTAGGATGTGACTACATGTCTTATATTTGAGACTGCAGCTCCCTAAGCTATTGCAAATACAATTCTGTGTTTTGAAGGTTCAGTATTACTGCCTAGTATGTGAGTGAATGAAACTCCATTACGGTTTTCTCTTGTCCCAGCAGTTTTTAACATAAGTACACTTAGCATAAAATGTGTTCACCATTTTAATTGTAACATTTCACTTAAAAATTCTTATTTTATAACATTAACACAGATAGTGAATAATTGCAGTTAACTATGAAATTCAGAGATTTATCATGATCAATTTTTTTAATCATTTGACAGCCTGTGTGTGTGATTTATATTTGTATTTCAAGTTCACCTCCATGTACACTCATGGTCAGTTTAATCAGGTGCACCTACCACATAGGTGCACTTTGTAGTTCCACAGTTATAGACTGTGGTCCATTTGTTTACCTTTTCATGTTCTTCAATGGTCAGGACCTCCACAGAGCATGTATTATGTGTGTGGTGGATCATTCTCAGCAATACAACGACACTGACGTGTTGGTCTGTTGTACTAGCACGAGTGGATCAGACACAGCAGTGTTGCTGGAGTATTTAAACATCTCCGTGTCACTGCTGGACTGAGAATGGTCCATCGGCCAAAATTATCCAGCCAAGAGTGTCCTGTGACCACGGATCAAAGATCAACACAAACTGCAGCAGCAGATGAGCTATCGTCTCTGACTTTACATCTACAGTGTGGAGCAACATGGTGTCTAGAGTGGGCAGTGTGCGAAGATTGTTTAAAAACTCCAGCAGCGCTCCTGTGTATGATCTCCTCATACCAGCGCAACACACACCACCACCACATCAGTGTCTTTGCAGTGCTGAGAATGACCCACCACCAAATAATAATTGCTCTGTGGGGGTCCTGAGCATTGAAGAACAGGGTAAAAGGGGCTAACAAAGTATCAAACAGATGGACTGCAGTCTGAAACTGTAGAACTACAGCGTGTACTAATATGGTAAGTGTAGGTGATGAAAAGGACAGTGTAGACAGAAGGAGGTGAACAGACATGGCAGTGCAGTGACATTGTGTGTATTGTAATATAAATAAAGGAATTTGGATTTGCTCTTGATGTTGTTGTGTGATGTGCTTCTCCATGCAGTGCTGCTCCTCCTGCTGCTCCTGTTTGCAAGGAGGAAGAGGTCAGAGAAAAAGGAGCCTCTGCTTGCTGATGATGACATCAGGGACAACGTCTACTACTATGATGAAGAAGGCGGTGGAGAGGATGATCAGGTTGGTTTAGTGGATGGTTTTGTTTATTTGTTCATCCACAGTTGGTCCCCGTCATGTTCTTATAATGGATTTTCATTTGCACAGGACTTTGACTTAAGTGTGCTGCACAGGGGCCTCGACAACCGTCCTGATGTGTTTCGTAATGACGTGGCTCCAACCTTTATGCCTGCACCCCAGTACCGGCCTCGCCCCGCCAACCCTGAGGAGATTGGTACTTTCATTGATGATGTAAGTGGTGTAACGAGCTGCATTTGCTTTTTTTTTTTTTTTTTTTTTCCATTTTATCCCGTTTTCTGTTGAAATACAGAAATTTAAGCATATTGTAAGCTACCATTTGTAACATTTTTAATCACATATTTGATTTCTTATGTGTAGCAAACCATAATTAGAAATTGTTCGTGAGGCTTTTGTCAGAACAAAAAGTAGATTCAGCGAATAGCGAAATGAATGTATACACAGTACTTACGGTTACATACATGTGCTGTAGAATCTGAAGGCAGCAGACAACGACCCCACGGCTCCCCCCTACGACTCCCTGCTGGTGTTTGACTACGAGGGAGGTGGATCGGACGCCGGCTCTCTCAGCTCCCTGAACTCCTCCAGCTCTGGGGACCAGGACTACGACTGCCTGGGTCAGTGGGGCCCACGCTTCAAGAAGCTTGCTGACATGTACGGGGGAGGAGAAGACGACTTACTTTAGATAAAGTTCTACTTTGGCATGAAGAGGACGAATGAATGGATAAGTGTAAATATGGAACAGTTTTATAGGTATTGTCACGTCACCTTGTTTTGGCTTGTCATGTTGGATACTGGAACAGCAATATAGGCCTTTTTATTTTCCTTAAATAAATGAATGGCTGGTCTTTAGACATGATTTTCAAAGTTCTGCGGTAGAGTTAACAATCAGAGCAATCAGTTAATGCATTATGAAAGTTGTGAGGCACCTCTGCTTGTTCTAGCTGTTCTTCTCACAAGCCAGCCTGAAATTCCTTATTCTTTTCTGTACTGTGTACTTTAACATTTATGTGTAGCCATTTGTAAAATGTTCACACAGATGTTTTGTTTTTTATATTAAATAAATGCTTGCCATTTATCTGTCTATTTTTCTTAAAGGCAAATTAGTCTCCTTTCTAATTCAATGTACTGTACTGAGGAAATGGTTGTTATCATAGGGAAAACTTGTAAACTATACTGTGTTTTGGCTTTGTGCTTATTCCCTTGGGTGCACTTTGAAGCTGTTCAGACAGGTGAGTTCAAGAGTGTTCATTTGCAGGAGAAGGCAGGGCTTAATTAAAGACTTTGGTTCTGCTTAGTCTGTTGGTGTCAGACATGAGGTTTAAAAAAAAAATGGCACTGAGACAGAATGTGTGCATCCATTCAGTGAAGTGTCTGTAAAGCGGTGCCTTTAAATGCACCTTCAGTGTGGCTGTCAAAATGGAGTACATATAGACCCTGTAGCTAGATCTTCCCTACTGACCAATGTGGCCAGTCACCTCTAGTTCTTGAGTTGGTGCTTGGCACCCAACAGCTACCCCTCAGTTCAGCAGTAGCCACAACAGCTGGCTATGCCCCAAGGAGCTGTTCTTGATTTCCAGCTGAATGTCCTCCAAATTATTACCTTGGTAGAACAGAAGCTTGAAACTGGATTAAACAGTATTTAGGTGTGGCACTATTACTGGGCTGAGGCTCTTCTACTGTTGCCACTCCTGCTGCAGGGCCCCCTACCATATCATTTTAGTAGAATAACACCCTTTTTAAAAAACAAAACAAAAATCCTGCAACGGGTTCAGTTCTGGCTTTTGCCCTCACTTTACTGCACGGCTGCACATCCAAAAAAAAAATGCCACAGATTCAACCCTGTTTGTCTAAATTGACTAACCCTGCCGTGCATTAATTAACTGCCCTCAAGTTGCGAATATGTGAAGGAGCTTGCTAGTGCCTGTGATGCCTTTCTTCAGGCACTGGTCTGTACTCCAGTTTTAAGCTTTTGATTCAGCCACTGTCCCTGGGGTCTATAAAAGTGCCCTAAAGTGCCTCAGTTTCGTCCCAAAATGGTTCACCCCTTTTGGAATTACAAGGATCTACCTGTGTCCTGAGCAGTTTTGAGATATTGAGCTTAAAAGATTTTGCATTCCAAACAGCAAAACTGATATGTGGGGCACGTCTCTCATACATGAAAATTTTACATTTATGGCATTTGGCTGACGTTCTTATCCAGAGCGACTTACAATTTGATCATTTTACACAAGTAGGTGAAGGTGGTGTTAGGAGTCTTGCCCAAGGACTCATTGGTATAGTGTAGGGGGCTTGTCCAAACAGGGGATTGAACCCCAGTCTACAGTGTAGAAGACAGAGGTGTTACCCACTACACTATACCAACCACAAAATGACCGACACCCTAAATGTATTCTAAATGTACAAATCAACATCCAAACAAATTTGGAAACAAGTTTTTTTTTCAGAAAGGGTCAAATGCAGCAAGAACCTTCTAATCCTAAAAACACCTTCTGCTCAGGGTAATAAGGTTCTCTCAGGAAAACACAAAAAAAACTGATTTTAAAGGAACACAAACTGTTTACTCATCATTTGTGTCTACATGTATCAGAAAGTAAAGTTTAATGTTTCTATGACATTTTCATAACTTTTTGTTATACGTTTGTTTCTTGTTTTAGTACGTAATATTTTTCTTATTCAGAAAAGCTGTATTCGATAGATTAACTGTAAGGTCAGTGCGAAATATTTTGTTCAGTCCAGAGGTCAATTTTAGGTAGAAACCATTAGTTTAAGTTTCCTTTAGGTTAGATGGTAAACAGCTGCTGTAATAAACTCTCCCAGCAAGTTTTGTTGTATATCAGAAATTTTGATTCCAATGTACCAAAATGCCCTATTTTGGAAGAAAGGGGGGGGGGTGAAAATAAAAAAACTTTGTAATTAAGAGCCCATCAGTTCAACAGTATACTATTTAATTACTTTAAAGGTTTAATATATTTAATATTAAGGCGCAGTGGGTAGCGCTGTCGCATCACAGTAAGAAGGGCCTGGGTTTGATTCCCCGGCCGGGTGACCGGGATCCTCTCTGTGTGGAGTTTGCATGTTCTCCCGGTGTCTGCGTGGGTTTCCTGTGATTGAAGTGCTGACTGTCTCGCAGGTAGAACCTTATAGATGTTTGACTTTGGAGATAAACCGTCCAAAATTGCATTGTTATAAAGTTGACTGACTTAGAATAAGAATATGTAAATAACTCGATTGTGACAAAAATGCCAGATGGAAACTTATTTCCAGGTGGACGTATTGTTCGTGTTGTAGATAAGGAGGCATTAGAGGCGAATCTGTCAGAGATATGATGTGATAACCTGCTGTCAGTAGAATTCAGATGCTGTCATTTTGTCAGTTCTGTATGCATCACTACCAGTTAAGGCAAAATGGAAACACGGAGGTCAAATATTCTTACAAATACTCATCATCTCCATCAGTGAAAGCAGTAGCAGGTACATTCTCACACTGAGTCATTACAATTATGCACTTTTATGACTAATCATATTATTTTTCTTCTTCAGGTTACAAAATATATATATAAAAAAAGAATTCTACCTTATCAACACTGTCCCTTTGTTTCAGCTCCCTCCTCCTCTCCTGTTTGTGCTGCTTGTTTTTCACCTCCTCTCCAGCTTCTTCTACCTTCTGTCACTGCAGCTGCATTTAATGAACTGCTTAAAAATGGCTGAGAAACAAAGGACATGTATAATCGCCGCTTGATTACAAATGGGTGTCCGCTGGTGCTGCGTGTGATCCGAAAATGAATAAGCAAATATTATTTTGTCCTGTTCTTTTAAAATACAACACTGCCAAGTAGAATGGAAATAAGTGTTTTCATGTTTGCTGGCCTGCTGTGTTCTTCTTCCAAGTTACTTCTCCCTCAGGGTCACGGGGGGTGCTGGAGCCTATCCCAGCGGTCATCAGGCAGAAGGCAGGATACACCCTGGACAGGTCGCCAGGCTAAATCATGACTCCAGTAAAAATAAAAATATATCACTGCTTTCAGAACAAAACCTCGTGTCTCCAAAATGGTAACTTTACCCTTTACAGGAAAGGGAAAAAACATACTTTACTTTTAATGTCAGTGGAACCACTTTTTTAAAAGTAATTTGGGGCCATTTCTTTTGGTCCCTTCATCATTAAATTTACACAAACTGAAAAAAAAAATGAAAAAATATTTAAAGTATGACAAAAACTTCTATAGACTGCTTTACCATTTAGCTATGTACCTTGTTAATAAAAAACGGATTGTTAGCATGCAAGTAAAACACTGAAGAACCATTTATTTTAGGTAGTTACAGTGATAGTGATGGATAAGCAATACGCAGAGATGCTATATTTAAAAAGAAAACGAGCAGCACATTAGTTATGATTAATCTCGACCAGGAGAAAATACAGTGAAAAGCTGTATCGCTGCTAGCTAACGTTATCTAGCTAGCTAACAAGCTAGCAGGGGCTAGCCCAGAGGTCAGCAATCCAAATGTTAAGAAGAGCCATTAAATCCTTTCAGCAAAAAACAAACCACCTTCAGAGCCACAACTTATGTCCGTTTTACCACCTTGGCTGTAAATATGTCTCAGTACGTAATCACTAACATGGGCTAAAATATATAAACGAAAACGCAGACGCGCTTTGCTCTGCTTTAAGCTTTAGCTCAGCTATAGCCGCGTTTCTTGCATCTTCAGCAGCAATTTTTTCCACAGAAGTAGAAGAGTTTCTCGTTAAATGTCTCTGAAAATGAGGCTGAAGTCACTTCTCATTTTCCTGCTTCTGGTTCAAATTTTCCTGTTCCACCCTAAATGGTGCCTGAGGTGCCAGAATGCAACTGCTGCACCATTTAAGGTGGAACGGGACAATTCGAAAATTTTAGTGTTTGACAGTTTCTTGTTGCACATTAAACGCAAACGGTAAAAGGGCCAGATTAAAAAGCTTAACTAATTTATGGGCCAGTTGTGTTTTTGTTTTATTTTATTTAACATTTTGCCATGAACCCAACTGCCCATTGTTTATTCAAAATATGCCAAAGCTGCGACAGCAAAATAGGCACTGGATACTTGAACATTCAAAAATAATTGAAAATAAAAATAGTTTTTTATAAAACAATAGACTACATTACATTTTCAAAACCGCACATTTGCTTGAACTAGACACTGCGTGGTGCAGTTCATGCTGAGATGGGCTAATATTAATACACACACACACACACACACACACACACACACACACCTTCTACACTTCTCCTTTTGGGTCGCACAGGGAGCTGGAGCCTATCCCAGCTATCATCAGGTGGAAGGCAGGATACACCCTGGACAGGTCGCCTGTCCATCGCAGGGCACACAGACAGATAGACAGACATACACAGTCACACACACACACACTCATACCTAGGGGCAATGTAACATGTCCAATTGGCCTAACTGCATGTCTTTGGACTGTGGGAGGAAACCGCAGAACCCGGAGGAAACGCATGCAACAGCACCAGCCCCTAATATTAATATAAAATTTAAATAATTTTAAATAATTTGCCTGCCGAATAGGATTGTGTCATCGGGTGCTCTATAGCCTCGACGTTGTCACCCCAGGCTCTCAGTGAGGCCCAGTCTGCAATAAGATTGTCTTTCAGTGAACGGGGCTTTTGTAACTGGCTGCATCATGCCAGATCACTCTGTGATATGAGAGGAGATCTGCCCACTAACTGTCCTACCTTCTTGCAGTTTTCAGTCAAGCAGGGCCAGCAAAGATTACCTTGATCAGGTGTGCTATACTAGAGTTAAACCTGAAACATAAGAAGTGGGGGTTGGCGACCAACTGCCTTTACACACAGCAACTTTGCATCACTAGATGGCACCAAAAAGCTTCCTACCTCCTGGTTTTGGTGAAGTCAGGACTCACAGTGTTGTAACATGTCTTAATATGTTTACAAGCCACGTCCAGGACCCTCGTGGTATCCCAACTGTAGAGGCAGGCTGATATTGAAGTCAATAATTTACACATAGATACGAGGGAGGACCAAGTCTAGCAGTTATATATAATATTTGGTAATACTTTATATTAAGGGTCATTAATCAGGAACAAATGAGTAAGTCATACATTAACAACCAGAAGATTAAATTACTAATGCATATACTAATGAATGTAGTTGAAGGTAATGAAGGTTTTCTTTAACGTCTGAATTTATCAGGAATTCATGTGTTAATTAAGCATAAGTTAGTCCACTTTGGCCTGCTGTTAGAAGCTCTGTTAGTTTCATTCTACATATGCAATTTATATTATTATCTATATCATACTGCAGTGTCACACTGTTGCAATATGGATGTAAACTGTTGTGATTATTTATTGAAAATATGCATTTTAATTAATTAAAACAGTGAATAATGTTACTATATACCAGAGGTCATTAATAGGTCGACCACAATCCGAAGCCGGATCCAGACGCTGTCCTATGCGGACCTGGATCTACAACCGATCAACTATGGAGAATTATTTAATTTCGACAGGGTGGTTCTATTTTAATTGGTAAATGAGTCCTAGTCATTACGGTACCGGTTTAGCGCCCCAGGAAACTCACAGACCAATCGCATGAGTTGTAAAAATCACATATGACGCTACTCAGCCAATCATATCTGTGCATTACAATAAGCGCTGAGACTCGAGTGAGTGACACACACAGGGGAGGGATGAGGCGAGAAACAGCAGTCGGAGAAGAAAGTGTGTCAGATTATTTCACGTGATGTGCTCTAAAAAGACAAAAATGACAATAATTGTTATTGAAATGTTACTGAATTGTACTTTATTTGATTTGATATTCAGTTGTTGACTACAGAAGATATAATATAATAATTAATATAACTTCTCGGCTCCTTCAGTGAGCAGTATATGGCACCGAATCATAATAGCAGTTAATGTTAGACATTATGATGAGGAAATTTTCTTTGGACCTTGTTGAACTTTAATTAAAGATCCCTGCTATGTACCATTGTTATTATGAAAAATACATACCTTTAGAAAAATTCAAATTTGTGTTTATCGTTATATATCTCTTATCCTTTTCAAAGATTTGTTATATCCAAAAGCATCGTGTGACTATTAAGATTGTGGCGTCAGGCACGTCTGGTCATGCACTCGGAGGAAAGCTCTAACCGCCAGATCTGCTACATCAGCTAACAGACGTCTGCGCTAACTAGCATTACGTTGAGTGATGGGGGGAGAGAGGAGAGCAAGGCCAATTGCGCTCTCTTGGACTCCCAGCTGCGGATGGCTGTATTGCTGGAGTTTTTGTGTCCACTCACTGTCCACTCTATCAGACACTCCTACCTTGTAGATGTAAAGTCAGAGATGACAGCTCATCTGCTGCTGCACAGTTTGTGTTGGTCATCCTCTAGTCCTTCATCACTGCCCACAGGACGCTGTTGGCTGGATATTTTTGGTTGGTGGACTATTCTCAGTCCAGCAGTGACACTGCGGTGCTTAAACACTCCAGCAGCACTGCTGTGTCTGATCCACTCAGACCAGCGCAACACACACTAACACACCACCATCACGTCAGTGTTACTGCAGTGCTGAGAATGATCCACCGCCCAAATTGTACCTGCTCTGTGAGGGTCCGTGGAGGTCCTGACCACTGAAGAACAGGGTAAAAGGGGGTAACAAAGTATCAGAGAAACAGAAGGACTACAGTCTCTAACTGTAGAACTACAAAGTGCAGCTATACAGTAAGTGGAGCTGATAAGATGGAAAATGAGCACAGAAACAAGGAGGTGGTCAGAATGTTATGCCTGATATACTTATCATCATCACTGTTCTAGTGCAAAAGCAGGACTGTTATTTTGATAATGCAATGAATAACCCCTACTATTTTGTTAGGTTCTGATCAATAATAAAGTCAGAATAATTAACTGCCTTATTTCAGGAGGGCACAACAATGTAAATTCATCCTGAACAATCTGTTTAATCGGTACTAAAGTGTGAATGGTTCATCACTTTACTTCAGCAGGTACAAACCTTATTAATTCATCCTGAATGATCAGTTATATTTTATAATGTATTGAGAATTGACTCTACATAGTGTTGTATTTTCCTCACTCTGACGCACCTCAACCAGCACAAGAGGAGTTTGCAAATTAAATCAATCAGGTATAAAGATGAGGAAAACAATAAAAATGTGGCGTAATGTAAAATGATGCAAAATGCAAAATGGATGAATCAACAGAAAAGTGGCCATTTGTAATGCTGGTCAATTTGAAAATGAAAAAGCAAAGTGGGAAATGAAAAGTAAATCACCAGCAGGTGGCACCTGTGTCATTTCACATTTGCCTTTATATTCTAACACTTAAAGCGTATCCACGCCAAAAACTAAATCACAAACTTTTGGCGCTTTGCTGTTGATTTATCCATTTTACATTTTCATTTGAATTTTGTCAGATATGCAGCCGATTCCTATGAAAAAGAAAGAAGAATGTAAACATTGCATTTTGATTTTAGTTTTGACACAAAGGCAAAGCCAAAGTGAAGCTTGGATTTTCTTTTCTGTACTAGCTTTTTCATTTTAGATTTGGCCGTGAAACACCAGAATAATGACTAAAATGAAATGACAAATAGCAGTTTTACATTTATTTATTTATTTTTGTCACTAATGACTTGTGCTTAAATGTAGGTATTTTATTTCATTTTCAATTTTTGTCAGGATATTGGCACAGATGTTTGGAAAAGGAAAAGGCAAAAAGATTTACATTTTATTGTTTTCATTTTGATGATGGCAACTGTCACAAATGAGGACTAGTAGCAAAAGATGTCAATGTCAGTTCATACAACATGGTGAAGCAGACACAGAGGGACAAAATGGAGGATTGAGCTACAGGAAAAAAATCACAGTTGGCTTTGATAGACACAATAATCCAGAGCGCTGTGCCTCAGGGGGATCTTGTGCTTAATTAACACATGAGTTCCTAAAAATTCAGATGTTGGAGAAAGCCTTTATTACCTTCACCTGCATTCATCAGAACATGCATTAGTAGTTTAATCTTGTGGTTATTAATATATGACATTCATTTTGCTTTTGTCGGAACAAAACCTCAATATCTCCAAAACGGTAACTTTACAGGAGAAGCAAAAAACCAACTTTATTTTTAATGTAAGTCAATGGAACCAGACTCCTTTCCATATCATTTTGGGCTGTTTCTTTTGGTCCATTCATCATGAAGTTTACACACAATGGGAAGGCCAACGTGCATTTTCTAACTATGTCAAAAACTGTAAAATGACAAAAATGGAAATACGAGGTTTTGTTCTGACAGCAGCGATTTGTGATGTCAGATTTTGCCAGCATAAACAATGAATAACCTCAGTAGTCACTGGGAAGATGGGTAAATTTTGGCCATGAAGGGATGCACATACTCCATACCCCAATAGGTCTTTTAAAAATCAGAGCATAAACTTCGTCTCCTCTGCAGACCACTTTCTGCTCTGCCGTGTTGACTGTGATAAACTTTTACTATGATGCGATGTACATGCAGAGCGTACTTAAACTTTTCAATAGGGAATGTAATCGGATACAGGCATTTACATGGCTATTATTCTTCTATTTAATGTATTATTTACAGTATTACTCACCTCGTTCAATCAGATATAAACTGCGTTGCATCCAACAGCAGTGGAACCCAACATGGTCTTTTACTGTTATAGCCCATCCACCTCACGGTTAAATGTGTTGTACATTCCCAGTTGCTTTTCTGCTCAGCACAAACAATCCAGCCACGTCTCTGATTGACAAGGCATTTCTGTCTGCAGAACTGCTGCTCACTGGGGTTGTTCTTTCTTACATCATTCTGAGTAAACCCTACAGAATGCTCTGTGCATAAATGCCAGGAAGTTAACAGTTACAGAAATATTGAAACTAGCTAGTCTGGCACAATCATAGCAGTACCAAGACATGTAATTGTGCATGTAAAAACTAACAATAAAGGTTATTGAAATGTTACTGAATTGTACTTTATTTGATTTGATATTCAGTTGTTGACTACAGAAGATGTTAATATAACTTCTCGGCTCCTTCAGTGAGCAGTATATGGCACCGAATCATAGAAAGAAGAATGTAAACATTGCATTTTAATTTTAGTTTTGACACAAAGGCAAAGCCAAAGTGAAGCTTGGATTTTCTTTTCTGTACTAGCTTTTTCATTTTAGATTTGGCCGTGAAACACCAGAATAATGACTAAAATGAAATGACAAATAGCAGTTTTACATTTATTTATTTATTTTTGTCACTAATGACTTGTGCTTAAATGTAGGTATTTTATTTCATTTTCAATTTTTGTCAGGATATTGGCACAGATGTTTGGAAAAGGAAAAGGCAAAAAGAGGTTTGCATTTACATTTTATTGTTTTCATTTTGATGATGGCAACTGTCACAAATGAGGACTAGTAGCAAAAGATGTCAATGTCAGTTCATACAACATGGTGAAGCAGACACAGAGGGACAAAATGGAGGATGGAGCTACAGGAAAAAAATCACAGTTGGCTTTGATAGACACAATAATCCAGAGCGCTGTGCCTCAGGGGGATCTTGTGCTTAATTAACACATGAGTTCCTAAAAATTCAGATGTTGAAGAAAGCCTTTATTACCTTCACCTGCATTCATCAGAACATGCATTAGTAATTTAATCTTGTGGTTATTAATATTCATTCATTCATTTTGCTTTTGTGGGAACAAAACCTCAATATCTCCAAAACGGTAACTTTACAGGAGAAGCAAAAAACCGACTTTATTTTTAATGTAAGTCAATGGAACCAGACTTCTTTCCAAGTAATTTTGGGCTGTTTCTTTTGGTCCATTCATCATGAAGTTTACACACAATGGGAAGGCCAACGTGCATTTTCTAACTATGTCAAAAACTGTAAAACGACAAAAATGGAGATACGAGGTTTTGTTCTGACAGCAGCGATTTGTGATGTCAGATTTTGCCAGCAGAAACAATGAATAACCTCAGTAGTCACTGGGAAGATGGGTAAATTTTGGCCATGAAGGGATGCACATACTCCATACCCCAATAGGTCTTTTAAAAATCAGAGCATAAACTTCGTCTCCTCTGCAGACCACGTTCTGCTCTGCCGTGTTGACTGTGATAAACTTTTACTATGATGCGATGTACATGCAGAGCGTACTTAAACTTTTCGATAGGGAATGTAATCGGATACAGGCATTTACATGGCTATTATTCTTCTATTTAATGTATTATTTACAGTATTACTCACCTCGTTCAATCAGATATAAACTGCGTTGCATCCAACAGCAGTGGAACCTGACATGGTCTTTTGCTGTTAAAGCCCATCCTTTTCCAGCTTTTCTGCTCAGCACAAACAAGTCCAGCCACGTCACTGATTGACAAGGCATTTCCGTCAGAACTGCTGCTCACTGGGGTTTTTCTTTCTTACATCTTTCTGAGTAAACCCTACAGAATGCTGTGTGCATAAATGCCAGGAAGTTAACAGTTACAGAAATATTGAAACTAGCTAGTCTAGCACAATCATAGCAGTACCAAGACATGTAATTGAGCAATAGAACATGAGATGGAGTGTATTGTCACAACATCACAGCTGTGATTTGGTCGCAAGCACAAGCTGCAGGAGAGTGTTCTATTTCTTAATTATATGTCTTGCTACTGTAACACTGCAATTTCCCTTTTTGCAAAATAAAGAAACAAAATAAATCAAAGAAGCCTTGAATATTGTACTAAATATGTACAATACGTTCTGCCAAAAAGTGCTTCCACAACATGAGTTATTGCTATGCAACAGTAATAATTCCCTAGACCATGGGTTGGCAACTTGACTCTTTGATTGCCCTGTTGTGGATCAGAACAAGATTTTTTCAGTAAAATCGGTCTAACACTTTTAACAATAAATGTTCTAACTGCTAATTCACCCTTTAACCCTGAAGACAGGCGATTAGACTGCTGGTCACGCAGCAACACAGACAACAATCCCGCCTAGCTAGTAGCTAATGAAATGGCAAAGAGAAATATTTAGTACAGCTGTCGATTATTTGGAGACAAATCAATTTATTTGCATTTATAATCACTCCAGCTAGTATCCTGATATGTTTAATCTGCAGCAGTTTGGTAAACACTACAAATTTGTGAAGCTGAAGTCAGTTTCTTGTTTGAATTTTCCTGTTCCTGTCAAATCGTGCAGCAGATACATTCTGGTACATTCTCTGTAAGCCTTGTTTTGGAATATTCTGTGGCAGCGCAAGGCAGATGTTTTTTTACCCCAGCCAGTGCTGTTGTGCTTGTTAACCGATAAAACTACGCAGCTGCCTTCCGTGCACAAAATGGTCTCAAAAGATTTTTACATTATGATTTAATCAATTATTAAAAAATAAAAAACCTACAGGGAAAACTACCAAAACATAGCAAGAACAAAGTTTCTAAGCAAGAAGCATGTTTTATTTTCTCTTAAACAGAGGTAAACAATCACAACTGCCAACGTATGCAGGTTGGCTCCTGGAGGTTTCAGCTTCAACTCCACCAGCGCCACATGAAGTGAGGTCATGAAGTCCAGCGGTTGACAGCTTGGCACAGTCATACAAAAAAGCTGTTGAGTAGGAGGCCAACTTCGGCCTTGTCCCTCTTTAAGACTAGTTAGTACTACTGAATAACAGCCTAAACATCTTTCTTTTAGAAGATATTCATTGTTTATTTAACAAATGCGCATTTCACAGTGAAATATTAGTGTTTCTGCCAAAGATGTCCATCTTGGCACACCTCTTTTTTACCAAGCAATCAGAGGCTTTGTCACGTAGTGTCTTCATCCATGGAGTTCACGCTGCTGCCATATGCCCGATATGCTAAACAAAGCCTCGGTGTGACGTCTGTGGTTGTCTCTGCAATTACATCATATTGTCCACGGAAGCCAGGCAAACGTCATCTCCACAATATGTCGGCTGAGGCCTTTAACCGTAGCTGTGCACATTCTAGGCTACGACAAGGTAAACGTATAGCAGAAGCACTGAAGAAAATTAAATTAATTGATAAAGTAATTTAAAGCTTTACAAAGTCACAACAAATATTAGACCTACACTCTACAGTGCGCTCTTGTATGATCTTGGACATGCAACAAGTGTAGCACTCAAAGAATCACTACATACACAACAGCTAATTAACAGAGCAGAACGCACGCTGCACAGCGACAACACAAACCGCTGTCTTACCTTATCACTGTCTACCTGATCACAGGCCCAGGTACATTAGAAAGCCCCTTATGTAGCCTTGCTCTCAGGATGGGCACTAATGAAAGCCCTCATTAAAGCGCCAACGTCCAAACGTCCAAGTTTTCAGCTTGTAGGAAAACACTGTTTTGAGGACAGAGCTTAGACGTTTTTGCGGTCTTGTACGGCGTCAAGTGAAGAATTGTGGATGACGTCTCCAAGCATTTTACTCTGAAGTTCTAGTCGAGCTCTGTCAGAGTTTAGCTGCTGAAGAAGACAAAAGTACAGAGCCCTGCTGGTGACAGCCACCTTAAATAACAACAATGCGTGGCCATGACTCAGTAAGGTGCGGGAACAAGATAATTAAGTCATGGCCACAACTTAATAAGGCGTGGGAATGAGATCCTAATGCGATCTTAATGATCATATTCCCACACCTTACTAAGTCGTGGCCTCGACTTGTCTCATTCCCACGCCTTACTAAGTCATGGCCATGTATTAGGATCTTGTTCCCATGCATTATTTTTATTTATATGGGAAGTCATCATCAGGGCTCCATACAGAAGGACTCTAAATGCCCTGTTTGTTCCTGGCCCTTAGTGTTAGCTGTCTTGATGATGGCTTTCTCTGTGAGAGCTCCAGGTTCCCCATATGAAAAAAAAAATATCTGGACAAATTCTATTTATATATTTGAAATACATTTCAACTAAAAACACCAACATGTGGCAGAAGCAGAGGTGGACGGAGTACACAAATCATGTGCTTGAGTTAAAGTAGAGACACCCAAGGTAAAATATCACTCCAGTAAAAGTAGAAGTTCCTCCCTTTAGACCTCCACTTGAGTAAAAGTACTAAAGTATTTACCTTCAAATGTACTTAAGTATAAAGTAAAAGTACTAAAAGATTAATTCTGGCTCTGATGTCCTGGTATCATTTTTATAACCAGACTGGCTTCATGAACTCATTTCAGGTGAAAGTCCTCCAGCGTCTCTCTTGGTAAACCAGTCTTTTAATAGAACGTCATTAATTAGTGACGCTGACGTCTATTAAAATGATCATAAGCACAAAACACTGAAGGTAAACAGTTTCCATCAGGGAGAACCGAGTGGCTCTGAAATCACTTTTTACACACAATGCGTGGCCATGACTTAGGCATGGGAATGAGTTGATTAAGTCGTGGCCATGACTTAGTAAGGCATGGGAACGAGATTATGCATTAGGATCTCGTTGTTAAGCTTTACTAACGGCCATGACTTAATCATCTCATTCCCATGCCTTACTAAGTCGTGGCCACACACTAATTTTATTTATGCAAGATGTCATCAGCGGGGCTCCATACGCGTAAAATAGGCTTACTACCCACAGTAAGTGCCAGCTAGACAACTTTTGATGCTGTGTAGTAACGTTCCTGCCACGTATTTTTGAGTTAACGCTTTAGCTTTCAGGGCGAAAGTTTTGCCAGAAATTGAAGTGAGTCTCCATTTCACATTTATGGCATTTTGCTGACACTCTTATCCAGGGCGGCTTACAATTTGATCATTTTACAGAGGTAGGCCAAGGTGGTGTTAGGAGTCTTGCCCAAGGACCCTTATTGTTATAGTGTAGGGTACTTGCCTTGATGGGGGATTGAACCCCAGACTACAGCATAGAAGGCAAAGGTGTTAACCACTACACTAACCAATCACATTTTTTATCAATCACATATTGGAATGTCAGTGAAAACTGTTCCACTGAACTTGCATCAGTAGTGCTATCGGCAATGATTCCACAGTATAGACTTCGTAGCACGAGAGACAATCTTACTCAGGATAGCATGAGCATACTGTTGTATTACTCTAGCAAAAGTGTGTACAAAAGGTCATCGTGGCTGTTCTCACCCTGAAAAGCTAATCCTTTACAGACGGGCTCAGCCCGAAAAGGCAACGTGTGGGGACCAGGTGAGCCTAGATAAAATTTAAACGTGTTCTTGTTCTGTCCTAATCATCAGGGGAGTGCGGGCCCTTCCAAGGCTTCCCTCATACCGCCCAGTAGAGCCCACGGCTGCGTGTAGAAAGGGGAAGATGGGATCCGGGAACCTGTAGGGAAAGACAGAAAGAGTGTGTGTATTGTACTGAAGTTGTGTCTTGTTATTGCTTGTTTTGCGTAACCCATCACTAACCCTGGAGAATGGTCTGGTCTAACTAGTTGGGAGCGGGGCTACGGTGTTAAATGGAGGGAGGGTTCACTGAAGAAAGAGGAGAGGGGATGTAGGATGTGTTCATTTGGCACAAACTGTCTGATGTTTTAGTCAGAAATGTCTAGGTGGGACTGTGTGAGTGACTAGAAGTAAGTGGGAATGTTGGGGTGTGGAGACTGCAAGGCTGTACTGTTTTACATGTAGAGTGATGGTGTAGAGGACAGGGTTCCCCTAGAAAAGATCAGGCTGATTTTTTTGTTTTTGCGCACAGGCAAGCGATAAGTGAAAGAAAAGACTGAATAAAAAGATAAAACAAATGGGTTGCAATGCAACTACTACAGCCAGGACACAGCAGACTACTTCTGTTCACTCACGTAGTCCCACCTAGACATTTCTGACTAAAACAGCCAGTTGCCTACATTCCCACACAGTCCAACTAGTCCTTGCAGTTACAATAACCCCCCCCCTACCCTAACTTTCAAGCAGGTAGGATTCTGCAGAATATATCAGAGCTTCCCATGAAATATATATCCCAAGTGACGTGAGCTTCAAGCTTCAGGATTGACCTGGTGCTGTCATTTGGAGTGTCTCAGCAGAAATCTTTCGGCTGCACAGACACAGACAACCACATGCTTCCAGCCAGTGAGCTGTAGCTGGATGGGCAGGAGATGGGAGGTTTCGCAAATGTAAAGGTAATAAAAGCGCCCAAAAATAGGGCAAAACCTGATAGGGCATGTCCTCTGGCTGTGAAACCCCCGCTGTGTCACTTGCTCTAAAGGGGCCGAGCATGCATTATAGACTTCTTGTTAATTCTCGGGAGAGGAGCCACAACGCAAAACAACAATATGATTGTACATTTACAGCATGTACATTTCAAGTTGAAGTAATATAACATGAGGCAACATATCGTCACAAATAACTCCCCAGCTATGATTTTGTCACAGGTGCAAGACACTGGCAAGTACAGGAGATGATCACAGCCATGATGTTAGTCCTGATGGCATACAACCTGGACTGTCCTGTTGTTTTCATACAACAGTTCTGCAAGAATAAATTAATAAGTAAAGCACGGTTTGCATCCGTTTGTATTTTGGATAGTGCAGTAAAGTTGTATATTTGCCTTTCTCTGCTCGATTTCTTAGGAAATGAACATCTGACTCCTGAAAGACAAAGATCAAATTACAACCAAGTATGTTTTCACAACGCTTGTCATTAAATTTTGCTAAATATATTTGCAGTTCAGGGAAAAATTGCAACAGGCCCTTGGGGGCAGTGAGGAGCTACCTGAGGACTGGGAAACTACAGCTAAGGTGGTGAGAGAAACTGGCAAGAATGTGTTGGGTGTTTCATCTGGTCAGAGGAAAGAAGACAAGGAAAGTTGTTGGTGAAATGAGGAAGTCCAGGAGAGTATTCAGAAGAAGGCAGCTAAGAAAAAGTGGGATAACCAGAGAGATGAAGGAAGTAGGCAGGAGTACTGAGAGGCTAGTCGCATAGCGAAAAGAATGGTGGCAACGGCAAAGGCTCAGGCCTATGATGAGCTGTATGAGAGGCTGGACAGTAAAGAAGGAGTAAAGGACTTGTATCGCTTGGCTAAACAGAGAGATTGAGCTGGAAAGGATGTACAGCAGGTTAGGCTGATAAAGGATAGAGAGGGAAATGTACTAGTGAGTGAACAGAGAGTGTTGAGTAGATGGAAGGAGTACTTTGAAGAACTAATGAATGAGGAAAACGAGAGAGAGAGGAGGACAACGGGGGAGAGATAGTGGATCAGGAAGTGCAGAGAATTAGTAAGGTGGAAGTGAGGGCAGCTTTAAAAAGGATGAAGAATGGAAAGGCAATTGGTCCAGATGACATAGAGGTCGTAAAGGTGGATGACTTCAAATATTTGAAGAGCAATGGACAGTGCAAAAAAGAGGTGAGGAAGAGGGTGCAGGCAGGATGGAGTGGGTGGAGATGGATGTCAGGGCTGATGTGTGACAGAAGGATAGCAGCAAGAGTGAAAGGGAAGGTTTACAAGACAGTAGTGCGTCCTGCCAGGTTGAGATGGTTTGGACATGTGTTGAGGAGGAATAGTCGATATATTGGGCAATGTAGGAGATGGAGCTGCCGGCTAGAAGGAGAAGAGGTAGACCTCAGAGAAGGTTTATGGATGTAGTGAAGGTGGACATGGAGATGGTTGGTGTGAAAGTAGAGGAGGCAATGGATAGGGCAAGATGGAGGCAGATGATCCGCTGTGGCGACCCCTAAAGGGAGCAGCCGAAAGACGAAGAAGAAGAAGGTGAAGGTAGTATTAGGAGTCTTGCCCAAGAACTCTTATTGGTACAGTGCTGGGTGTTTACCCAGGCAGAGGGATTGAACCGCATTCTACAGCATAGTAAACAGAGTAAGCACTACACTACACCAACCATTCAGCAGCTTAAATCTTCCATCTTAAATCTTTCTCTTTACTATTTCGTTGGCTACTAGCTAGGCAAGATTGTTGTTTGCGTTGCTGTTATGACCAGCAGTCTGTGCACATCCTATAGGGTTAAATGTCAGTGAATTAGCAGTTAAACATTAATTAAAGCATGTATGGCTGTTTTTTGTTACGACTGTGTTGAAATAATTCTCCTTTTCATTAAAATAAAGCTTTGCTGATCATTCTACGTCTACCTGAAAACCAAATTCTGCTGCGGAGTCGCAACAAGGCAGAAAAAGAGTCGCACATTGCCGACCTCTGACCCAGATGAATGCAAAGTCTGTTCTTGTGCTCTGGTGTCCTTTCCCTTTCACCTGGATTCTCTTTCTCACCAGGCAGAATTAACTCACGCTGGGTGTGGCAGCGGCTTAAGAATGTAATAACACCGGAAGCTGTGTTAATCGTGATTGCAGTGAAACTGTCTGATGATGCCATGATGACTAAATAAAGTCTTTTAGAATAACATAGAAAAACACAAAAGTTTGGGCACCTTGTGAAATCATGTTTTGTTGATATTGAAAGTAAAAGTAAGAACAAACCCTCAACAGAGAACACACTCTTGCACATTGTAATGCGCAAACACCAGTGGCTGACAAATCATGTGCTTGAGTTAAAGTAGAGATACACAAGGTAAAATACTACTCCAGGAAAAGTAGAAGTTTATGGAAATGTTTACCATTATTCCAGAAGCGCATTTGTGAGGTCAGACACTGATGTTGGACCAGAAGGCCTGGCTCACAGTCTCCGCTCTAATTCATCCCAAAGGTGTTCTATCGGGTTGAGGTCAGGACTCTGTGCAGGCCAGTCAAGTTTTTCCACACCAAACTGGCTCAGCCATGTCTTTATGGACTGTGTCATGCGTCTGCCCCCCGGGCCCTGACGATGGCGGCCGAGAGAGCCGGCAGGTAGGCAGGGCCCAAACACTCAGCGACGAACCTTGGTGAGGACGCCAGGGAGAGAGCCACGAGTGTGGAGGGGGCAGAGCGCAAGCCACATGGACGTTGCTTTGTGCACTGGTGTGCAGTCATGTTGGAACAGGAAGGGGCCGTCCCCAAACTGTTCCCACAAAGTTGGGAGCATGAAATTGTCCTAAATCTCTTGGTGCTAAAGCATTAAGAGTTCCTTTAATTGGAACTATGGGGTCGAGCCCAACTCCTGAAAAACAACCCCACACCATAATCCCCCCTCCACCAAACTTTACATTTGGCACAGTGCAGTCAGACAAGTACTGTCTCCTGGCAACCGCCAAACCCAGACTCGTCCATCGGATTTCCAGATGGAGAAGCGTGATTCTTCACTCCAGAGAACACGTCTCCACTGCTCTAGAGTCCAGTGGCGGCGCTTTATACCACTGCATTTGACGCTTTGCATTGCGCTTGGTGATGTAAGGTTTGGATGCAGCTGCTCGGCCCTGGAAACCCATTCCGTGAAGCTCTCTATGCTGCTCTTGAGCTGATCTGGAGGCCACATGAAGTTTGGAGGTCTGTAGTGATTGACTGCAGAAAGTTGGCAACCTCTGCGCACTATGTGCCTCAGCGAATGACAGCAACCCATATGGCCTACCACTTCATGGCTGAGTTGCTGTCGTTCCTAATTGCTTCCACTTTGTTATAATACCACTAACAGTTGACTGTGGAATATTTAGTAGTGAAGAAATTTGCATAGGTGGCATCCTATCATGTTACCATGCTGGAATTCAGCCTAGGGGCTTGGTTTTATACACCTGTGGCCATGGAAGTGATTGAAACACCTGAATTCAATGATTTGGATGGGTGAGTGAATACTTTTGACAATATAGTGTACATTAATCACAGTAATCAAGTACAGCCTGTTAAATTCCCAAGGAAAGAGAAGTTGGTTAGTGGTAATGCAGACAAAAATTATGACTGATTTTCTTAAATAGTCACACACACACTAAAATGTAGGACACAGATTTTTAAAGAGTAGCCAATTTGGCTAATATTAGATTACAGACTACTTAGCCTACTTCTAGGTCTTTTTACTTATATCAACATTTTATCTAGTGGAATTATTTTACTCGATTGATTTTATTTATTTTTTGCTTTTTTGATAACATTGAAGAAGTGATTGTAACAAACTAAATAATCTATACGATAAAATTTAAAACCCAATGAAAATGTTTAAAATCAGGTTAAATCTTATAAAATTCAAGTACAAGAGTCTCATAATGACACTCAGATTTTATAAGATATATAAGCTACTTCAAGACCATGAAACTGAAATGATTTTATTCCATTGGCAGATATTTTTGCTTGTTTCAGAACGTTTGTTTGATTCAAGAAATAATGTTAAAACAAGCAAAATTATCAGCAAATGGAATAAGATATTTTTGCTGCTTTAAACGACCTAAAACAAGTATAAATATCTAGAATTGGGTTGAATAATTTTTAAATATTCTTGCAACAATCTCAAAGTTACAAATATTCCATATGTTGACTTTTAAAAAGCTTACTAAATATTGTATATGGTGTGCATAAAACTGTCTTTCTGATAGGCACCAGTGTGTAGCTCTGGGACACCATAAATCAGTTTTACTGGCTTGTGATCCTCAAGGTTCAATTCTAGGTCCAGGCTTATTGAATATATACATCATTGATTAAAGGGTTTTTTGCATCGTGAAAGGGTTCTTCATATTTACGGTGAATGTGCTATATATGGTTCTATACATAACCTTTGTGTAATTTGTTCTAAATATCACCAAAAAGGGTTCTTCTACTGTAACAAGCTTGACATTGTAACAATAGAAGAACCATTTTTTCTATGGTTGGTTGGTTTGGGAACTTTAGTGTTCAAAATAAAAATAATCTCAATATTAAATTAAAGAAGCAAACAAAATAATTGGTGTTATCCAAGCTCAGCCTTAAATGTTCCATTCGTCTGTCACATCACTCAGAAAGTGTGGTCGATATTGAGTTTGTATTACCATCCCCTTAATTTTGAGTTTTAGCTTCTTATTTCTGGACACAGCTTTAGGCTCCCAGTGGTAAAAATGAACAAATGGAACCATTCGTTCATACCCAAGGCTATAGGGCTTTTAAATTTGTGATATGTATTTCTTATAATGTTGGATTTAACCCTTGTGTGGTGTTGGTGTATGTGTTACTCGTTGTCTTGTGGAGACTCCACATTATATCAACACAGCTATAAAAAAACAGTTAAAATACCAGATGTTTAAAATATAATAAGTGTTCAGGGTAAGGTTCTCCTTTAGCAGCTGTAGCCAGTCAGCAGCCTGTCCATGTTGTCGACCCTCACACACACACACACACACACACACACTCACACACACACCCATATACAAACACACACACACACACACACACACTAACAGACACACATATTCAACACACACACACACACACACACACACACACACACACACACACACTAACAGACACACATTTTCAACACGTACACACACACACACACCCATATACAAACACACACACACACTAAAAGACACACATATTCAACACATACATACATACACACACACACACACACACACTAACAGACACACATATACAACACGTACACACACATATACAAACACATCCACACACACCCCCATATACAAACACATACACACACACACTAACAGCCACACATATACAACACGTACACACACATATACAAACACATACACACACATATATGGGTCATTCCATGGAAATGGCACATTTTGAGTCCTCATCTCCTCTTTAGGTGTATTTTATCTACTGGGTCACAAAAATCTATATTTTAACAGCTTTACACATACATTGAAATATCTCCTTTAATACAGTGTATTTTTTTTTATTTGATCTTTTTATGAGAACTTTGTTTATTTATTTATTTTTGCTGACACCACCTATTTTGTCATGTCCCTCATGGCCTTCAACGAAAGTATACTTAGAATATACCAAATACAACTATAAAAAAGTCCATATATTTTGATGTCAACCTAAACAACTGTCTGTGTTTAATTGTTTGTGATATTATTTTTCAAAATTAATTGATAATTATTTATTAAAATCACATTATTTAGTTCTGTACCTAAGTAACCCCTCAACCCCGTAACACAAATGAATCTCCCCCACAAAAACAATGGTATGATCCATATGATCCATATACATCTTGATGTCAAGAAGTGACATCACTCAAGTCTTTTGGACAACAGGACAGCAAAGACAGGCAAGTGGCTTCCTTCTTTTATTTAATTTTGGTCATTTATCTTGTGATATTGTGGTCGCCAAACTCAGTGACTCAACACCGTCACATGAAAAAAAGATAGAAAACTATTACTTATAAAAAAAGTTTTTTTTATTTCAAATCTATATGCTAATTCTGAATCTCATGCATGCCATGTGCTCTCTCTCTGGTATACAGTATGTAGAGCAGCGGCCATTTTGTGCAAAAATCACAACCCCGTCACACTCAACCCCGTTACATGTTTGACTGTGAGGTATACATATCAATGATACATTTAAGCAAAAAATTTGAAAATGTCAAAGTCCAATTTGAACCATTCTAGTGGAATGACCCATATACAAACACACACACACTAACAGCAGGCCATGTAGGAGGAGAACAGAATGAAGGACACAGCACCTCCACACTGTTATTCCCCACAGGTTCACCCCAACACCACATGAGTAATATAAATGTGTTGGGGGTGAACAGAGTGAAGGCACTGAAAAAGTGTTGTTTTATATGTTCCTCACAGAAAATGAGCAAAAGAAGAATCTGAAGTTTAAATGATAATAAATCATATTTTTTTCATTTGGTAAACATCTTGGTTGATGTAACTGATGTTGTCTTTTTATTTTGTTGTGTTCTCTGTTTAGTATATCTGAGTGTAAAACAAATTTCCCCTCTGGGGACAATCGAAGGAACTAAACTGAACCAAAAAGGAACTGAACTGAACTAAAAGGGTCACTGATACAGGTACCCTGGCATATGGCTGGATGTGAACATAACATGTGAACTATTCAGACTCAACTTTAACAAAGGTTAACACCTCAGTCAAGCAAAGCATTGTGATGTTTCTTGAGTAGATTCCCGTTTGTAGGTGGAGTCTAGAGGACCTGTGCCCATACTTGAAAAGTATGTTAGGCAATGCCACCTGGTTATCTTAAAAATAGCTGACTTTGTCTGCTGCACACATTTTCTCTACTTAGCCCCAAGAAGAGTTTCAGTCAGAGAGCAAAGACGTTTGGGAATTCCGCTTGAGTAGGTTTGACACATGGAGTTTTTAAGGAGTGTAGCCTTGGGAGTTCTGATTGTTTTGCAGCAGGTAAGCTATTTTGTTTCACCTGTGCACCAGGACATTGGACTTTATTTTTTAATTGGTCATCCTGACAAACAGCTCTGCTATTATTCAAATTAAGGTCCAGGAAACTTAGAGGGGGTAAAAAAAAACAGGGTATTCCAAACTAAACACACTTTACATTTTTACGGCATTTGGCAGACACTCTTATCCAGAGCAACTTACAATTGGATGATTTTACACAGGAAGGCAGTGTTAGGAGTCTTGCCCAAGGACTCTTATTGGTCTAGTATAAGGTGTTTACCCAAACAGGGAATTGAACCCCAGTCTACAGTATAGAAGGCAGAGGTGTTACCCACTACACTACACCAACCACAACCATGCTCATCACAATTCGCATCACGTGTTCAGTTTTTAAGATAAATCAATGTGCTTGAGATAAATGAAGACCATTTTCTCCATCATGAAGGTACTTTCGCCTGGCTTTGCTGGATCATCACCATGTTCACCTGGATTTGAATCCGAGCTGTATATTTTCAAAGTGGACAGACAGCAGCTTCAGAGAGGCGGGCGGCTCGGCAGAGGTACGGCAGCACTCACGCAGCGCTCAGACTGTATTTGAGTGAGCTTTAGCTCAAGTATTTCACACCACCAAAGGTGAAAGTTTGGTTTATTTATATTTCTCTAATAAGGATGTTGAAGCAGGTTTTTTCTGATGCCATGGGGTTTTGTTCATAATACTGTTTTTTTAGTTGTTTTATTATATGAATTTGTCTGAAAATATGTAGAAATAGAGGTGGGCAAAAATATAACATGACAATACTTTCATTTTGTCATTTTTATGATACGTTATAGGCATCACAGTATTGATTTTATCTGAAAATGAAACAGTAGTCCCATAGGAGAAGGTTGCTCAAGTATTCTGCTAATTTGAAGTAAGATTTAATCTTATAAAAAGGTTATCTTATTTGTAATACTTCTTCCTCATGGATATTCACTTGACAAGTATTCCGAAGGCACTTAATCGTTCCTGTAAATGAGCAGATTCATTTATCTCTATGATCTTAGTTGCCAGCACAACGGCAGCTTTTTCATGATCAGCAGTTATTTGTACTCACCACTTCAGTATTAAAGCTCAAACGGCCACAGTAATGGTGTCAGATTCTAATCAGATTTCACCTGGAGACTCTTGTATGAAGGTACTTTTTAACTGACTTTAGAGTAATATGTGACTGAAAATGAGAAGTATTGTACATGTTATATAACACAATGTTGGCGGTCCAGATCTCTATCGGAGTGCATGCTTTCTGTCCATCCCAAGAAGTCATCTTGTTCTTGTCTTTTAATGCTTCTGTCTTTCATTTTTATTCCAGTTGTTTTCAACATCTGCAGCGCAAGATCAAGGACAGTTTTTGACTCTGCAGACAAGCGCTTTCAAGTGGACGCTGATGGCACCGTGACACTGAAGAGACGGGTTACTCTACAAGAGTGTCAAAACATGTTCTCTGTCCATGCTTGGGATTCCAAGGGCAAGAGACACACTGTGTTTGTAAGTGTGAAATATGAGGCCAAGACTGGCCACCATCACCAGCAGGAAGACACTGAGGCAGTCGGCCCTGCACAGGTATGTGTGAAGCTAGCCTGACCCCTAGTGGATGTATGTGGAATGGACAGTCTTACTGGTAAATGTGTTGCTTCTTTAAAGTAGTTCTGAATGACATTAATGACTTAATGACACAGCCTTTACATTTACATCAGGCAGACACTTTTATCCAGAGGAGAATGTGGTATTAGGAGTCTTGCCCAAGGACTCTTATTGGTGTAGTGGGGTGTGCTTGCAGTGACAGGGAATTGAACCCTTGCTACATGGAGGGCAGCTGACCTGTGCTCTAACCCATGATTTGTGCCTCAGACTGTGATGGCTGCATTCCTTTAGTCTTAGTGATGTGGAGAACATCCACTCCCTGAATACTGCTGAAGAGATCTGATGGCATGATTAAAAATAACAGACGGCTTTGAGACGTGAGGAACTTTTTACGCATGAGGAAAAATCGGGAGTCATATGTTTGCCTGTGTGCTTTTTGGTGAAGATCCTTTTTGTGAACTTTAACATGGGAGAGTGTGTGCTTGTATTTGCGTAACTGAAATTAAAGAGACAAAGCACAAGCATGTCTGAGGATCATCACAGAATCATGCTATGTTTGTTCCTCAGAGTGAGTCCCGCTCTGCTCTCCCAGCTCTGGAGTGTCCAAAGTCTTCAAGGGGGTTGAAGAGGCAAAAGAGAGAGTGGGTTGCTCCAATAATAAACATCTTAGAGGATGAACGTGGACCTTTCCCTCAGTTCTTGTACCAGGTGTGTAATTAATTTAACCTGCAAACCTTACAGCTACAGCTATTGTATTTTTTTTATTTTCTTTTTACCAAGTACCCTATTTGTGTCCAGATCCAATCCAGTCGTGCTAAGCAATTTAAGATGGTGTACAGCATCAGTGGTGAAGGAGCTGACCAGGATCCAAAAGGACTTTTCACCATAAATAGAAACAATGGCTCACTCTATGTTACAAGGCCCCTGGATAGAGAGGCCAAAGATAAATATGTGGTAAGTGAGTTTAGTTCTGCTGGTTTGGCTGGATTTTTGTTCTTGTTTTCCTATTTGCATAGGATGACTTATTATTATTATTATTATTATTATTATTATTATTAATTTTTTTTCTACTTGTGGATCACATTGAAAAGTACAGGGATGCCATTTGAAGCTGGAAGTGCTGAATTTCTTTCTTTTTTTTTCCCCCTTTGAATTGTTTGGATGATTTACTTGAAACAGAGCGTATCATAGTGCTGAGAGACATACACATATAACCAGCACGGCAACTGCTGATGCACACCCTGCTGTCTCTGCACAAGGTCAAGCTACATGCATCTAGCAGGAGATTACTGCAGTGGGCAATAGAAGTGAGAAATAATTACTCGAGCTGGAAAAACACATTTTAAAATCAATATTAGGCCAATATTGAGGCACAATAATAGTCCACAACTTCTGCTTGTGTTTACGGACATGTCCCCAAAGTTATGGGAGGCAAATCCAGCCAAAAAAGAAATTAAAATGAAAAACATGAAATGCAAATACAAACCTCTTGTTGCCTTTTCCAAACAAAAACTTGAAAAAGAAATGAAATACCTACATCTGCAATTTCTTTTTCTACATACGCAGGAGTCATAAGTGACAGAAATAAAAATGAATTTCAAACTGTTACTTGTCATTTCATTTCAGTCATTATTCTGGTATTTCATGGCTGTATCTAAAATGGAAAAGCTAATAGAGAAAAGAAAATCCAAGCGTCATCCAAGCATAAAATGATGCATATCTGACAAAATTAAAATGCGAAATGGATAAATCACCAGCAAAGTGATAGTTTGCAATTCAGATTTCAGCACTGATTAAAAAAGCAAACGCAAACGAACATCGGCGCCACCTGCTGGAAATTTACTTTTCATTTCCCACTTTGCTTTTTCGTTTTCAAACTGACCAACATGCAAATATATGTTAAGTAGCACTAGGCGGGGCTACAGGGTACATTTTAGGCCATCCTCAGACTTCAGAGTCAGAACAGCATCATTCCTCAAGCTGAATGACTACGAGTCTCGGGAAAAAACATTGTCATGTCTCAGAGCTGGTGAACAAAGTTGGCCACCAGGTGGCAAGAGAAGCAGTTCACTTCACAAATACAGCTGGTGTCACAAAAGGTTCTTCCACACACTGCATTCAACTGCATTCACACTTCCAGCAGAGAAGTCTCTAAATCACCAAAACAATATAGTGCAACTTTAATTGAGTAGAACTCAAGAAATCGGTCCGAGCCTCATTCATTTAATTGTATTTTTTTCCTGCCAACTCCAGCTTCAAGCCCATGCTGAAGCCGCTGATGGTGACGATAGGGAAAAGCCCATGGATATTATTGTCATTGTGTTGGACAAGAATGATAATACACCTATCTTCACCCAAAATCCTTTCCTTGGCACTGTTCCAGAAGCTTCAGCAATAGGTATCTATAATAAGTGTCCTAAATGGGTTTGAAGCGGCCAAGATCTGCTACTTATCATGGTCTATAGTGGTGTTTTCTCCTTTCACTGTGTTCTCAACATTTCATTCTCTCTTTCTTTGAAGGGTTTGAGTTCATGACTGTCACAGCTACTGATGCAGATAAACCCAACACTGAATATGCTGATATCACATACTCCATCCTTAGTCAGAATCCACAAGAGCCAAACGCAGCCATGTTCACCATTAATCCTGTTACCGGAGTAATCAGAGTGAACGCTGCAGGACTGGACAGAGAGGTGAGAGCAGATATGAGATTAATAAATGTTGAGTTGATGTGGAACGTGGTAATAAATGAAAGCAGTTTCAGAACATCAGTGTAATGACTCTAATCTCTTTCAGAAATATCCTGAATACACCTTGGAGATTGCTGCTGCAGATAGCTATCTCGTAGGCACTGGAACAGCTGTTATTACTGTAACGGACAGCAACGACCATGCACCCCAGTTTGAAAAGACCTCGGTAAGGCGGTTATAAAACACCATGGCTTACAGAGAGAATGATTTACATTAAACTGATCTGAATGCAGTGATTTAAATGTGTTTAATCCTGAAATGTTCACCAGGTTATTGATCTGGTTATTGATCTGACCCAGAAGTAAAGATTATTTCAATAATCTGTTAATCAGTCCACTGTAATTTCAAATAGCCAAGAAGGAAGTTGTCAGTTGTTAAAAAAAGAATATTTAACATTAAATACAGTTTTGTTTAAACAGATACCAACATTATTTCAACTTCTGGGCTCTTTCGAATACAAAATCATATTTTTAATCTCATATTTCTAAGTTTTAATAAAGAAAGGGGGTTTTATTACAGGAAAAGATGCCATTTTAATCATTGTGAAAAATGCAGAAGCCAAAAAACATTACTTTCCATCTAATAATGAAGCTTAGTTTCTGTGTGGTTGGTAATACACTAATGAAACCTGATGTTTTGACTTAATCTGTTTTTGTTTGGATGGCAAGCCAAAGTCCAAAGGGCACAGTTACTATCTGGGTTTTCAAAACGTAAGGAAATGTACAATTTAACCAATCAGTTCTAAAACACAGCTGATCCTCTTAGCCAGTATTTTCTCATTCACTAAATTAAAACATGCTGAAAATCAGTGACACAGCATTATTGATTTATAAGGTTTTAGTATCTTAGTTACTCACAATGATGAGCTTCTGCTGCGGATGCAGGGTTTTATCTAAAATGCTCACACACAGTTGTCACAGTAGCCAACTAATCAATACAACTTGTTTCCAAAAAAATGATCAATTATGTTGATTTAGCCATAGTGCATTCAATCTGATTTATTGTTTATGTGCTCAAACTAGAAAATGTAGTTACTTGTATGGTAGTATTAACGCAAGCATTTGTCCTTCAGTACAACGTGTCCATCCCAGAGAATAAAGTAGAAGCTGTTGTGGTGAAGATGCCAGTGACCGATGGAGATGAACCTCATTCTCCTGCCTGGAGAGCCAAGTTCAGGATCATTAATGGTAACAACGGAGGTTTTTTCGCTGTTAACACGGGACCAAACGAACAGGAGGGCATCATCACTACGGTTAAGGTACTTCAGTTCCCCGTTTGTTTTGGCATTTCTCGTGGCTGTGGGGGGTCTCAGTTCTTGTATTCACTGACTTCTGACTTTTGCTCTGTATTGGGCAGTTGTGGGCTGGAGGTTAGGGAACTGGCCCTGTGACCGGAAGGTTGCCGGTTAGATCCCCAGTGCCGTCAGTCCATGACTGAGGTGTCCTTGAGCAAGACGCCTAACCCCCAGCTGCTCCCTGGGTGCCATGGATAGGGCTGCCCCCTGCTCTGGGCAAGTGTGCTCACTGCCCCATAGTGTGTGTGTGTGTGTGTGTGTGTATTCACTAGTGTGTATGTGGTGTTTCACTTCACGGATGGGTTAAATGCGGAGGTGGAATTTCCCCGTTTGTGGGATTAAAAAAGTATCACTTATTGTGCTTTCAGCCATTGGACTTTGAGCAGAACAGCAAGTTCACTCTGTTGGTGGTTGCGGAGAACGACGTTCCGTTTGCCAAGCCTCTGACCACGTCCACTGCCACGGTCACTGTGAACGTTCTGGATGTGAATGAAGCTCCAGTTTTTGATCCAGAGGAGAAATTCATTTCTACACCTGAAGACTTGGCGGTTGGTAGTGAACTGACAGTGTACACCGCCACTGATCCAGACACAGCCAGGACTCAGAAAGTGACGTAAGATATAATTTTATCTTGCTACTCAGACGTTCTCCGTGCCGTCCACCCTGTGTGTGATGTTGGGCGTTGTGCTTTTTGCTCAGGTACGTAAGCACAGAGAGTAATTTGGCATCGTGTTTTGTTTTGCAGGTATCGTGTACATACTGATCCTGCTGGCTGGGTGAGTGTTGATGGAGAGACTGGACTGGTCAAAGTGAGGAGCCCCATGGACAGAGAGTCTCCTTTTGTGAAAGATGGCGTCTACAAAGCTCTGATTCTTGCCATGGATGATGGTAACCCCTTTTCCTCATCCTGTATTAGAAGGAAATGAGTAGTGGTGCAGCTTATTCTAACAGGCTTCCCCATGATTACAGATCCAACTCCAGCAACTGGTACAGGAACCCTTGTGATTGAGTTGAAGGATGTGAATGATATTGCTCCTTCCATTGAGGAGAGAGAGATCAGTGTGTGCAATAAGGAGTCAGCTCCAGTGCTGCTGTCTGTGATTGATAACGATGGGCCTGGCTTTGCTGCTCCATACCGAGTGGAACTCCAGGGAGACAGCAAGAACAACTGGACTGCCACGATGAACGAGACAAGTATGTCCTCCTTTTTTGGGGGAAATTCAATGTGGCCCCAATAGTTACTTTTCCACCAAATGCCCTTTTTTTTTGGTGATAGAAGTGGTTTATATAGTGAGAGGTCACATGACACTTATTTTAGGGGAATAGGTTTTCACAACATGTCAGGCATCCACTAACAATTTTTATTTCCTCAGGTTGAACAGAAAGTTTACCTTACCTTTACCTTAATCACCCATTTTTTAGAACCGTTGATGACTTTAAAATGTCCTTTGAAAAGATTTAGCTTATATGAACTACTTAAATTAATTTGTGTGTGTGGTGTCCCTTCCCTTTTTGTGTAGAAACTGGAATTGTACTTAGGCTCAAGATTCCACTGAAACGCGGAGAGTACAATGTTGTTATGAGGGTTTATGACAACCTGGCCCTCTACCAGGACAATACCATCCGCGCTTTAGTATGTGACTGCACAGGAGACGATTTTCAATGCACCGAGAAGGCTGTGGCAGGCTTTGGCCTGCCTGGGATACTTGGAATACTTGGGGCTATCTTGGCTCTGCTAGGTATGATGCTCTATTCCCCTTGAAATGCGGATACACGCACGCACAAAACGACTGAACATTTGTCATTTCAAGTTCACCTCCATGTATCTACACACTTGGTGGTGTGTTGTGCTAGTCTGAGTGGATTAGTCACAGCAGTGTTGCTGAAGTATTTAAACATCTCTGTGTCACTGCTGGACAGAGATTAGTCCACCAACCAAAAATATCCAGTCATCAGCGTCCTGTGACCACCGATGAAGTACTAAAAGATGATCAACACAAACTGTGCAGCAACAGATGAGCTATCATCTCTGACTTTACATCTACAGTGTGGAGCAACATGGTGTCTAGAGTGGGCAGTGTGCGAAGATTGTTTAAAAACTCCAGCAGCGCTCCTGTGTATGATCTCCTCATACCAGCGCAACACACACCACCACCACATCAATGTCTTTGCAGTGCTGAGAATGACCCACCACCAAATAATAATTGCTCTGTGGGGGTCCTGAGCATTGAAGAACAGGGTAAAGGGGCTAACAAAGTATCAGAAACAGATGGACTGCAGTCTGTAACTGTAGAACTACAGTGTGTACTAATATGGTAAGTGTAGGTGATGAAAAGGACTGTGTAGACAGAAGGAGGTGAACAGACATGGCAGTGCAGTGACATTGTAATATAAATAAAGGAATTTGGATTTGCTCTTGATGTTGGTGTGTGATGTGCTTCTCCATGCAGTGCTGCTCCTCCTGCTGCTCCTGTTTGCAAGGAGGAAGAGGTCAGAGAAAAAGGAGCCTCTGCTTGCTGATGATGACATCAGGGACAACGTCTACTACTATGATGAAGAAGGCGGTGGAGAGGATGATCAGGTTGGTTTAGTGGATGTTTTTGTTTTTGTTCATCCACAGTTGGTCCCCGTCATGTTCTTATAATGGATTTTCATTTGCACAGGACTTTGACTTAAGTGTGCTGCACAGGGGCCTCGACAGCCGTCCTGATGTGTTACGTAATGACATGGCTCCAACCTTTATGCCTGCACCCCAGTACCGGCCTCGCCCCGCCAACCCTGAGGAGATTGGCACTTTCATTGATGATGTAAGTGGTGTAACGAGCTGCATTTGTATTTATTTTTTTCCATTTTATCCCGCTTTCTGTTGAAATACAGAAATTTAAGCATATTTACCATTGTAACAAATTTTTAATCAAAACAGTTTGATTTCTTATGTGTAGCAAACCATAATTAGAAATTGTTTGTGAGGCTTTTGTCAGAACAAAAAGAAAAAGATTCAGCGAATAGCGAAATGAATGTATACACAGTACTTACGGTTACATACATGTGCTGTAGAATCTGAAGGCAGCAGACAACGACCCCACGGCTCCCCCCTACGACTCCCTGCTGGTGTTTGACTACGAGGGAGGTGGATCGGACGCCGGCTCTCTCAGCTCCCTGAACTCCTCCAGCTCTGGGGACCAGGACTATGACTGCCTGGGGGATTGGGGCCCACGCTTCAAGAAGCTCGCTGACATGTACGGGGGAGGAGAAGACGACTTACTTTAGATAAAGTTCTACTTTGGCATGAAGAGGATGAATGAATGGATAAGTGTAAATATGGTTTACAGTTTTATAGGTATTGTCATGTCAATACAGCAATACTGGCAAGTAAAGAAGGCTAATCTTTAGCATATGCTAAAGCCCCAACAATCAAAGCAATTAATCAATGCTTTATGAATATTTTGTCAAGCACCTCTGTTTATTCTACCTCTTATATAACAAACCAGTCTGAAATACGTTTATTCCTTTCTGCACTATGGCTGTGTTTACATGCAAAGACTTTTGCCAATCCGATTGAATACACTCGGATTACAGATTCAGACTGAGGTGTTTATGTACACACTCTATTCAACAGTCTGATAGGAAATCTTTGTCTACATGCTCACTACAATAATCCAATGCAAAATGCGTGGAGTAGCACGTAGAGTAAACATTACCATGAAAGCGAGCATCGTGTGAGTATCAGTCTGAATGAGATGAGCAGCAGCGAGCAGTGCTTGTGTTTTTAATTGCCTTAATCTGATGTCAGACTCAGAAAAACTTCCTTCACGTGTACTTACAAAGGAAGCGGCGAGAGGAAGACGTCGTGCTATGAGAAACACAAGCTGGTCGTCCGTCCCACCGCCGCCTCTGCAGACCAGTTTCTGCTCCCACCATGTTGAACATTATAAAACTTTCTCCATGACGTGACGCACATGCGCAGAACGTATTTACACATTCTGATTAGAGTGTAATTGGATTCAGGTGTTTATACAGCTATTATTCTTCTATTTAATGGATTATTTACAGGATTACCCACCTCATTTAATTGGATAGAAATTGTATTCCGAATGGCCTACATTGGATTAGTCTATTCCGATTGAGCTATTAGTTGGATTATTAACGGATTATCAGGCTGTATGCAAATGTGGCTATTGTACAGTATCTCACAAAAGTGAGTACACCCCTCTCATTTCTGCAAATATTTTTCCATGGGACAACACTATAGAAATGAACATGAATACGCATATTATATTATTTTGTTCTGTTCCTTTAAAATACAGCACTCCCAAGTAGACTGGAAATACGCTATTTTTATACGTGTGTGATAGTTGACTGCACTCCGTTATTACAGCATTTGCTGGGGCATTGAGCTGAAAAGTCATTCTAAATAAGTCTGAATAATGAATCCAGTGATCAATGTGCCAAATAAATTTCACAGAAATAATAACATGGAGTCCTACTATAATGACTTTTTCTAATTGATGTTCTCAAAGGGGTGCAAAATAGTGCAAAGGTCAGCCATCATCATTGAAGCAGTCACTATAATGAAGTCCTGCTACATTGTGTGAATGTTTTTACGGTGAAAATCTGCCATCAGGGCGGTTACTAGTCGGTTATAACCTGAAGCTGCACTCAAAAATCAGCCTGTTTCATATATTGTTGTTCTTTTTCTATTCATTTTGCTTCAGGGCGCAGCTAGTGCTCACTCTCTGCATTAAGAAAATGTTCACAACCACCCAAATAAATCTCTACATCGGTGTATTACAGCATTATTTGTTACACATTGTGGTCTATGTGAACTACCACAATAATACTTGGCCCTGCACCTTCAGCAGTGCTGCTTTGTGAGCTACATTGTGTAATAGGCTACATGACTAACTCAATGTTTACTGTCATTTATTACATTAGCTGAATTCTCCTTACAGTCCATGCCGGCTTTTGATGAGGCAGGCCAGATTTCATCAGAGGTGAAACCAGTGCTGAGTTCCTGCTAATGCTACAGCTGGTTAGCATGTTGCCCACTCAAATATTATTCTCTTAAGATGTGACCTCACACCTTTTTTCCTAGGAGTTTGGCACCCCAGTAAAATCACTGAGACTAATCTGGTCATGCCACTGAAAGCCTGGCTGCGCCCCTGTGTTCTCCTGCTAGCACTCTTTGCAGTCCATGTCTAAGGTGGGTCTGAAAAAGAAAGGATCGTTAAATGTGTGGCAGTGAACTCTTAAAATCATGAACTGAAACTGAAAAAAGTAAAATAAAACGTTACAGTATTAGGATCATTATCTTTCTGGTTCGCAACTGGAAAATTTCACGGCTAACATTAGCTAGCCGAGTAAAACACTGGCTAACAGTTAGCCTTAGGTAGTTGGAAGGAAGTAATAAGGAAATACGAAGTAAATAGGAATGTTCTATTTAAAAAGAACCCACATCTTTGGGTTTTTACTATAAAACAAGCTTTAGGTTAGCTAATATTAAACCTAACCAAATGAAAACAACTGCCTGCCTATAGTGCTGCTAGTCATTCAGCAAGCTAGCAAGGACTACTCCATTAATTCTTATGGTGTGGGATTTTGTGGGATTATGACTGAATCTTTGTTTTAGCACGTTAGATCTTTCAAAATTTAATAGAATTGAACCGTATATATTCTATAACCTCAGAAACAACCCAAGGCAGTTCGGGACGGGTCCAACATCCCTGCCGATAGCAAGAGGATAGTGGCACCAGAGGATTCTGGTTCCATTGACTTATATTACAAGGTTTTGTTCCGACAGCAACTTTATAATATCTTAGTTTATTTTCTAAAATAAAAGTCTGTGTGCATTTAAAATCTGTTTGAGGAGATTAAATACTAGTTAGAGCTTGTTTGCAGGACAATGATTTGGGTGGTCTGAAGGTGGACCACCAGTGGCAAACAGATTATCTGGGACAGCTCGACAGCCCAGACCTTGTAACCCCAGTCTGTGAGACGATTGCTAGGCCTCTTGATGACCTCTTGGCTGCATCATGCTACTCATGTGACATCTGTGTCCACTGTACCACTTTAGGTCACTGGTGACCAACCCTCCTCATGGAGATCTACCATCTTGCAGGTTTAATCAGGTTTCAGCTAAGCAGGGTGGTCAATAACTACTTTGACCAAGTGTAGTTTAATACAACTAAGACTCATGAAAGAGGGGTTAGTGACCGGCTGCCTTTACACATTCTTCACAGGCCTGTCCATCAGTGTAAGCCACTTTTGCATCACTAGATGGCAGCAAAATACCTTCTACCCCACAATGTTTGGCAAAATCACAGTGTTACAAGTTGCTTGCATGCCAAAATCAGGACGAATAACTGTGGGTCACTCACAGTGTCCAAAAAATGTTGAGGCAGGCGGATATTGTAGTCAGTCACTTTTCATATTTTTATATAGTGGACGCTTCATTTTATTGTAATAGTGCCAGCCTAATTTACATATCAATAAGAGGGAGGACAAGTCTAGCAGTTATATCTAATTATTTTACAGCCCACGTAATAGATTAACCATATGTATGTGAAATATTACTCTAAAGATAACATGGTATAATATCTGAAACACTGAGTAATATTTCAAAGTAGTTCAAAAATGTACGTAGATTGTTTTTACAGAGCTTTTAGATTATAACGGAAAAGAAAGTGGCAAAATACTGTTTTAGAGTATGTTGTATTGTAGTTCATGTGCATGTTTACTTTTAATGACACATCTATATGACTTTTCATTACTTTAAATAAATAAATATTATAACAATAATAAAAATATTAGCTGACTATCTCAGTACTTATGGCAACCCTGCTGCTATTTTGGGGATGCGTTTGATTAATTGGTTATTTGGCAATAAAAATAATCCTTTCACTTATTTGAACACATCCAGCCCATTCAAATGTAAATCCTTCTAGTTCCAGTTCCTGTTTTGTTAACCCAATTCAGCAGCACCTCGGAGTTGCCCTTTTCAGTCGGACATTTCAACAGGACACTTTGCCTCGTCGTTGGGAGAGAACCTCCTCACAATACGACATGGTTTCTATGGGCTGATGAGTAACATGCGGACAGAAACAGAGAAGAAAAGGAACCAAAGGCCTCTTCTCAGCCACTTCAGCTCCTGCTTCACCCAGCTCTGAGAAACTATTCAGTCACATTGTTTTTGAGACCACAGAGCACGTTTTATGCGTGTGGTATTACTTTGGGTTTGCTAAATTAGTCAAGAACGACTGAGGATGAAACTAAAACCATTTTTTTAATCACGCTCCGCACACTATATTACATAGGAGTCATTATTGTATCATGTATTTCCAAATAGTGTAACTACATCCAACAGGGAGCATGAGTAAAAGTACTAAAGTATTTACCTTCAAATGTACTTAAGTATCGAAAGTAAAAGTACTAAAAGAGTAATTCTGGCTCTGATGTCCTGTTATCATTTTTATAACCAGACTGGTTTCATGAACTCATTTCAGGTGAAAGTCCTCCAGCGTCTCTCTTGGTAAACCAGTCTTTTAATAGAACGTCATTAATTAGCGACGCTGACGTCTATTAAAATGATCATAAGTACAAAACACTGAAGGTAAACAGTTTCCATCAGGGAGAACCGAGTAGATCTGAAATCACTTTTTACACACAAGCAAAGTTTCAGTTTCAGATTTATTTACAACTTAGTTCCAAGTTTAAGTTGAATAAAAACTGGCTTTAAACTCAGGATCACAGATGAGCTCCTTTACTATGTTGATCTGTAGGCCTCTGATCATAAACATAAACCAGCCCAGACTAATTTACTATAAAATGAAATGGTGTTTGTAGAAATTCAGAAAAAAATCTGCGTCAGTCACGACTGCATATGTGGACATATTTCTATATTGTGCTCTATTTACACAAAGTTAGGTTAGTTCATCATTTAGGTCGACGTGTGTGCTCCCAAATTTTTACGCTGCTGCACTGATGTTGAACTGTGTGCTGCACTGGGTCGGTATGATGCTTTGTGGTGCTTTTGTTTTGACACGTTACATTTTTATACACACAAAAACAAAAGGAATGACAGATTTCACAAAATGTAGCAGAGGAAAAAGTCAGATATTAGATTCTGAAATTTAGTGGAGAAAGTAAAAACTCGCCCAAAATGGAAAAACTTAAGTACAGATACACAAAAAAATTAATTAAGTACAGAAACTAATTACATTTACTTAGTTACTGTCCACCACTGGAGGTAACAGCGCTAAATCATGACTCCAGTAAAAATAAAAATATATCACTGCTTTCAGAACAAAACCTCGTGTCTCCAAAATGGTAACTTTACACTTTACAGGAAAGGGAAAAAACATACTTTACTTTTAATGTCAGTGGAACCACTTTTTTAAAAGTAATTTTGGGCCATTTCTTTTGGTCCCTTCATCATTAAATTTACACAAACTGAAAAAAAATATTTAAAGTATGACAAAAACTGTTCTATAGACTGCTTTACCATTTAGCTATGTAGCTTGCTAATAAAAAACGGATTGTTAGCATGCAAGTAAAACACTGAAGAACCATTTATTTTAGGTAGTTACAGTGATGGTGATGGATAAGCAATACGCAGAGATGCTATATTTAAAAAGAAAACGAGCAGCACATTAGTTATGATTAATCTCGACCAGGTGAAAATACAGTGAAAAGCTGTATCGCTGCTAGCTAACGTTATCTAGCTAGCTAACAGGCTAGCAGGTGCTAGCCCAGAGGTCAGCAATCCAAATGTTAAGAAGAGCCATTAAATCCTTTCAGCAAAAATCAAACCACCTTCAGAGCCACAACTTATGTCCGTTTTACCACCTTGGCTGTAAATATGTCTCAGTACGTAATCACTAACATGGGCTAAAATATATAAACGAAAACGCAGACGCGCTTTGCTCTGCTTTAAGCTTTAGCTCAGCTATAGCCGCGTTTCTTGCATCTTCAGCAGCAAAATTTTCCACAGAAGTAGAAGAGTTTCTCGTTAAATGTCTCTGAAAATGAGGCTGAAGTCACTTCTCATTTTCCTGCTTCTGGTTCAAATTTTCCCGTTCCACCCTAAATGGTGCCTGAGGCGCCAGAATGCAACTGCTGCACCATTTAAGGTGGAACGGGACAAATCGAAAATTTTAGTGTTTGACAGTTTCTTGTTGCACATTAAACGCAACCGCTAAAAGGGCCAGATTAAAAAGCTTAACTAATTTATGGGCCAGTTGTGTTTTTATTTTATTTTATTTAACATTTTGCCATGAACCCAACTGCCCATTGCTGCGACAGCAAAATAGGCACTGGATACTTGAACATTCAAAAATAATTGAAAATAAAAATAGTTTTTTATAAAACAATAGACTACATTACATTTTCAAAACCGCACATTCGCTTGAACTAGACACTGCGTGGTGCTGTCTTATAGATCATCGTTGGGGAGCGGGTGGTAACACACATGCACTCACCAGCCACTTGCTAGTAAAAGGTTGTACCCCGTTTTGCCTTCAGAACTGCCTTAATTCTTCATGGCAGACTTACAACAAGGTGTTGGAAACGTTCCTCAGAGGTTTTGGTTGGTTATTTGAGTTACTATTGCCTTATTATGATCTTGAACCAGTCTGCCCATTCTCCTCTGACCTCTCACATCAACAAGGCATTTTCGTCCACACAACTGACCGCTCACTGGATATTTTCTCTTTTTCGGACCGTTCTCTGTAAGTCCTAGAGATGGTTGTGTGTGAAAATCCCAGTAGATCAGCAGTTTCTGAAATACTCAGACCAGCCCGTCTGGCACCAACAACCACGCCACGTTCAGAGTCCCTTAAATCCCCTTTCTCCCCCATTCTGATACTCGGTCTGCACTTCAGTAAGTTGTCTTGACCACCTCTACATGCCTAAATGCTGTGAGTTGCGGCCGTGTGATTGGCTGAATAGCTATTTGTGTTAACAAGCAACTGTACCTAATAAAGTGGCCGGTGAGTGTATGTTGCAGTGCATGCTGGGAACAGTAACGCAGTTCATGCTGAGATGGGCTAACATTAATACACACACACACACACCTTCTACGCTTCTCCTTTTGGGTCGCACAGGGAGCTGGAGCCTATCCCAGCTATCATCAGGTGGAAGGCAGGATACACCCTGGACAGGTCGCCTGTCCATCGCAGGGCACACAGACAGATAGACAGACATACACAGTCACACACACACACTCATACCTAGGGGCAATGTAACATGTCCAATTGGCCTAACTGCATGTCTTTGGACTGTGGGAGGAAACTGCAGAACCCGGAGGAAACGCATGCAACAGCACCAGCCCCTAATATTAATATAAAATTTAAATAATTTTAAATAATTTGCCTGCCGAATAGGATTGTGCCATCGGGTGCTCTATAGCCTGGACGTTGTCACCCCAGGCTCTCAGTGAGGCCCAGTCTGCAATAAGATTGTCTTTCAGTGAACGGGGCTTTTGTAACTGGCTGCATCATGCCAGATCACTCTGTGATATGAGAGGAGATCTGCCCACTAACTGTCCTACCTTCTTGCAGTTTTCAGTCAAGCAGGGCCAGCAAAGATTACCTTGATCAGGTGTGCTATACTAGAGTTAAACCTGAAACATAAGAAGTGGGGGCGACCAACTGCCTTTACACACAGCAACTTTGCATCACTAGATGGCGCCAAAAAGCTTCCTACCTCCTGGTTTTGGTGAAGTCAGGACTCACAGTGTTGTAACATGTCTTAATATGTTTACAAGCCACGTCCAGGACCCTCGTGGTATCCCAACTGTAGAGGCAGGCTGATATTGAAGTTTACACATAGATACGAGGGAGGACCAAGTCTAGCAGTTATACATAATATTTGGTAATACTTTATATTAAGGGTCATTAATCAGGAACAAATGAGTAAGTCATACATTAACAACCAGAAGATTAAATTACTAATGCATGTACTAATGAATATAGATGAAGGTAATGAAGGTTTTCTTTAACGTCTGAATTTATCAGGAATTCATGTGTTAATTAAGCATAAGTTAGTCCACTTTGGCCTGCTGTTAGAAGCTCTGTTAGTTTCATTCTACATATGCAATTTATATTATTATCTATATCATACTGCAGTGTCACACTGTTGCAATATGGATGTAAACTGTTGTGATTATTTATTGAAAATATGCATTTTAATTAATTAAAACTGTGAATAATGTTACTATATACCAGAGGTCATTAATAGGTCGACCACAATCCGAAGCCGGATCCAGACGCTGTCCTATGCGGACTTGGATCTACAACCGATCAACTATGGAGAATTATTTAATTTCGACAGGGTGGTTCTATTTTAATTGGTAAATGAGTCCTAGTCATTACGGTACCGGTTTAGCGCCCCAGGAAACTCACAGACCAATCGCATGAGTTGTAAAAATCACATGTGACGCTACTCAGCCAATCAGATCTGTGCATTACAATAAGCGCTGAGACTCGATTGAGGGATGAGGGAGGGATGAGGCGAGAAACAGCAGTCGGAGAAGAAAGTGAGTCAGATTATTTCACGTGATGTGCTCTAAAAAGACAAAAATGACAATAATTGTTATTGAAATGTTACTGAATTGTACTTTATTTGATTTGATATTCAGTTGTTGACTACAGAAGATATAATATAATAATTAATATAACTTCTCGGCTCCTTCAGTGAGCAGTATATGGCACCGAATCATAATAGCAGTTAATGTTAGACATTATGATGAGGAAATTTTCTTTGGACCTTGTTGAACTTTAATTAAAGATCCCTGCTATGTACCATTGTTATTATGAAAAATACATACCTTTAGAAAAATTCAAATTTGTGTTTATCGTTATATATCTCTTATCCTTTTCAAAGATTTGTTATATCCAAAAGCATCGTGTGACTATTAAGATTGTGGCGTCAGGCACGTCTGGTCATGCACTCGGAGGAAAGCTCTAACCGCCAGATCTGCTACATCAGCTAACAGACGTCTGCGCTAACTAGCATTACGTTGAGTGATGGGGGGAGAGAGGAGAGCAAGGCCAATTGCGCTCTCTTGGACTCCCAGCTGCGGATGGCTGTATTGCTGGAGTTTTTGTGTCCACTCACTGTCCACTCTATCAGACACTCCTACCTTGTAGATGTAAAGTCAGAGATGACAGCTCATCTGCTGCTGCACAGTTTGTGTTGGTCATCCTCTAGTCCTTCATCACTGCCCACAGGACGCTGTTGGCTGGATATTTTTGGTTGGTGGACTATTCTCAGTCCAGCAGTGACACTGCGGTGCTTAAACACTCCAGCAGCACTGCTGTGTCTGATCCACTCAGACCAGCGCAACACACACTAACACACCACCATCACGTCAGTGTTACTGCAGTGCTGAGAATGATCCACCGCCCAAGTTGTACCTGCTCTGTGAGGGTCCGTGGAGGTCCTGACCACTGAAGAACAGGGTAAAAGGGGGTAACAAAGTATCAGAGAAACAGAAGGACTACAGTCTCTAACTGTAGAACTACAAAGTGCAGCTATACAGTAAGTGGAGCTGATAAGATGGAAAATGAGCACAGAAACAAGGAGGTGGTCAGAATGTTATGCCTGATATACTTATCATCATCACTGTTCTAGTGCAAAAGCAGGACTGTTATTTTGATAATGCAATGAATAACCCCTACTATTTTGTTAGGTTCTGATCAATAATAAAGTCAGAATAATTAACTGCCTTATTTCAGGAGGGCACAACAATGTAAATTCATCCTGAACAATCTGTTTAATCGGTACTAAAGTGTGAATGGTTCATCACTTTACTTCAGCAGGTACAAACCTTATTAATTCATCCTGAATGATCAGTTATATTTTATAATGTATTGAGAATTGACTCTACATAGTGTTGTATTTTCCTCACTCTGACGCACCTCAACCAGCACAAGAGGAGTTTGCAAATTAAATCAATCAGGTATAAAGATGAGGAAAACAATAAAAATGTGGCGTAATGTAAAATGATGCAAAATGCAAAATGGATGAATCAACAGAAAAGTGGCCATTTGTAATGCTGGTCAATTTGAAAATGAAAAAGCAAAGTGGGAAATGAAAAGTAAATCACCAGCAGGTGGCACCTGTGTCATTTCACATTTGCCTTTATATTCTAACACTTAAAGCGTATCCACGCCAAAAACTAAATCACAAACTTTTGGCGCTTTGCTGTTGATTTATCCATTTTACATTTTCATTTGAATTTTGTCAGATATGCAGCCGATTCCTATGAAAAAGAAAGAAGAATGTAAACATTGCATTTTAATTTTAGTTTTGACACAAAGGCAAAGCCAAAGTGAAGCTTGGATTTTCTTTTCTGTACTAGCTTTTTCATTTTAGATTTGGCCGTGAAACACCAGAATAATGACTAAAATGAAACGACAAATAGCAGTTTTACGTGTATTTATTTATTTTTGTCACTAATGACTTGTGCTTAAATGTAGGTATTTTATTTCATTTTCAATTTTTGTCAGGATATTGGCACAGATGTTTGGAAAAGGAAAAGGCAAAAAGAGGTTTGCATTTACATTTTATTGTTTTAATTTTGATGTCAATGTCAGTTCATACAACATGGTGAAGCAGACACAGAGGGACAAAATGGAGGATGGAGCTACAGGAAAAAAATCACAGTTGGCTTTGATAGACACAATAATCCAGAGCGCTGTGCCTCAGGGGGATCTTGTGCTCAATTAACATATGAGTTCCTAAAAATTCAGATGTTGGAGAAAGCCTTTATTACCTTCAACTGCATTCATCAGAACATGCATTAGTAATTTAATCTTGTGGTTATTAATATACGACATTCATTTTGCTTTTGTCGGAACAAAACCTCAATATCTCCAAAACGGTAACTTTACAGGAGAAGCAAAAAACCAACTTTATTTTTAATGTAAGTCAATGGAACCAGACTCCTTTCCATATCATTTTGGGCTGTTTCTTTTGGTCCATTCATCATGAAGTTTACACACAATGGGAAGGCCAACGTGCATTTTCTAACTATGTCAAAAACTGTAAAACGACAAAAATGGAGATACAAGGTTTTGTTCTGACAGCAGCGATTTGTAACGTCAGATTTTGCCAGCAGAAACAATGCATAACCTTAGAAAACATGTATTCAACACAGTAGTCACTGGGAAGATGGGTAAATTTTGGCCATGAAGGGATGCACATACTCCATACCCCAATAGGTCTTTTAAAAATCAGAGCATAAACTTCGTCTCCGCTGCAGACCACGTTCTGCTCTGCCGTGTTGACTGTGATAAACTTTTACTATGATGCGATGTACATGCAGAGCGTACTTAAACTTTTCAATAGGGAATGTAATCAGATACAGGCATTTACATGGCTATTATTCTTCTATTTAATGTATTATTTACAGTATTACCCACCTCGTTCAATCAGATATAAACTGCGTTGCATCCAACAGCAGTGGAACCTGACATGGTCTTTTGCTGTTAAAGCCCATCCACCTCACGGTTAAATGTGTTGTACATTCCCAGTTGCTTTTCTGCTCAGCACAAACAGGTCCAGCCACGTCTCTGATTGACAAGGCATTTCCGTCTGCAGAACTGCTGCTCACTGGGGTTGTTCTTTCACCCATAATTCTGAGTAAACCCTACACAATGCTGTGTGCATAAATGCCAGGAGGTTAACAGTTACAGAAATATTGAAACTAGCTAGTCTAGCACAATCATAGCAGTACCAAGACATGTAATTGAGCAATAGAACATGAGACGGAGTGTATTGTCACAACATCACAGCTGTGATTTGGTCGCAAGCACAAGCTGCAGGAGAGTGTTCTATTTCTTAATTATATGTCTTGCTACTGTAACACTGCAATTTCCCTTTTTGCAAAATAAAGAAACAAAATAAATCAAAGAAGCCTTGAATATTGTCCTGAATATGTACAATACGTTTTGCCAAAAAGTGCTTCCACAACATGAGTTATTGCTATGCAACAGTAATAATTCCCTAGACCATGGGTTGGCAACGTGACTCTTTGATTGCCCTGTTGTGGATCAGAACAAGATTTTTAGGTAAAAATCAAAATAATCCTCTTTTTCAGTAAAATCGGTCTAACACGTTTAACAATAAATGTTCTAACTGCTAATTCGCCCTTTAACCCTGAAGACAGGCGATTAGACTGCTGGTCACGCAGCAACACAGACAACAATCCCGCCTAGCTAGTAGCTAATGAAATGGCAAAGAGAAACATTTAGTACAGCTGTCGATTATTTGGAGACAAATCGATTTATTTGCATTTATAATCACTCCAGCTAGTTTCCTGATATGTTTAATCTGCAGCAGTTTGTTAAACACTACAAATTTGTGAAGCTGAAGTCAGTTTCTTGTTTGAATTTTCCTGTTCCTGTCAAATCGTGCAGCAGATACATTCTGGTACATTCTCTGCAAGCCTTGTTTTGGAATATTCTGTGGCAGCGCAAGGCAGATGTTTTTTTACCCCAGCCAGTGCTGTTGTGCTTGTTAACCGATAAAACTACGCAGCTGCCTTCCGTGCACAAAATGGTTTCAAAAGATTTTTACATTATGATTTAATCAATTATTAAAAAATAAAAAACCTACAGGAAAAACTACCAAAACATAGCAAGAACAAAGTTTCTAAGCAAGAAGCATGTTTTATTTTCTCTTAAACAGAGGTAAACAATCACAACTGCCAACGTATGCAGGTTGGCTCCTGGAGGTTTCAGCTTCAACTCCACCAGCGCCACATGAAGTGAGGTCATGAAGTCCAGCGGTTGACAGCTTGGCACAGTCATACAAAAAAGCTGTTGAGTAGGAGGCCAACTTCGGCCTTGTCCCTCTTTAATACTAGTTAGTACTACTGAATAACAGCCTAAACATCTTTCTTTTGTTTATTTAACAAATGCGCATTTCACAGTGAAATATTAGTGTTTCTGCCAAAGCCAAGGCTCCTCAAAGATGTCCATCTTGGCACACCTCTTTTTTACCAAGCAAATTTAAAATTTAAATTTTAAAACAAATTTAAAAGCCCTATAGCCTTGGGTATGAACGAATGGTTCCATTTGTTCATTTTTACCACTGGGAGCCTAAAGCTGTGTCCAGAAATAAGAAGCTAAAACTCAAAATTAAGGGGATGGTCATACAAACTCAATATCGACCACACTTTCTGAGTGATGTGACAGACGAATGGAACATTTAAGGCTGAGCTTGGATAACACCAATTATTTTGTTTGCTTCTTTAATTTAATATTGAGATTATTTTTATTTTAAACACTAAAGTTCCCAAACCAACCAACCATAGAAAAAATGGTTCTTCTATTGTTACAATGTCAAGCTTGTTACAGTAGAAGAACTCTTTTTGGTGATATGTAGAACAAATTACACAAAGGTTATGTATAGAACCATATATAGCACATTCACCGTAAATATGAAGAACCCTTTCACGATGCAAAAAACCCTTTAATCATTGATGTATATATTCAATAAGCCTGGACCTAGAATTGAACCTTGAGGATCACAAGCCAGTAAAACAGATTTATGGTGTCCCAGAGCTACACACTGGTGCCTATCAGAAAGACAGTTTTATGCACACCATATACAATATTTAGTAAGCTTTTTAAAAGTCAACATATGGAATATTTGTAACTTTGAGATTGTTGCAAGAATATTTAAAAATTATTCAACCCAATTCTAGATATTTATACTTGTTTTAGGTCATTTAAAGCAGCAAAAATATCTTATTCCATTTGCTGATAAATTTGCTTGTTTTAACATTATTTCTTGAATCAAACAAACGTTCTGAAACAAGCAAAAATATCTGCCAATGGAATAAAATCATTTCAGTTTCATGGTCTTGAAGTAGCTTATATATCTTATAAAATCTGAGTGTCATTATGAGACTCTTGTACTTGAATTTTATAAGAATATTTAACCTGATTTTAAACATTTTCATTGGGTTTTAAATTTTATCATAGTAGATTATTTAGTTTGTTACAATCACTTCTTCAAAGTTATCAAAAAAGCAAAAAATAAATAAAATCAATCAATTGAGTAAAAAAATTCCACTAGATAAAATGTTTATATAAGTAAAAAGACCTAGAAGTAGGCTAAGTAGTCTGTAATCTAATATTAGCCAAATTGGCCACTCTTTAAAAATCTGCGTCCTACATTTTAGTGTGTGCGTGACTATTTAAGAAAATCAGTCATAATTTTTGTCTGCATTACCACTAACCAACTTCTCTTTCCTTGGGAATTTAACAGGGTGTACTTGATTACTGTGATTAATGTACACTATATTGTCAAAAGTATTCACTCACCCATCCAAATCATTGAATTCAGGTGTTTCAATCACTTCCATGGCCACAGGTGTATAAAACCAAGCCCCTAGGCTGAATTCCAGCATGGTACCATGATAGGATGCCACCTATGCAAATTTCTTCACTACTAAATATTCCACAGTCAACTGTTAGTGGTATATAACAAAGTGGAAGTGATTAGGAATGACAGCAACTCAGCCATGAAGTGGTCAGCCATATGGGTTGCTGTCATTCGCTGAGGCACATAGTGCGCAGAGGTTGCCAACTTTCTGCAGTCAATCACTACAGACCTCCAAACTTCATGTGGCCTCCAGATCAGCTCAAGAGCAGCATAGAGAGCTTCACGGAATGGGTTTCCAGGGCCGAGCAGCTGCATCCAAACCTTACATCACCAAGCGCAATGCAAAGCGTCAAATGCAGTGGTATAAAGCGCCGCCACTGGACTCTAGAGCAGTGGAGACATGTTCTCTGGAGTGAAGAATCATGCTTCTCCATCTGGAAATCCGATGGACGAGTCTGGGTTTGGCGGTTGCCAGGAGACAGTACTTGTCTGACTGCATTGTGCCAAATGTAAAGTTTGGTGGAGGGGGGATTATGGTGTGGGGTTGTTTTTTAGGAGTTGGGCTCGGCCCCTTAGTTCCAATGAAAGGAACTCTTAATGCTTTAGCACCAAGAGATTTAGGACAATTTCATGCTCCCAACTTTGTGGGAACAGTTTGGGGACGGCCACTTCCTGTTCCAACATGACTGCACACCAGTGCACAAAGCAACATCCATGTGGCTTGCGCTCTGCCCCCTCCACACTCGCGGCTCTCTCCCTGGCATCCTCACCGAGGTTCTTCGCTGAGTGTTTGGGCCCTGCCTACCTGCCGGCTCTCTCGGCCGCCATCGTCAGGGCCTGGGGGGCGGACGCATGCCACAGTCCATAAAGACATGGCTGAGCCAGTTTGGTGTGGAAAAACTTGACTGGCCTGCACAGAGTCCTGACCTCAACCCGATAGAACACCTTTGGGATGAATTAGAGCGGAGACTGTGAGCCAGGCCTTCTGGTCCAACATCAGTGTCTGACCTCACAAATGCGCTTCTGGAATAATGGTAAACATTTCCATAAACTTCTACTTTTCCTGGAGTAGTATTTTACCTTGGGTATCTCTACTTTAACTCAAGCACATGATTTGTCAGCCACTGGTGTGTGTTCTCTGTTGAGGGTTTGTTCTTACTTTTACTTTCAATATCAACAAAACATGATTTCACAAGTTGCCCAAACTTTTGTGTTTTTCTATGTTATTCTAAAAGACTTTATTTAGTCATCATGGCATCATCAGACAGTTTCACTGCAATCATGATTAACACAGCTTCCGGTGTTATTACATTCTTAAGCCGTTGCCACACCCAGTGTTACTGTAGCTACTGTAAAAGTTACATGTTTACATGAGATTTCCAAGTCAGAATGTATTTTTGAGTAATCTTCTGTATTTTTATTTTGACGCTATTTTAGTTAACAGGAAATGTCTTTTATTTTGTCACTTCCGCTAGGATGCTAGCTGGCGCCGTCAGGTGCAGGTTGAGTAAAGAGATGCTCGTATTAAGTTAAAGATTAGCCATAAACTATCTTTAGAAGAAGGTAAATTAATGTTTATTGGTACATACGAAATTAAGAAGACTCCAAGATGATTTCCTTTCCTAGCATGCAGCCAACGAGGTATTTTGTGAAGTTTGTACTTTATTTTCATCTTATATTATTTGCTATCATGTATGCTACCTAGCTAACATGGTGTTTTTTATGTCTAATACTGTGTATTAGTTTTCACGGTTTGATATGGAGAGGACTTCAGCAAAACCCGTTAAAGAAAACCACTTGTGTCTGCTTGTGCATCGGGAGGGAGTCACAGTGAAAACTCGAACTGTCTATCGACGCAAGTGGTCGATGCAGAAGACGACGAGCCAGCTAATCTCAACGCGGTCGCACTGGCGCAGCGAGTGTTTATCCGGACTGGCAGATGAGTGAAAATCGCATACATCCACGTACCGCATGAGCAACAGTTTAAAATCAAAGCCATTAAGTACTTGGACACTGGTAAGAGTGGGCTAAGAAGAGGGCTTTATGAAAGTTGCTCAAAGGATTTCTGTAAATGCTTAACACTGCTAGTGGGTGATGAATGCAACTTACTTGCTAAGTTAAGGTGAACTAAATCTTGCCATTAAAGCTGCTATAAGCTTAGTTTAAAGATTTAAGCTGAAGGGTGAAATTCCCCACTATATTTAAAGTTCCAATTTAAAGTGTGTGTTTTGATAACAAGTGAAGGTTATTTACTATTTGCAATTTTGGTTAATAATATGTGTATCAAAAGAACAGAGGTTTATTTACATTTTCAAGGTGAATTTTGAGTTTTAAGATATTGATAATTATAGTTCATGATCATTTCTGCTTAAACAGATATACACATTTCAGAAACACACATTTAAATGGTATTTGAAGTAATACTTCTTTCTTGCTAGTATTAGTTATTAGCTTATGACATTATTTTTGAGTAAACAATCTCACTTATAAGGCATTCACAGTCATAAGAGATACTTGCACATTAAGGGACCTAGTAATTCATGCAGAGATTTATTCACACTTCAGATTTATTTACAATTCACATTCAGACATTCCATTAAAAGCCAATTCATTGATAATGGCAGAGTCAAGTAAGACCACACCCAAGGTAAGGGACAATGTTAGGGACAGTGAAAATAAAGACCCCTCAGAAGATCAAATGGGAGAAGATGCTGATGTGCCACAAGAGGAAGAGCGGCAAAACGAAGTGCCACATCCAAGACGTGGTGAACGAATTCGCACACTAACGGAGAAGGCCAAAGAAATGCAAGATAACAAAATCAAGGCACTTCAGCAACGATTCAACTACATCTACCAAAAATGGCGAATTCAAGCAAAATTTGACTGTGACAATTGCTTCTTGGCCTCAGAGCCCTTATCTGAAAATCTTCTGAATGATATCATGGTTGATGTTAGAGGCCTCTGTGCTGACCTCCAGCACATTTATGAAGCGCTATGTGGAATCATAGCTCCAGACCAAGACACACGCCGCACAGTTGACCGGTGTGTAGAAGTTTCAAGCTTCATTGTATCCAGAGCATCGTGCCTTCTGAGTGGAAACATTTTAGAGGGAGAAGAACAAGACTGGCCAGATGCCAGCTCGCTTTGGAACTCAAGCAAGAGTGAATTCAGTTCTGTCTCTTCTATCCCTAAAAATGCCTCAGAACATTCAAGAAAGTCTTCTGTGAAACGGCAAGAAGCTGCTGCTGACGCTGCTGCAAGCCAAGCTGTTCTGGAAGTGTTACAAGAACAAGAAAGAGAACAGCTGGAAATACAGCATCTAGAGGCAGAAGCTAAAAGGAGGCTTGCTGCTCAGGAGGCAGCTGCCATGAAATGTCTGCTAGAACAAGAAGCTGAAGAGATGAGGAGGAGAATAAAGAGAGAAGAAGAGAAAGCTGAAATGAAAGCTAAACTTGAGGAAGAGCACAACGCTCTACAAAGGACTTTGGAGGACAAACGGAGAAGAATACAGCATTTGGAGATAGTGAAAGAACTAACTTCTGCGCGGGCAAGAATGCAAGTGTATGATCAAGAATTGGATGGAAATAAAGGACATCCCAATACAAGGGACACCCTAACTCATGAGTCGGGCCCCACAAAGCAATTACCCCCGCCAATGTTTCCTGCCCCTCAAGCTGTGATAACCTCCACAAATCAAAGCACACCTGAGTTAATCAAAGTCTTGGCAGATGTTTTAAGTGCTAACAGAATCCCAGTTCCTGAACCATCAGTATTCAATGGGGATCCACTGAAGTACAGTGATTGGAAGCTCTCCTTTGAAACACTTATTGATCAAAAAAATATTCAAGACAAAGAGAAGATATACTACCTCCGTAGATATGTATGTGGTCAAGCTAAGAATGCGCTTGAAGGATACTTTCTGCTTGGAACTAAATCTGCTTATGCTTCGGCATGGGAGATCTTGGAGGAGAGATACGGAAATCCATTCACAGTTGCAAAGGCATACAGAGACAAACTCCAAACATGGCCAAAGATTGGTGCCAAAGACAGCTTTGAGCTCAGAGAGTTTGTCGACTTTCTCCGCAGTTGTGAGGCTGCCAAGGTCCACATTAAAGCACTGGAGATCTTAGATGACTGCAATGAAAACAGAAAAATTCTGTCAAAGTTACCAGATTGGCTTATTGCGAGATGGAGTAGGAAAGTCCTTGAAATTGAAGAAAAAAGCAACAAGTTCCCTTCCTTTAGTCAGTTTGTTGAATTCCTCACAAGAGAAGCGAAAATCGCCTGTAACCCAGTGACATCATTGCAATCACTAAAGCAAGGTGAAACTGAGAAGCTAAAGCCACAAAGACATCAAAATGTCAAAGCAAAGACACTAACAACAAGTTCTAATGAAGAGACTGTGAAGACATGCACTTTCTGCAAGAAGACTGGGCACATTTTGCACAAATGCAGAAAGTTCCTAGAGAAGACAATCTCTGACAGAATAAGGTTTGTCCAAACTGAAAGGCTGTGCTTTGGATGCCTCAAGTCAGGTCATGTCTCTAAGAGCTGCAGCAGTAGGAGTGTTTGTGACACCTGCAACAAAAGGCACCCTACTTGTTTGCAAGAAGACAGAGACAAGGAACAACAAAGACGACCACAAGCTAAACGAAATCCAAGTCAAGAAAAGTCAGGTCAAGAAAAGAATAAAGAAAAGCCTCAAGAAACGCAACTTAAAGATACGACCACAGTTGCTACTTCAAACAGAGTAATCCTTGAAGAAGCCAATACACAGACGTCTGCAGTACTTCCTGTTTGGTTGTCTTCAGTCAAGCAGCCAGCACAGGAGGTACTGGTATATGCTCTGTTGGACACTCAAAGCGACACAACCTTTGTTTTGAGAGAAGTAGCTGATGCTTTAGAAGCTGACAAAGAACAAGTCAAGTTGAAGCTCTCTACTATGACCTCAAGAACCACAGTAGTGAGCTCCCAACGAATGAAAGACCTACAAGTCCGTGGCTTTTACTCCAGCAAGAAGATCTCTTTGCCACCAGCCTACACACGTGACTTTATTCCAGTCAACCGAGCTCACATCCCAACTGGTGAAACTGCCAAAGCCTGGCCCCATCTAGAACACCTCCAAGAAGATGTGGCACCTTTACAAGACTGTGAAGTGGGTCTGCTCATCGGTTACAATTGCTCGCGAGCCTTACTTCCACGAGAAGTTGTCTCCGGCAAAGAAAATGAGCCCTATGCACAGCGCACAGATCTGGGGTGGAGTATAGTTGGCTGTAGAAACCCCTTTGTAGATTATGGTGATGCCATCGGGATGAGTCATCGCGTAGTGGTGAGGCAAGTGACTCCATACATTGAGCCCTGCATCAACCTAAAAACAGAAATGCACTATGTGAACAGATCCAAAATCAAAGAAATTACTCCCTCAGACATCTTAAAGGTTCTCGAATCAGACTTCTCAGAAAGAGCGGGAGAAGAGGATTCTGTGTCTCAAGACGATCTCAAGTTTCTGTCAAATATGGGAGAAAACATCAAGCAAAAAGATGATGGTCATTATGAAATGCCATTACCGTTCAAAGGGGAAAGACCAAAACTACCAAACAATTACTTGTGTGCAATACACCGTCTAAATTGCCTTGAAAGGAGACTAAGCAAGAACGAAACATATTTCAAAGACTATGTAAACTTTATGGACGACATAATCTCACGTGGTGGTGCAGAGAAAGTACCCAAGCAAGAAATCGGTAACAGCCCTGTATGGTATATTCCACACCATGGCGTTTACCATCCGCAGAAAACAGGGAAAATACGAGTAGTATTCGATTGTTCTGCTAAGTTTCAAGAAACCTCTCTCAATAACCATCTGCTTACTGGGCCCGATCTGACAAACACGTTGGTGGGAGTCCTGTGTAGATTCCGAAAAGGCTTTATCGCTGTAACTTGTGACATTGAAAGGATGTTTCACCAGTTTCACGTTAAAAAAGACCAGGATTACTTACGATTCCTATGGTGGGAGTACGGCAATCTGGGAACTACACCCTCAACCTACAGAATGAAAGTCCATCTGTTTGGAGCGGCTTCGTCTCCTGGCTGCGCCAACTTTGGCCTAAAACATCTGGCAGCAAAAGGGCAAGGTCAATACAGCGAAGACACCATACGCTTCATTCAGAGAAATTTCTACGTAGATGATGGTCTGGCAAGTGTTAACACTGAGAGGGAAGCCATTCAGCTAGTCAAGGAATCAAGGGAACTTTGTTCCACCGGAAAGTTAAGGCTCCACAAGTTCGTCTCTAATAATGAGAATGTGATGGCATCCATCCCAGAAGAAGAACGTGCCACTGTCAAGGATCAAGACATGACCTTGAGCTTACCTCATATGGAAAGAGTGCTCGGCGTAGAGTGGTGCATCACCTCCGATTCATTCAAGTTCAGAGTGCAAGTGAAAACCAATCCACTCACAAGAAGAGGCGTGCTCTCTACAGTTGCCTCTGTGTATGATCCATTAGGATTCATAGCACCTTTTGTACTTCTTGGAAAACAAGTTCTCCAACAAATGTGCAGAGAAAAAATTGGCTGGGACAATGAACTTCCAGAAAGTCTGAGACCTCAATGGGAGTCCTGGATTAGAGACCTTCCCAAGCTGTCTGAATTGGAAATTAAAAGATGCTACTTACCCTCAACCTTCCACAACATCAAGCGGTATGAGCTTCACCATTTTTCTGAAACAAGCATCTCTGGATATGGTGAATGCTCTTACCTGCGAGTTATTAGTGAGTCTGATGAAGTCCATTGCTCTCTTGTGATGGGAAAATCAAGAGTCACACCAACCAAAGTGACAACAATACCAAGACTGGAGCTCACTGCAGCAGTAGTTGCGGTTCGAACTAGTGACATGCTCCGCAACGAATTAGAAATTCAAGATTTGCAAGAATACTTTTGGACTGATTCCACGGTCGTTCTCGGCTACATAAATAATGATGCCAGGAGGTTTCAAGTGTTCGTAGCAAATCGAATCCAAAGAATCAAGACAAGCACGAAGCCTGAACAATGGGCCTACGTTGCGTCTGAAAAAAATCCGGCCGATTATGCATCTCGAGGATTAACCGCAGAACAACTTAAGACCTCCTGTTGGTTCACTGGACCAAAGTTTCTCTGGCAAAGGGAATTGCCTGACAGAGAGCGGAAAGCGGAAGAAGTTAAGGATGATGACCCTGAACTCTGAAAGGCATACGTCTTCAGCACCAAGGCAAAGGAGGACAGATTATTATTGGACCGCCTTGAGAAGTTCTCTGACTGGTCTAGAGTAGTGCAAGCAGTGGCCAGATTGAGACAACGAGTTAAAGAACAGAAAGGTAAAAAACAAAGAACCAATGAAAGTACGAGCTTAGAAGAAAGGAAAGAAGCAAAAATTGTTATAGTCAAGTTAGTTCAGGAAGAAGCGTTTCCAAATGAGATAAAGAGCTTGAAAGCAAACAAGGTTATCTCCAAGTCCAAGAACAGTAAGCTGTACAAGTTAAGTCCATTTTTGGACGAAGAAGGGATCCTGAGAGTAGGGGGACGTCTAAGTCAAGCCTCGTTACATCCACATGTGAAGCATCCAGCAATACTTCCAAAGGGTGATCACATATCCAGCTTACTTGTCAAGCACTTTCACAAGCGAGTATACCACCAGGGACGTGGAATGACAGTCAATGAACTGCGAGCTAACGGATGGTGGATCCTAGGATGCAGCAGTGTAGTGTCGTCGCACATATTCAAATGTGTCAAGTGCCGAAAATACAGAAGACGTACCGAAGACCAGAGAATGGGCAACTTACCGGAAGACAGAATGGAAACAACTCCTCCATTCACGTACACCGGCATAGACTGCTTTGGTCCTATACATGTAAAAGAAGGGAGAAAGAATGTTAAAAGATATGGACTTTTACTTACCTGTTTGTGTTCAAGAGGTATACACATTGAAATGCTCAATGATATGACATCTGATGCGTTCATCAATGCCCTAAGAGCGTTCATTGCCATAAGAGGAAATGTTCGTCAACTTAGAAGTGACCAAGGAACCAATTTCATTGGTGCAAAGCGAGAGTTTGCATAACTCATGCAAGGAATGTGTGAAGAAAAGGTGAAGGCTTTAGGATGCGAGTTTCTAATGAATCCTCCAGCGGCAAGTCACATGGGTGGCGTCTGGGAGAGACAAATCAGAACCATAAGGAGTGTTCTCACTGCCATTCTTGACCAGTCAGCGCAAAGGCTTGATAGCTCATCCCTAAGAACCTTCTTTTATGAAGTGATGACCATCATCAATAGCAGACCACTTACTGCTGAACTTCTGAACGACCCATCCGCACCTGAACCATTGACTCCGAATCATATCCTTACAATGAAGTCCACTGTAATCTTACCTTCACCTGGACAGTTTATCAGAGAGCATCTTTATCTTCAGAAGAGGTGGCGGCAAGTACAGTATTTAGCCAACGAATTTTGGATTCGATGGAAAAAGGAATATCTATTGAGTTTGCAATCAAGACAAAAGTGGCAGAAGAACAGAAGAAACCTGAAGGTGAATGATATTGTGCTGTTACAAGATGACCACGCCCCGCGCAATGAATGGAAGCTGGCCTGAATTGTAGAAGTATATCCGGGGTCAGATGATAGGGTGAGAAAGGTCAGGTTGATGGTTAGTGACACTACATTTGATGGCAAGGGTAAAGCCACTACGAAAACACTGCTTCTAGAGAGACCTGTACACAAGCTAGTCACTTTACTTGAGACAGATCAAGATGTTTAATGTTTATCTTGACATTCTATTCTGATTGTCCATGTTGTTTTTTGCATTTTATGCAAGGTTTAATCTTTGTTCATGTACACACAATGTTTTTGTGTGATTGTCACTAAAGTAACGTTTAAGGTTCAAAGGGCTCAAATGTACCTGCAACAGTCAGTAAATGTTAGAAATCCCACAGTAAGGTTCTGAGATTTGGTGGGAGTGTTACTGTAGCTACTGTAAAAGTTACATGTTTACATGAGATTTCCAAGTCAGAATGTATTTTTGAGTAATCTTCTGTATTTTTATTTTGACGCTATTTTAGTTAACAGGAAATGTCTTTTATTTTGTCACTTCCGCTAGGATGCTAGCTGGCGCCGTCAGGTGCAGGTTGAGTAAAGAGATGCTCGTATTAAGTTAAAGATTAGCCATAAACTATCTTTAGAAGAAGGTAAATTAATGTTTATTGGTACATACGAAATTAAGAAGACTCCAAGATGATTTCCTTTCCTAGCATGCAGCCAACGAGGTATTTTGTGAAGTTTGTACTTTATTTTCATCTTATATTATTTGCTATCATGTATGCTACCTAGCTAACATGGTGTTTTTTATGTCTAATACTGTGTATTAGTTTTCACGGTTTGATATGGAGAGGACTTCAGTAAAACCCGTTAAAGAAAACCACTTGTGTCTGCTTGTGCATCGGGAGGGAGTCACACCCAGCGTGAGTTAATTCTGCCTGGTGAGAAAGAGAATCCAGGTGAAAGGGAAAGGACACCAGAGCACAAGAACAGACTTTGCATTCATCTAGGTCAGAGGTCGGCAATGTGCGACTCTTTTACTGCCTTGTTGCAACTCCGCAGCAGAATTAGGTTTTCAGGTAGACGTAGAATGATCAGCAAAGCTTTATTTTAATGAAAAGGAGGATTATTTCAACACAGTCGTAACAAAATCAGCCATACATGCTTTAATTAATGTTTAACTGCTAATTCACTGACATTTAACCCTATAGGATGTGCACAGACTGCTGGTCATAACAGCAACGCAGACAACAATCTTGCCTAGCTAGTAGCCAACAAACTGGTAAAGAGAAAGATTTAAGATGGAAGATTTAAGCTGCTGAATGGTTGGTGTAGTGTAGTGCTTGCTCTGTTTACTATGCTGTAGACTGCGGTTCAATCCCTCTGCCTGGGTAAACACCCAGCACTGTACCAATAAGAGTTCTTGGGCAAGACTCCTAATACTACCTTCACCTTCGTCTTTCGGCTGCTCCCTTTAGGGGTCGCCACAGCGGATCATCTGCCACCATCTTGCCCTATCCATTGCCTCCTCTACTTTCACACCAACCATCTCCATGTCCACCTTCACTACATCCATAAACCTTCTCTGAGGTCTACCTCTTCTCCTACTAGCCGGCAGCTCCATCTCCAACATTGCCCAATATATCAACTATTCCTCCTCAACACATGTCCAAACCATCTCAACCTGGCAGGACGCACTACTGTCTTGTAAACCTTCCCTTTCACTCTTGCTGCTATCCTTCTGTCACACATCAGCCCTGACACCCGTCTCCACCCACTCCATCCTGCCTGCACCCTCTTCCTCACCTCTTTTTTGCACTGTCCATTGCTCTGGATGGTTGACCCAAAATATTTGAAGTCATCCACCTTTACGACCTCTATGTCATCTGGACCAATTGCCTTTCCATTCTTCATCCTTTTTAAAGCTGCCCTCACTTCCACCTTACTAATTCTCTGCACTTCCTGATCCACTCTCTTTCCCCCCGTTGTCCTCCTCTCTCTCTCGTTTTCCTCATTCATTAGTTCTTCAAAGTACTCCTTCCATCTACTCAACACTCTCTGTTCACTCACTAGTACATTTCCCTCTCTATCCTTTATCAGCCTAACCTGCTGTACATCCTTTCCAGCTTTATCTCTCTGTTTAGCCAAGCGATACAAGTCCTTTACTCCTTCTTTACTGTCCAGCCTCTCATACAGCTCATCATATGCCTGAGCCTTTGCCTTTGCCAGAATTCTTTTCGCTAAGCGACTAGCCTCACAGTACTCCTGCCTACTTCCTTCATCTCTCTGGTTATCCCACTTTTTCTTAGCTGCCTTCTTCTGAATACTCTCCTGGACTTCCTCATTTCACCACCAACTTTCCTTGTCTTCTTTCCTCTGACCAGATGAAACACCCAACACATTCTTGCCAGTTTCTCTCACCACCTTAGCTGTAGTTTCCCAGTCCTCAGGTAGCTCCTCACTGCCCCCAAGGGCCTGTTGCAATTTTTCCCTGAACTGCAAATATATTTAGCAAAATTTAATGACAAGCGTTGTGAAAACATACTTGGTTGTAATTTGATCTTTGTCTTTCAGGAGTGAGATGTTCATTTCCTAAGAAATCGAGCAGAGAAAGGCAAATATACAACTGTACTGCACTATCCAAAATACAAACGGATGCAAACCGTGCTTTACTTATTAATTTATTCTTGCAGAACTGTTGTATGAAAACAACAGGACAGTCCAGGTTGTATGCCATCAGGACTAACATCATGGCTGTGATCATCTCCTGTACTTGCCAGTGTCTTGCACCTGTGACAAAATCATAGCTGGGGAGTTATTTGTGACGATATGTTGCCTCATGTTATATTACTTCAACTTGAAATGTACATGCTTGGAATCATATTGTTGTTTTGCGTTGTGGCTCCTCTCCCGAGAATTAACAAGAAGTCTATAATGCATGCTCGGCCCCTTTAGAGCAAGTGACACAGCGGGGGTTTCACAGCCAGAGGACATGCCCTATCATGTTTTGCCCTATTTTTGGGCGCTTTTATTACCTTTACATTTGCGAAACCTCCCATCTCCTGCCCAGCCAGCTACAGCTCACTGGCTGGAAGCATGTGGTTGTCTGTGTCTGTGCAGCCGAAAGATTTCTGCTGAGACACTCCAAATGAAAGCACCAGGTCAATCCTGAAGCTTGAATCCGCTCACGGCAACATCAGGGCTGCTCACGTCACTTGGGATATATATTTCATGGGAAGCTCTGATATATTCTGCAGAATCCTACCTGCTTGTAAGTTAGGGTAGGGGGGGTTATTGTAACTGCAAGGACTAGATGGACTGTGTGGGAATGTAGGCAACTGGCTGTTTTAGTCAGAAATGTCTAGGTGGGACTACGTGAGTGAACAGAAGTAGTCTGCTGTGTCCTGGCTGTAGTAGTTGCATTGAAACCCGTTTGTTTTATCTTTTCATTCAGTTTTTTCTTTCACTTATCGCTTGCCTGTGCGCAAAAACAAAAAAATCAGCCTGATCTTTTCTAGGGGAGCCCTGTCCTCTACACCATCACTCTACATGTAAAACAGTACAGCCTTGCAGTCTCCACACCCCAACATTCCCACTTACTTCTAGTCACTCACACAGTCCCACCTAGACATTTCTGACTAAAACATCAGACAGTTTGTGCCAAATGAATCCTACATTCCCTCTCCTCTTTCTTCAGTGAACCCTCCCTCCATTTAACACCGTAGCCCCGCTCCCAACTAGTTAGACCAGACCATTCTCCAGGGTTAGTGAGGGGTTACGCAAAACAAGCAATAACAAGACACAACTTCAGTACAATACACACACTCTTTCTGTCTTTCCCTACAGGTTCCCGGATCCCATCTTCCCCTTTCTACACGCAGGCGTGGGCTCTACTGGCCAGTGTGAGGGAAGCCCTGGAAGGGCCCGCACTCCCCTGAGGATTAGGACAGAACAAGAACACGTTTTAATTTCATCTAGGCTCACCTGGTCCCCACACGTTGCCTTTTCGGGCTGAGCCCGTCTGTAAAGGATTAGCTTTTCAGGGTGCGAACAGCCACGATGACCTTTTGTACACACTTTTGCTAAAGTAATACAACAGTACGCTCATGCTATCCTGAGTAAGATTGTCTCTCGTGCTACGAAGTCTATACTGTGGAATCATTGCTGATAGCACTACTGATGCAAGTTCAGTGGAACAGTTTTCACTGACATTCCAATATGTGATCAATAAAAAATGTGGTTGGTTAGTGTAGTGGTTAACACCTTTGCCTTCTATGCTATAGACTGGGGTTCAATCCCCCCATCAAGGCAAGTACCCTACACTATACCAATAAGGGTCCTTGGGCAAGACTCCTAACACCACCTTGGCCTACCTCTGTAAAATGATCAAATTGTAAGTTGCCCTGGATAACAGTGTCAGCAAAATGCTATAAATGTGAAATGGAGACTCACTTCAATTTCTGGCAAAACTTTTGCCCTGAAAGCTAAAGCGTTAACTCAAAAATACGTGGCAGGAACGTTACTACACAGCATCAAAAGTTGTCTAGCCGGCACTTACTGTGGGTAGTAAGCCTATTTTACGCGTATGGAGCCCCGCTGGTGACATCTTGCATAAATAAAATTAGTGTGTGGCCATGATTTAGTAAGGCATGGGAATGAGATGATTAAGTCATGGCCGTTAGTAAAGCGTAACAACGAGATCCTAATGCATAATCTCCTTCCCATTCCTTACTAAGTCATGGCCACGCATTGTGTGGAAAAAGTGATTTCAGAGCCACTCGGTTCTCCCTGATGGAAACTGTTTATCTTCAGTGTTTTGTGCTTATGATCATTTTAATAGACGTCAGCGTCACTAATTAATGATGTTCTATTAAAAGAATGGTTTACCAAGAGAGACGCTGGAGGACTTTCACCTGAATTGAGTTCATGAAGCGAGTCTTGTTATAAAAATGATACCAGGACATCAGAGCCATAATTACTCTTTTAGTACTTTTACTTTATACTTAAGTACATTTGAAGGTAAATACTTTAGTACTTTTACTCAAGTGGAGGTCTAAAGGGAGGAACTTCTACTTTTACAGGAGTGATATTTTACCTTGGGTGTCTCTACTTTAACTCAAGCACATGATTTGTGTACTCCGTCCACCTCTGCTTCTGCCACATGTTGGTGTTTTTAGTTGAAATGTATTTCAAATATATAAATAGAATTTGTCCAGATATTTTTTTTTTTCATATGGGGAACCTGGAGCTCTCACAGAGAAAGCCATCATCAAGACAGCTAACACTAAGGGCCAGGAACAAACAGAGCATTTAGAGTCCTTCTGTATGGAGCCCTGATGATGACTTCCCATATAAATAAAAATAATGCATGGGAACAAGATCCTAATACATGGCCATGACTTAGTAAGGCATGGAAATGAGACAAGTCGAGGCCACAACTTAGTAAGGTGTGGGAATGTGATCATTAAGATCGCATTAGGATCTCATTCCCACGCCTTATTAAGTTGTGGCCATGACTTAATTATCTTGTTCCCGCACCTTACTGAGTCATGGCCACGCATTGTTGTTATTTAAGGTGGCTGTCACCAGCAGGGCTCTGTACTTTTGTCTTCTTCTAAACTCTGACAGAGCTCGACTAGAACTTCAGATTAAAATACTTTGAGACGTCATCCACAATTCTTCACTTGACGCCGTACAAGACCGCAAAAACGTCTAAGCTCTGTCCTCAAAACAGTGTTTTCCTACAAGCTGAAAACTTGGACGTTTGGACGTTGGCGCTTTAATGAGGGCTTTCATTAGTGCCTATCCTGAGAGCAAGGCTACATAAGGGGCTTTCTAATGTACCTGGGCCTGTGATCAGGTAGACAGTGATAAGGTAAGACAGCGGTTTGTGTTGTCGCTGTGGAGTGTGCGTTCTGCTCTGTTAATTAGCTGTTGTGTATGTAGTGATTCTTTGAGTGCTACACTTGTTGCATGTCCAAGATCATACAAGAGCGCACTGTAGAGTGTAGGTCTAATATTTGTTGTGACGTTGTAAAGCTTTAAATTACTTTATCAATTAATTTAATTTTCTTCAGTGCTTCTGCTATACGTTTACCTTGTCGTAGCCTAGAATGTGCACAGCTACGGTTAAAGGCCTCAGCCGACTTATTGTGGAGATGACGTTTGCCTGGCTTCCGTGGACAATATGATGTAATTGCAGAGACAACCACAGACGTCACACCGAGGCTTTGTTTAGCATGTCGGGCATATGGCAGCAGCGTGAACTCTATGGACGAAGACACTACGTGACAAAGCCTGTGTATGTATTTCTTATAATGTTGGATTTAACCCTTATGTGGTGTTGGTGTATGTGTTACTCGGTTGTCTTGTGGACACTCCACATTATATCAACACAGCTATAAAAAAACAGTTATGCAAAAATACCAGATGTTTAAAATATAATAAGTGTTCAGGGTAAGGTTCTCCTTTAGCAGCTGTAGCCAGTCAGCAGCCTGTCCATGTTGTCGACCCTCACACACACACACCCACCCATACACAAACACACACACACACACTAACAGACACACATATTCAACACGTACACACACACACACACACACTAACAGACACACATATACAACACGTACACACACCCCCATATACAAACACATACACACACACACATACACACACACACTAACACCCACACATATACAACATGTACACACACATATACACACATACACACACATATATATACAAACACACACACACTAACAGCAGGCCATGTAGGAGGAGAACAGAGTGAAGCACACAGTACCTCCACACTGTTATTCCCCACAGGTTCACCCCAACACCACATGAGTAATATAAATGTGTTGGGGGTGAACAGAGTGAAGGCACTGAAAAAGTGTTGTTTTATATGTTACTCACAGAAAATGAGCAAAAGAAGAATCTGAAGTTTAAATGATAATAAATCATATTTTTTTCATTTGGTAAACATCTTTGTTGATGTAACTGATGTCTTTTTATTTTGTTGTGTTCTCTGTTTAGTATATCTGAGTGTAAAACAAATTTCCCCTCTGGGGACAATCGAAGGAACTAAACTGAACCAAAAAGGAACTGAACTGAACTGAAAGGGTCACTGATACAGGTACCCTGGCATATGGCTGGATGTGAACATAACATGTGAACTATTCAGACTCAACTTTAACAAACAAGTTTTGCAGGTTAACACCTCAGTCAAGCAAAGCATTGTGATGTTTCTTGAGTAGATTCCCGTTTGTAGGTGGAGTCTAGAGGACCTGTGCCCATACTTGAAAAGTATGTTAGGCAATACCACCTGGTTATCTTACAAATAGCTGACTTTGTCTGCTGCACACATTTTCTCTACTTAGCCCCAAGAAGAGTTTCAGTCAGAGGGCAAAGACGTTTGGGAATTCCGCTTGAGTAGGTTTGACACATGGAGTTTTTAAGGAGTGTAGCCTTGGGAGTTCTGATCGTTTTGCAGCAGGTAAGCTATTTTGTTTCACCTGTGCACCAGGACAATGCACTTTATTTTTTAATTGGTCATCCTGACAAACAGCTCTGCTTTTATTCAAATTAAGGTCCAGGAAACTTAGAGGGGGTTAAAAAAAACAGGGTATTCCAAACTAAACACACTTTACATTTTTACTGCATTTGGCAGACACTCTTATCCAGAGCAACTTACAATTTGATGGTTTTACACAGGAAGGCAGTGTTAGGAGTCTTGCCCAAGGACTCTTATTGGTCTAGTATAAGGTGTTTACCCAGACAGGGGATTGAACCCCAGTCGACAGTGTAGAAGGCAGAGGTGTTACCCACTACACTACACCAACCACAACCACGCTCATCACAATTCGCATCACGTGTTCAGTTTTTAAGATAAATCAATGTGCTTGAGATAAATGAAGACCATTTCCTCCACCATGAAGGTACTTCCGCCTGGCTTTGCTGGATCATCACCATGTTCACCTGGATTTGATTCCGAGCTGTATATTTTCAAAGTGGACAGACAGCAGCTTCAGAGAGGCGGGCGGCTCGGCAGAGGTACGGCAGCACTCACGCAGCGCTCAGACTGTATTTGAGTGAGCTTTAGCTCAAGTATTTTTAAGTTGTTTTATTATATAAATTTGTCTGAAAATATGTAGAAACAGAGGTGGGCAAAAATATAACATGACAATACTTTCATTTTGTCATTTTTATGATACATTATAGGCATCACAGTATTGATTTTATCTGAAAATGAAACAGTAGTCCCATAGGAGAAGGTTGCTCAAGTATTCTGCTAATTTGAAGTAAGATTTAATCTTATAAAAAGGTTATCTTATTTGTAATACTTCTTCCTCATGGATATTCAGTTGACAAGTATTCCGAAGCCACTGAATCGTTCCTGTAAATGAGCAGATTTATTTATCTCTATGATCTTAGTTGGCAGCACAATGGCAGCTTATTCATGATCAGTGGTTGTTTGTACTCACCACTTCAGTATTAAAGCTCAAACGGCCACAGTAATGGTGTCTTTGCCTCATGGTGTCAGATTCTAATCAGATTTCACCTGGAGACTCTTGTATGAAGGTACTTTTTAACTGACTTTAGAGTAATATGTGACTGAAAATGAGAAGTATTGTACATGTTATATAACACAATGTTGGCGGTCCAGATCTCTATCGGAGTGCATGCTTTCTGTCCATCCCAAGAAGTCATCTTGTTCTTGTCTTTTAATGCTTCTGTCTTTCATTTTTATTGCAGTTGTTTTCAACATCTGCAGTGCAAGATCAAGGACAGTTTTTGACTCTGCAGACAAGCGCTTTCAAGTGGACGCTGATGGCACCGTGACACTGAAGAGACGGGTTACTCTACGAGAGGGTCATAACATGTTCTCTGTCCATGCTTGGGACTCCAAGGGCAAGAGACACACTGTGTTTGTAAGTGTGAAACATGAGGCCAAGACTGGCCACCATCACCAGCAGGAAGACACTGAGGCAGTCGGCCCTGCACAGGTATGTGTGAAGCTAGCCTGACCCCTAGTGGATGTATTTGGAATGGACAGTCTTACTGGTAAATGTGTTGCTTCTTTAAAGTAGTTCTGAATGACATTAATGACTTAATGACACAGCCTTTACATTTACATCAGGCAGACACTTTTATCCAGAGGCGAATGTGGTATTAGGAGTCTTGCCCAAGGACTCTTATTGGTGTAGTGGGGTGTGCTTGCAGTGACAGGGAATTGAACCCTTGCTACATGGAGGGCAGCTGACCTGTGCTCTAACCCATGATTTGTGCCTCAGACTGTGATGGCTGCATTCCTTTAGTCTTAATGATGTGGAGAACATCCACTCCCTGAATACTGCTGAAGAGATCTGATGGCATGATTAAAAATAACAGACGGCTTTGAGACGTGAGGAACTTTTTACGCATGAGGAAAAATCGGGAGTCATATGTTTGCCTGTGTGCTTTTTGGTGAAGATCCTTTTTGTGAACTTTAACATGGGAGAGTGTGTGCTTGTATTTGCGTAACTGAAATTAAAGAGACAAAGCACAAGCATGTCTGAGGATCATCACAGAATCATGCTATGTTTGTTCCTCAGAGTGAGTCCCGCTCTGCTCTCCCAGCTCTGGAGTGTCCAAAGTCTTCAAGGGGGTTGAGGAGGCAAAAGAGAGAGTGGGTGGCTCCACCAATAAGAATTGAAGAGAATGAACGTGGACCTTTCCCTCAGTTCTTGTACCAGGTGTGTAATTAATTTAACCTGCAAACCTTACAGCTACAGCTATTGTATTTTCTTTTTACCAAGTACCCTATTTGTGTCCAGATCCAATCCAGTCGTGCTAAGCAATTTAAGATGGTGTACAGCATCAGTGGTGAAGGAGCTGACCAGGATCCAAAAGGACTTTTCACCGTAAATAGAAACAATGGCTCGCTCTATGTTACAAGGCCCCTAGATAGAGAGGCCAAAGATAAATATGTGGTAAGTGAGTTTAGTTCTGCTGGTTTGGCTGGATTTTTGTTCTTCTTTTCCTATTTGCATAGGATGACTATTATTATTAATATTATTATTATTCTATTTTTTTCATTGAAAAGTACAGGGATGCCATTTGAAGCTGGAAGTGCTGAATTTCTTTCTTTTTTTTCCCCCCTTTGAATTGTTTGGATGATTTACTTGAAACAGAGCGTATCATAGTGCTGAGAGACATACACATATAACCAGCAAGGCAACTGCTGATGCACACCCTGCTGTCTCTGCACAAGGTCAAGCTACATGCATCTAGCAGGAGATTACTGCAGTGGGTAATAGAAGTGAGAAATAATTACTTGAGCTGGAAAAACACATTTTAAAATCAATATTAGGCCAATATTGAGTCACAGTAATAGTCCACAACTTCTGCTTGTGTTTACGGACATGTCCCCAATGTTATGGGAGGCAAATCCAGCCAAAAAATTAATTAAAATGAAAAACATGAAATGCAAATACAAACCTCTTGTTGTCTTTTCCAAACAAAAACTTGAAAAATAAATGAAATACCTACATTTGCAATTTCTTTTTCCACATACGCAGGAGTCATCAGTGACAGAAATAAAAATGAATTTCAAACTGTTACTTGTCATTTCATTTTAGTCATTATTCTGGTATTTCATGGCTGCATCTAAAATGGAAAAGCTAATAGAGAAAAGAAAATCCAAGCGTCATCCAAGCATAAAATGATGCATATCTGACAAAATTAAAATGCGAAATGGATAAATCAACAGCAAAGTGACAGTTTGCAATTCAGATTTCAGCACTGAATAAAAAAGCAAACGCAAACGAACATCGGCGCCACCTGCTGGAAATTTACTTTTCATTTCCCACTTTGCTTTTTCGTTTTCAAACTGACCAATATGCAAATATATGTTAAGTAGCACTAGGCGGGCTACAGGGTACATTTTAGGCCATCTTCAGACTTCAGAGTCAGAACAGCATCATTCCTCAAGCTAAATGACTACGAGTCTCGGGAAAAAACATTGTCATGTCTCAGAGCTGGTGAACAAAGTTGGCCACCAGGTGGCAAGAGAAGCAGTTCACTTCACAAACACATCTGGCGTCACAAAAGGTTCTTCCACACACTGCATTCACACTTCCAGCAGAGAAGTCTCTAAATCACCAAAACAATATAGTGCAACTTTAATTGAGTAGAACTCAAGAAATCGGTCCGAGCCTCATTCATTTAATTGTATTTTTTTCCTGCCAACTCCAGCTTCAAGCCCATGCTGAAACCGCTGATGGTAAGAATGTGGAAGAGCCCATGGAGATTATTATCACTGTGGGGGACAAGAATGATAATACACCTATCTTCACCCAAAATCCTTTCCTTGGCACTGTTCCAGAAGCTTCAGCAATAGGTATCTATAATAAGTGTCCTAAATGGGTTTGAAGCGGCCAAGATCTGCTACTTATCATGGTCTATAGTGGTGTTTTCTCCTTTCACTGTGTTCTCAACATTTCATTCTCTCTTTCTCTGAAGGGTTTGAGTTCATGACTGTCACAGCTACTGATGCAGATAAACCCAACACTGAATATGCTGATGTCAGATACTCCATCCTTAGTCAGAATCCACAAGAGCCAAACGCAGCCATGTTCACCATTAATCCGGTTACCGGAGGAATCAGAGTGAACGCTGCAGGACTGGACAGAGAGGTGAGAGCAGATATGAGATTAATAAATGTTGAGTTGATGTGGAACGAGGTAATAAATGAAAGCAGTTTCAGAACATCAGTGTAATGACCCTAATCTCTTTCAGAAATATCCTGAATACACCTTGGAGATTACTGCTAGAGATATGCTGGGTGAAGGTCGTGTAGGCACTGGAAAAGCTGTTATTACTGTAACGGACAGCAACGACCACGCACCCCAGTTTGAAAAGTCCTCGGTAAGGCGGTTATGAAACACCATGGCTTACAGAGAGAATGATTTACATTAAGCTGATCTGAATGCTGTGATTTAAATGTGTTTAATCCTGAAATGTTCACCAGGTTATTGATCTGGTTACTGATCTGACCCAGAAGTAAAGATTATTTCAATAATCTGTTAATCAGTCCACTGGGATTTCAAATAGCCAAGAAGGAAGTTGTCAGTTGTTAAAAAAGAATATTTAACATTAAAAACAACATTATTTCAACTTCTGGGCTCTTTCGAATACAAAATCATACTTTTAATCTCATATTTCTAAGTTTTAATAAAGAAAGGGAGTTTTATTACAGGAAAAGATGCCATTTTAATCATTGTGAAAAATGCAGAAGCCAAAAAACATTAATTTCCATCTAATAATGAAGCTTAGTTTCTGTGTGGTTGGTAATACACTAAAGAAACCTGATGTTTTGACTTAATCTGTTTTTGTTTGGATGGCAAGCAAAAGTCCACAGTTACTATCTGGGTTTTCAAAACATAAGGAAATGTACAATTTAACCAATCAGTTCTAAAACACAGCTGATCCTCTTAGCCAGTATTTTCTCATTCACTAAATTAAAACATGCTGAAAATCAGTGACACAGCATTATTGATTTTCTATAAGGTTTTAGTATCTTAGTTACGCACAATGATGAGCTTCTGCTGTGGATGCAGGGTTTTATCTAAAATGCTCACACACGGTTGTGCTGTCCTGCCAGATGAGCTCAGTTTCATGCTTTTTCCTGGGAGCAAACTTTTTTGGATTTTATTAAGGTGATGTTATTTTTGTCTTTTTTGTTTTCCTCAATTTTTATTTTCCCTCTTTCATCTTAAACTTCAAGCCAACTAATCAATACAACTTGTTTCCAAAAAAATGATCAATTATGTTGATTTAGCCATAGTGCATTCAATCTGATTTATTGTTTATGTGCTCAAACGAGAAAATGTAGTTACTTGTATGGTGGTATTAACGCAAGCATTTGTCCTTCAGTACAACGTGTCCGTCCCAGAGAATAAAGTAGGAGCTGTTGTGGTGAAGATGCCAGTGACCGATGGAGATGAACCTCATTCTCCTGCCTGGACAGCCAAGTTCAGGATCATTACTGGTAACAACGGAGGTTTTTTCGCTGTTAACACGGGAACTAACAAACAGGAGGGCATCATCACTACGGTTAAGGTACTTCAGTTCTCCGTTTGTTTTGGCATTTCTCGTGGCTGTGGGGGGTCTCAGTTCTTGTATTCACTGACTTTTGCTCTGTATTGGGCAGTTGTGGGCTGGAGGTTAGGGAACTGGCCCTGTGACCGGAAGGTTGCCGGTTAGATCCCCAGTGCCGTCAGTCCATGACTGAGGTGTCCTTGAGCAAGACACCTAACCCCCAGCTGCTCCCTGGGTGCCATGGATAGGGCTGCCCACTGCTCTGGGCAAGTGTGCTCACTGCCCCATAGTGTGTGTGTGTGTGTGTGTATTCACTAGTGTGTATGTGGTGTTTCACTTCACGGATGGGTTAAATGCGGAGGAGGAATTTTCCCGTTTGTGGGATTAAAAAAGTATCACTTATTGTGCTTTCAGCCATTGGACTTTGAGCAGAACAGCAAGTTCACTCTGTTGGTGGTTGCGGAGAACGACGTTCCGTTTGACAAGCCTCTGACCACGTCCACTGCCACGGTCACTGTGAACGTTCTGGATGTGAATGAAGCTCCAGTTTTTGATCCAGAGGAGAAATTCATTTCTACACCTGAAGACGTGGCGGTTGGTAGTGAACTGACAGTGTACACCGCCACTGATCCAGACACAGCCAGGACTCAGAAAGTGACGTAAGATATAATTTTATCTTGCTACTCAGACGTTCTCCGTGCCGTCCACCCTGCGTGTGGTGTTGGGTATTGTGCTTTTGCTCGGGTACGTAAGCACAGAGAGTAATTTGGCATCGTGTTTTGTTTTGCAGGTATCGTGTAGGTTCTGATCCTGCTGCCTGGGTGAGTGTTGATGGAGAGACTGGACTGGTCAAAGTGAGGAGCCCCATGGACAGAGAGTCTCCTTTTGTGAAAGATGGCATCTACAAAGCTCTGATTCTTGCCATGGATGATGGTAACCCCTTTTCCTCATCCTGTATTAGAAGGAAATGAGTAGTGGTGCAGCTTATTCTAACAGGCTTCCCCATGATTACAGATCCAACTCCAGCAACTGGTACAGGAACCCTTGTGATTGAGTTGAAGGATGTGAATGATATCGCTCCTTCCATTGAGGAGAGAGCGATCAGTGTGTGCAATAAGGAGTCAGCTCCAGTGCTGCTGTCTGTGATTGATAACGATGGGCCTGGCTTTGCTGCTCCATACCGAGTGGAACTCCAGGGAGACAGCAAGAACAACTGGACTGCCACGATGAACGAGACAAGTATGTCCTCCTTTTTTGGGGGAAATTCAATGTGGCCCCAATAGCTACATTTCCACCAAATGCCCTTTTTTTTGGTGGTAGAAGTGGTTTATATAGTGAGAGGTCACATGACACTTATTTTAGGGGAATAGGTTTTCACAACATGTCAGGCATCCACTAACAATTTTTATTTCCTCAGGTTGAACAGAAAATTCAATTTTGTGCAATTTTGTTTCCTTAAACTTAATCACCCATTTTTTAGAACCGTTGATGACTTTAAAATGTCCTTTGAAAAGATTTTGCTTATATGAACTACTTAAAGTAATTTGTGTGTGTGGTGTCCCTTCCCTTTTTGTGTAGAAACTGGAATTGTACTTAGGCTCAAGATTCCACTGGAACGTGGAGAGTACAATGTTGTTATGAGGGTTTATGACAACCTGGCCCTCTACCAGGACAATACCATCCGCGCTTTAGTATGTGACTGCACAGGAGACGATTTTCAATGCACCGAGAAGGCTGTGGCGGGCTTTGGCCTGCCTGGGATACTTGGAATACTTGGGGCTATCTTGGCTCTGCTAGGTAAGATGCTCTATTCACCTTGAAATGCGGATACACGCACGCACAAAACGACTGAACATTTGTCATTTCAAGTTCACCTCCATGTATCTACACACTTGGTGATGTGTTGTGCTAGTCTGAGTGGATCAGTCACAGCTGTTGTGTTGCTGGAGTATTTAAACATCTCCGTGTCACTGCTGGACTGAGAATAGTCCACCAACCAAAAATATCCAGTCATCAGCGTCCTGTGACCACCGATGAAGTACTAAAAGATGATCAACACAAACTGTGCAGCAACAGATGAGCTATCGTCTCTGACTTTACATCTACAGTGTGGAGCAACATGGTGTCTAGAGTGGGCAGTGTGCGAAGATTGTTTAAAAACTCCAGCAGCGCTCCTGTGTATGATCTCCTCATACCAGCGCAACACACACCACCACCACATCAGTGTCTTTGCAGTGCTGAGAATGACCCACCACCAAATAATAATTGCTCTGTGGGGGTCCTGAGCATTGAAGAACAGGGTAAAAGGGGCTAACAAAGTATCAAACAGATGGACTGCAGTCTGAAACTGTAGAACTACAGCGTGTACTAATATGGTAAGTGTAGGTGATGAAAAGGACTGTGTAGACAGAAGGAGGTGAACAGACATGGCAGTACAGTGACATTGTGTGTATTGTAATATAAACAAAGGAGTTTGGATTTGCTCTTGATGTTGGTGTGTGATGTGCTTCTCCATGCAGTGCTGCTCCTCCTGCTGCTCCTGTTTGCAAGGAGGAAGAGGGCAGAGAAAAAGGAGCCTCTGCTTGCTGATGATGACATCAGGGACAACGTCTACTACTATGATGAAGAAGGCGGTGGAGAGGATGATCAGGTTGGTTTAGTGGATGGTTTTGTTTATTTGTTCATCCACAGTTGGTCCCCGTCATGTTCTTATAATGGATTTTCATTTGCACAGGACTTTGACTTAAGTGTGCTGCACAGGGGCCTCGACAACCGTCCTGATGTGTTACGTAATGACATGGCTCCAACCTTTATGCCTGCACCCCAGTACCGGCCTCGCCCCGCCAACCCTGAGGAGATTGGCACTTTCATTGATGATGTAAGTGGTGTAACGAGCTGCATTTGTATTTATTTTTTTCCATTTTATCCCGCTTTCTGTTGAAATACAGAAATTTAAGCATATTTACCATTGTAACAAATTTTTAATCAAAACAGTTTGATTTCTTATGTGTAGCAAACCATAATTAGAAATTGTTTGTGAGGCTTTTGTCAGAACAAAAAGAAAAAGATTCAGCGAATAGCGAAATGAATGTATACATAGTACTTACGGTTACATACATGTGCTGTAGAATCTGAAGGCAGCAGACAACGACCCCACGGCTCCCCCCTACGACTCCCTGCTGGTGTTTGACTACGAGGGAGGTAGATCGGACGCCGGCTCTCTCAGCTCCCTGAACTCCTCCAGCTCTGGGGACCAGGACTATGACTGCCTGGGTGATTGGGGCCCACGCTTCAAGAAGCTCGCTGACATGTACGGGGGAGGAGAAGACGACTTACTTTAGATTCAGTTCTACTTTGGCATGAAGAGGATGAATGAATGGATAAGTGTAAATATGGTTTACAGTTTTATAGGTATTGTCACGTCACCTTGTTTTGGCTTGTCATGTCGGATACTGGAACAGCAATACTGGCAAGTAAAGAAGGCTAATCTTTAGCATATGCTAAAACGCCAACAATCAAAGCAATTAATCAATGCTATATAATATTAATATTTTGTCAAGCACCTCTGTTTATTCTAGCTCTTATATAACAAACCAGTCTGAAATACGTTTATTCCTTTCTGCACTATGGCTGTGTTTACATGCAAAGACTTTTGCCAATCCGATTGAATACACTCGGATTACAGATTCAGACTGAGGTGTTTATGTACACACTCTATTCAACAGTCTGATAGGAAATGTTTGTCTACATGTTCACTACAATAATCCAATGCAAAATGCGTGGAGTAGCACGTAGAGTAAACATTACCATGAAAGCGAGCATCGTGTGAGTATCAGTCCGAGTGAGATGAGCAGCAGTGAGCAGTGCTTGTGTTTTTAATTGCCTTAATCTGATGTCAGACTCAGAAAAACGTCCTTCACATGTACTTACAAAGGAAGCGGCGAGAGGAAGACGTTGTGCTCTGAGATACATAAGCTGGTCGTCCGTCCCACCGCCGCCCCTGCAGACCAGTTTCTGCTCCCACCATGTTGAACATTATAAAACTTTCTCCATGACGTGACGCACATGCGCAGAACGTATTTACACGTTCTGATTAATGTAATTGGATTCAGGCGTTTATACGGCTATTATTCTTCTATTTAATGGATTATTTACAGGATTACCCACCTCGTTCAATTGGATAGAAATTGTATTCCGAATGGCCTACATTGGATTAGTCTATTCCGATTGAGGTGTTTACATGGACATATTCTATTCCGATTGAGCTATTAGTTGGATTATTAACGGATTATCAGGCTGTATGCAAACGTGGCTATTGTACAGTATCTCACAAAAGTGAGTACACCCCTCTCATTTCTGCAAATATTTTTCCATGGGACAACACTATAGAAATGAACATGAATACGCATATTATATTATTTTGTTCTGTTCCTTTAAAATACAGCACTCCCAAGTAGACTGGAAATACGCTATTTTTATACGTGTGTGATAGTTGACTGCACTCCGTTATTACAGCATTTGCTGGGGCATTGAGCTGAAAAGTCATTTTAAATAAGTCTGAATAATGAATCCAGTGATCAATGTACCAAATAAATTTCACAGAAATAATAACATGGAGTCCTACTATAATGACTTTATCTAATTGATGTTCTCAAAGGGGTGCAAAATAGTGCAAAGGTCAGCCATCATCATTGAAGCAGTCACTATAATGAAGTCCTGCTACATTGTGTGAATGTTTTTACGGTGAAAATCTGCCATCAGGGCGGTTACTAGTCGGTTATAACCTGAAGCTGCATTCAAAAATCAGCCTGTTTCATATATTGTTGTTCTTTTTCTATTCATTTTGCTTCAGGGCGCAGCTAGTGCTCACTCTCTGCATTAAGAAAATGTTCACAACCACCCAAATAAATCTCTACATCGGTGTATTACAGCATTATTTGTTACACATTGTGGTCTATGTGAACTACCACATTAATACTTGGCCCTGCACCTTCAGCAGTGCCGCTTTGTGAGCTACATTGTGTAATAGGCTACATGACTAACTCAAAAAATTAGCAATGTTTACTGTCATTTATCACATTAGCTGAATTCTCCTTACAGTCCATGCCGGCTTTTGATGAGGCAGGCCAGATTTCATCAGAGGTGAAACCAGTGCTGAGTTCCTGCTAATGCTACAGCTGGTTAGCATGTTGCCCACTCAAATATTATTCTCTTAAGATGTGACCTCACATAATTTTTCCTAGGAGTTTGGCACCCCAGTAAAATCACTGAGACTAATCTGGTCATGCCGCTGAAAGCCTGGCTGCGCCCCTGTGTTCTCCTGCTAGCACTCTTTGCAGCCCATGTCTAAGGTAGGTCTGAAAAAGAAAGGATCGTTAAATGTGTGGCTCTTAAAATCATGAACTGAAACTGAAAAAAGTAAAATAAAATGTTACAGTATTAGGATCATTATCTTTCTGGTTCGCAACTGGAAAATTTCACGGCTAACGTTAGCTAGCCGAGTAAAACACTGGCTAACAGTTAGCCTTAGGTAGTTGGAAGGAAGTAATAAGGAAATACGAAGTAAATAGGAATGTTCTATTTAAAAAGAACCCACATCTTTGGGTTTTTACTATAAAACAAGCTTTAGGTTAGCTAATATTAAACCTAACAAAATGAAAACAACTTCCTGCCTATAGTGCTGCTAGTCATTCAGCAAGCTAGCAAGGACTACTCCATTAATTCTTATGGTGTGGGATTTTGTGGGATTATGACTGAATCTTTGTTTTAGCACATTAGATCTTTCAAAATCTAATAGAATTGAACCGTATATATTCTATAACCTCAGAAACAATCCAAGGCAGTTCGGGACGGGTCCAACATCCCTGCCGATAGCAAGAGGATAGTGGCACCAGAGGATTCTGGTTCCATTGACTTACATTACAAGGTTTTGTTCTGACAGCAACTTTATAATATCTTAGTTTATTTTCTAAAATAAAAGTCTGTGTGCATTTAAAATCTGTTTGAGGAGATTAAATACTAGTTAGAGCTTGTTTGCAGGACAATAATTTGGGTGGTCTGAAGGTGGACCAGCAGTGGCAAAGGTATATGCTCATTATGTGGGACAGCTCGACAGCCCAGACCTTGTAACCCCAGTCTGTGAGACGATTGCTAGGCCTCCTGATGACCTCTTGGCTGCATCATTCTCCTCATGTGACATCTGTGTCCACTGTACCACTTTAGGTCACTGGTGACCAACCCTCCTCATGGAGATCTACCATCTTGCAGGTTTCATCAGGTTTCAGCTAAGCAGGGTGGTCAATAACTACCTTGACCAAGTGTAGTTTAATACAACTAAGACTCATGAAAGAGGGGTTAGTGACCGGCTGCCTTTACACATTCTTCACAGGCCTGTCCATCGGTGTAAGCCACTTTTGCATCAGTAGATGGCAGCAAAATATCTTCTACCCCACAATGTTTGGCAAAATCACAGTGTTACAAGTTGCTTGCATGCCAAAATCAGGACGAATAACTGTGGGTCACTCACAGTGTCCAGAAAATGTTGAGGCAGGCGGATATTGTAGTCAGTCACTTTGCATATTTTTATATAGTGGACGCTTCATTTTATTGTAATAGTGCCAGCCTAATTTACATATCAATAAGAGGGAGGACCAAGTCTACCAGTTATATCTAATTATTTTACAGCCCACGTAATAGATTAACCATATGTATGTGAAATATTACTCTAAAGATGACATGGTATAATATCTGAAACACTGAGCAATATTTCAAAGTAGTTCAAAAATGTACGTAGATTGTTTTTACAGAGCTTTTAGATTATAACGGCAAAGAAAGTGGCAAAATACTGTTTTAGAGTATGTTGTATTGTAGTTCATGTGCATGTTTACTTTTAATGACACATCTATATGACTTTTCATTACTTTAAATAAGTAAATAAATACATATTATAACAATAATAAAAATATTAGCTGGCTATCTCAGTACTTATGGCAACCCTGCTGCTATTTTGGGGATGCATTTGATTAATTGGTTATTTGGCAATAAAAATAATCCTTTCACTTATTTGAACACATCCAGCCCATTCAAATGTAAATCCTTCTAGTTCCAGTTCATGTTTTGTTAACCCAATTCAGCAGCACCTCAGAGTTGCCCTTTTCAGTCGGACATTTCAACAGGACACTTTGCCTCGTCGTTGGGAGAGAACCTCCTCACTATACGATATGGTTTCTATGGGCTGATGAGTAACATGCGGACAGAAACAGAGAAGAAAAGGAACCAAAGGCCTCTTCTCAGCCACTTCAGCTCCTGCTTCACCCAGCTCTGAGAAACTACTCAGTCACATTGTTTTGAGATCACAGAGCACGTTTTATGCGTGTGGTATTACTTTGGGTTTGCTAAATTAGTCAAGAACGACTGAGGATGAAACTAAAACCATTTTTTTAATCACGCTCCACACACTATATTACATAGGAATCATTATTGTATCATGTAGTTCCAAATAGTGTAACTACATCCAACAGGGAGCATGAGTAAAAGTACTAAAGCATTTACCTTCAAATGTACTTAAGTATAAAGTAAATGTACTAAAAGAGTAATTCTGGCTCTGATGTCCTGTTATCATTTTTATAACAAGACTCGCTTCATGAACTCATTTCAGGTGAAAGTCCTCCAGCGTCTCTCTTGGTAAACCAGTCTTTTAATAGAGCGTCATTGATTAGTGACGCTGACGTCTATTAAAATGATCATAAGTACAAAACACTGAAGGTAAACAGTTTCCATCAGGGAGAACCGAGTGGCTCTGAAATCACTTTTTACACACAAGCAAAGTTTCAGTTTCAGATTTATTTACAACTTAGTTCCAAGTTTAAGTTGAATAAAAACTGGCTTTAAACTCAGGATCACAGGTGAGCTCCTTTACTATGTTGATCTGTAGGCCTCTGTTCATAAACATAAACCAGCCCAAACTACTTTACTATAAAATGAAATGGTGTTTGTAGAAATTCAGAAAAAAGCCGCGTCAGTCTCGACTGCATATGTGGACATATTTCTATATTGTGCTCTATTTACACAAAGTTAGGTTAGTTCATCATTTAGGTCGACGTGTGTGCTCCCAAATTTTTACGCTGCTGCACTGATGTTGAACTGTGTGCTGCACTGGGTCGGTATGATGCTTTGTGGTGCTTTTGTTTTGACACGTTACATTTTTATACACACAAAAACAAAAGGAATGACAGATTTCTCAAAATGTAGCAGAGGAAAAAGTCAGATATTAGATTCTGAAATGTAGTGGAGTGAAAGTAAAAACTCGCCCAAAATGGAAATACTTAAGTACAGATACACGAAAAAACTACTTAAGTACAGAAACTAATTACATATAAGTTACTTAGTTACTGTCCACCACTGGAGGCAACAGCGCTAAATCATGACTCCAGCAAAAATAAAAATATATCACTGCTTTCAGAACAAAACCTCGTGTCTCCAAAATGGTAACTTTACACACAAAGGGAAAAAACATACTTTACTTTTAATGTCAGTGGAACCACTTTTTTAAAAGTAATTTTGGGCCATTTCTTTTGGTCCCTTCATCATTAAATTTACACAAACTGAAAAAAAATATTTAAAGTATGACAAAAACTTCTATAGACTGCTTTACCATTTAGCTATGTAGCTTGCTAATAAAAAACGGATTGTTAGCATGCAAGTAAAACACTGAAGAACCATGTATTTTAGGTAGTTACAGTGATGGTGATGGATAAGCAATACGCAGAGATGCTATATTTAAAAAGAAAACGAGCAGCACATTAGTTATGATTAATCTCGACCAGGTGAAAATACAGTGAAAAGCTGTATGGCTGCTAGCTAACGTTATCTAGCTAGCTAACAAGCTAGCAGGGGCTAGCCCAGAGGTCAGCAATCCAAATGTTAAGAAGAGCCATTAAATCCTTTCAGCAAAAATCAAACCACCTTTACCACCTTGGCTGTAAATATATCTCAGTACGTAATCACTAACATGGGCTAAAATATATAAACGAAAACGCAGACGCGCTTTGCTCTGCTTTAAGCTTTAGCTCAGCTATAGCCACGTTTCTTGCATCTTCAGCAGCAAATTTTTCCACAGAAGTAGAAGAGTTTCTCGTTAAATGTCTCTGAAAATGAGGCTGAAGTCACTTCTCATTTTCCTGCTTCTGGTTCAAATTTTCCCGTTCCACCCTAAATGGTGCCTGAGGCGCCAGAATGCAACTGCTGCACCATTTAAGGTGGAACGGGCCAATTCGAAAATTTTAGTGTTTGACAGTTTCTTGTTGCACATTAAACGCAACCTAACCTAAACGCTAAAAGGGCCAGATTAAAAAGCTTAACTAATTTATGGGCCAGTTGTGTTTTTATTTTATTTTATTTAACATTTTGCCATGAACCCAACTGCCCATTGCTGCAACAGCAAAATAGGCACTGGATACTTGAACATTCAAAAATAATTGAAAATAAAAATAGTTTTTTATAAAACAATAGACTACATTACATTTTCAAAACCGCACATTCGCTTGAACTAGACACTGCGTGGTGCTGTCTTATAGATCATCGTTGGGGAGCGGGTGGTAACACACATGCACTCACCAGCCACTTGCTAGTAAAAGGTTGTACCCCGTTTTGCCTTCAGAACTGCCTTAATTCTTCATGGCAGACTTTCAACAAGGTGATGGAAACGTTCCTCTGAGGTTTTGGTTGGTTATTTGAGTTACCATTGCCTTATTATGATCTTGAACCAGTCTACCTATTCTCCTCTGACCTCTCACATCAACAAGGCATTTTCGTCCACACAACTGACCGCTCACTGGATATTTTCTCTTTTTCGGACCGTTCTCTGTAAGTCCTAGAGATGGTTGTGTGTGAAAATCCCAGTAGATCAGCAGTTTCTGAAATACTCAGACCAGCCCGTCTGGCACCAACAACCACGTACAAAGTCACTTAAATCCCCTTTCTCCACCATTCTGATGCTCGGTCTGCACTTCAGCAAGTCGTCTTGACCACCTCTACATGCCTAAATGCATTGAGTTGCGGCCGTGTGATTGGCTGAATAGCTATTTGTGTTAACAAGCAACTGTAACTAATAAAGTGGCCGGTGAGTGTATGTTGCAGTGCATGCTGGGAACAGTAGTGCAGGTTATGCTGAGATGGGCTAACATTAATACACACACACACACACACACCTTCTACGCTTCTCCTTTTGGGTTGCACAGGGAGCTGGAGCCTATCCTAGCTATCATCGGGTGGAAGGCAGGATACACCCTGGACAGGTCGCCAGTCCATTGCAGGGCACACAGGGTGGTTCTATTTTAATTGGTAAATGAGTCCTAGTCATTACGGTACCGGTTTAGCGCCCCAGGAAACTCACAGACCAATAGCATGAGTTGTAAAAATCACATGTGACGCTACTCAGCCAATCATATCTGTGCATTACAATAAGCACTGAGACGAGTGAGTGACACACACAGGGGAGGGATGAGGCGAGAAACAGCAGTCAGAGAAGAAAGTGAGTCCGATTGTTTCACGTGATGTGCTCTAAAAAGACAAAAATGACAATAAATGTTATTGAAATGTTACTGAATTGTACTTTATTTGATTTGATATTCAGTTGTTGACTACAGAAGATGTTAATATAACATATGACCACTGAAGAACAGGGTAAAAGGGGGTAACAAAGTATCAGAGAATCAGAAGGACTACAGTCTGTAACTGTAGAACTACAAAGTGCAGCTATACAGTAAGTGGAGCTGATAAAATGGAAAATGAGCACAGAAACAAGGAGGTGGTCAGAATGTTATGCCTGACAGGGGTGCAACTACATACTTTCTGAGGTGGATGCAAACATATTATCGGTGCACCCCCAAAACCCGCCCCTTAACTTAAAGTGACTGAAAAAAATTAAAATTAAAATCAAATATTTAAGCAGGCAAGCTAAAATAAGGAACTTTATAAACAGAATACAAATTAAATGGTAAGAGCAAAAAACAAGCAATGAGGATTTAATTAAGAAGAAATAAAATAATTCAGAATAAACTGATAAGTGGACAGGCTAAAATGTAACGCAATAAAATAGAGATTAATAATTAGAATAATAAAATATAAGCACAAAGAAAGAGGGTTAAAACACCAAGTTTATATAAAAAAGTAAATTATGGAAATAAAATAAACAGTAAAACAGAAGACAGAATAAATAAAAGGAAGAAATAAATGAAATAAAAAGGTAAAAGGCGAAATGTATGGAATAAAATAAATAAAAATGTAAAGGAAAACTCAACTAAAACAGTTACAGGCTGAATGTGTCTGAATGTGGCTAGAAACTAAGAGTTTAAGATGATTTAGTGACACCAGCGAGCTGAGCTTCAGACCAGGCTGCCACGGTTAGGATATTAACTAGAGTGTTGACTAGCTAGGTTAGCTAGCTAAACAGGCTACTATAAAGAGCTATGGCTTGACTAATGTCACTCGTTTGGAAGTTAAACCGAGAAAATAAGCAGTTCAGGGTTAATCAGGTCGTAGCTGGAGAACCAAGTTTAGCTTTAACGTTAGCTTGCTGCCTCACTACTATCATTCATCTGGCTGGCTGGGTAATATTAACATGGCTAGCCTTAGCTAGCACAGTAACATACATCTTAAACTGAAGAGGCGATCTCTTCTGATTGTGTGAATCTATTCACGGTGAAGTGCGGGATCTTTGGGGGAAACTATGGAAGGTTTATCCTCTATTAGATTCCTTTATGTTTGAATAAGTGCGTTTGGGAGCGCAGCAGTGAGGCAGCTTTGCTAGAACCCAGTGGTCCAGCGCTACTTTCGTACCCTACAGTCTCGTTTTGGTAGACAAAGGTGACGTAGGTGAATAAAGCGTATAAACTGACCAACCTGCTGTCTTTCAACCACTTTGAGAAGTGGATGGGCGCCTGATTAGTGCTGTGCTGTTTTTTGATGTGTATTATCAGACTTGAACAAACAGCTCTTACAGAAAATGCAGACTAGAAATAATTTTCCGGCATCGTTTTGGCGCCCCTCTAGTGCAGCGCCCGTATGCGCCGCATACGCTGCATACCCCCTTTTTGCGCCACTGATGCCTGATATACTCATCATCACTGTTCTAGTGCAAAAGCAGGACTGTTATTTTGATAATGCAATGAATAACCCCTATTATTTTGTTAGGTTCTGATCAGTAATAAAGTCAGAATAATTAACTGCCTTATTTCAGGAGGGCACAACAATGTAAATTCATCCTGAACAATCTGTTTATTCGGTACTAAAGTGTGAATGGTTCATCACTTTACTTCAGCAGGTACAAACCTTATTAATTCATCATGAATGATCAGTTATTTTTTATAATGTATTGAGAATTGACTCTACATAGTGTTGTATTTTCCTCACTCTGACGCACCTCAACCAGCACAAGAGGAGTTTGCAAATTAAATCAATCAGGTATAAAGATGAGGAAAACAATAAAAATGTGGCGTAATGTAAAATGATGCAAAATGCAAAATGGATGAATCAACAGAAAAGTGGCCATTTGTAATGCTGGTCAATTTGAAAATGAAAAAGCAAAGTGGGAAATGAAAAGTAAATCACCAGCAGGTGGCACCTGTGTCATTTCACATTTGCCTTTATATTCTAACACTTAAAGCGTATCCACGCCAAAAACTAAATCACAAACTTTTGGCGCTTTGCTGTTGATTTATCCATTTTACATTTTCATTTGAATTTTGTCAGATATGCAGCCGATTCCTATGAAAAAGAAAGAAGAATGTAAACATTGCATTTTAATTTTAGTTTTGACACAAAGGCAAAGCCAAAGTGAAGCTTGGATTTTCTTTTCTGTACTAGCCTTTTCATTTTAGATTTGGCCGTGAAACACCAGAATAATGACTAAAATGAAATGACAAATAGCAGTTTTACGTGTATTTATTTATTTTTGTCACTAATGACTTGTGCTTAAATGTAGGTATTTTATTTCATTTTCAATTTTTTTTCAGGATATTGGCACAGATGTTTGGAAAAGGAAAAGGCAAAAACAGGTTTGCATTTACATTTTATTGTTTTAATTTTGATGATGGCAACTGTCACAAATGAGGACTAGGAGCAAAAGATGTCAATGTCAGTTCATACAACATGGTGAAGCAGACACAGAGGGACAAAATGGAGGATTGAGCTACAGGAAAAAAATCACAGTTGGCTTTGATAGACACAATAATCCAGAGCGCTGTGCCTCAGGGGGATCTTGTGCTCAATTAACATATGAGTTCCTAAAAATTCAGATGTTGGAGAAAGCCTTTAATACCTTCAACTGCATTCATCAGAACATGCATTAGTAATTTAATCTTGTGGTTATTAATATTCATTCATTCATTTTGCTTTTCATATTCATATTGAAACCTCAATATCTCCAATACGGTAACTTTACAGGAGAAGCAAAAAACCAACTTTATTTTTAATGTAAGTCAGTGGAACCAGACTCCTTTGCAAGTAATTTTGGGCTGTTTCTTTTGGTCCATTCATCATGAAGTTTACAAACAACGTGAAGGCCAACGTGCATTTTCTAACTATGTCAAATACTGTAAAACGACAAAAATGGAGATACGAGGTTTTGTTCTGACAGCAGCAATTTGTGATGTCAGATTTTGCCAGCAAAACAATGAATAACCTCAGTAGTCACTGGGAAGATGGGTAAATTTTGGCCATGAAGGGATGCACATACTCCATACCCCAATAGGTCTTTTAAAAATCAGAGCATAAACTTCGTCTCCTCTGCAGATCACTTTCTGCTCTGCCGTGTTGACTGTGATAAACTTTTACTATGATGCGATGTACAAGCAGAGCGTACTTAAACTTTTCGATAGGGAATATAATCGGATACAGGCATTTACATGGCTATTATTCTTCTATTTAATGTATTATTTACAGTATTACCCACCTCGTTCAATCAGATATAACATCACAACATCACAGCTCTGATTTGGTCGCAAGCACAAGCTGCAGGAGAGTGTTCTATTTCTTAATTATATGTCTTGCTACTGTAACACTGCAATTTCCCTTTTTGCAAAATAAAGAAACAAAATAAATCAAAGAAGCCTTGAATATTGTACTGAATATGTACAATATTCAAAAAAGTGAATATTGCCAAAAAGTGCTTCCACAACATGAGTTATTGCTATGCAACAGTAATAATTCCCTAGACCATGGGTTGGCAACGTGACTCTTTGACTGCCCTGTTGTGGATCAGTACAAGATTTTGTAGGTAAAAATCAAAATAATCCTCTTTTTCAGTAAAATCGGTCTAACACACTTTTAACGATAAATGTTCTAACTGCTAATTCACCCTTTAACCCTGAGGACAGGCGATTAGACTGCTGGTCACGCAGCAACACAGACAACAATCTCGCCTAGCTAGTAGCTAATGAAATGGCAAAGAGAAACATTTAGTACAGCTGTCGATTATTTGGAGACAAATCAATTTATTTGCATTTATAATCACTCCAGCTAGTTTCCTGATATGTTTAATCTGCAGCAGTTTGGTAAACACTACAAATTTGTGAAGCTGAAGTCAGTTTCTTGTTTGAATTTTCCTGTTCCTGTCAAATCGTGTAGCAGATACATTCTGGTATGTCAGGAGACATTCAAGATGGAATGGGAAAATTTGAACAAGAAGCTGGTGAATGAGTCGCAGACTTTAAAAAACATTGTAAAAAGTCAAATTCTGCGAGACTTTCTGCAAGGAACTATTCTACATTTGCGGAAAAGTGTCCTGCTGGAGATGTGAGAAAAGTGGTTATAGCTGAGCTTAAGCCTAAAGCAGAGCAAAGTACGTTTGCAAGTTTGTGTATATTTTTTATCCTATACTTGTACATCAGCACATACTGAGACATACTGTCTGCCATTCCAGTTTGTTTTCCAGATGCAGCTCGGATTAAAGGAGCACTGAAGAATTCCACATTCTGATGTTTGATAAGAAGACTCCCTGAAGCTGCTGCCTGTATCTACATGATTTCATTCACTGCAGCTACACGGTTGGCTGATCAGATAGCTTAAATGTACAGGTTTACAGGTATTCCTAACAAACTGCTCTGTAAGCCTTGTTGTGGAATATTCTGTGGCAGCACAAGGCAGATGTTTTTTTACCCCAGCCAGTGCTGTTGTGCTTGTGCACAAAATGGGTTTCAAAAGATTTTTATATTATGATTTAATCAATTATTAAAAAATAAAAACCTACAGGAAAAACTACCAAAACATAGCAAGAACAAAGTTTCTAAGCAAGAAGCATGTTTTATTTTCTCTTAAACAGAGGTAAACAATCACAACTGCCAACGTATGCAGGTTGGCTCCTGGAGGTTTCAGCTTCAACTCCACCAGCGCCACATGAAGTGAGGTCATGAAGTCCAGCGGTTGACAGCTTGGCACAGTTTCTTTGGTTTGCGTCCTTTCTTATCTGTGTGGCAGCAGTGCGTAAAACTACGCAGATACAGGCTGCAGCTTCAGTTTTATCTGGTGTGTGAACAAAGCCATAGAGTCTTTGGGTGGAGAATATGACAGCACAACCCATTCTGCAGATGCCCATAGAAAGCACGCAACCCAGACCATGTTGTTATTTATGCACTCTCAATAATTTGCACATTTTGTATTTATTTATTTTTTTGACCATTCTATTTATTGGGTTAGCAAGATGGGAAAAGGATACAGAGCAGAGATTGATTACATTCATTTTGTACAATTGTTACCATTGATTACCTAACCCTCCCTCAAATCCTACCCACCCTCTCCCACCCACACCCACCCACCCTGTCACTTGCCACCCACACTCAGGACAAAACATTACCATGGAAAAAGACAATGGGACATAATAGTAAATCAACTCAATACAAAATAACTAAAAAACAAGCAAGAAAAAAAAGAGATTACTGTGATCTACCTGAGACATCAGACTGCCTAAACTCTGAGACAAAAGAGAAAAAGAGGGCCCAAATATGACAGTATTCACGTGTACTACCTTTAAGTGTGTGTCTAATTTTTTCCAAATAGAGAAATAAAGCATCATTAAGCCAGCGCTCAAATGAAGGTGGAGTGGAGCCTTTCCACTGAATCAGGTGCATTTTGTATTTGATTTACAATAAAATAAATGCGGTGTACTAGGAATGTGTTTTCAAGTGAAGGTAGGGTTGGTGACGATGAAATGGATTAGTTGGCCCATTCCCACATAACTGCTCATTCCTTTAGTTTTCCCAGCTCCTTTCCTTTCCTTGACTCTTCCACAGTCTTCCTGGGTAGGAGAGGAGCAGTAGGAAGGGAGAAAGAGGACAAGAGCAGTAGTAAAAGTTTCTGGACGCTGCCGCAGCTGTGGGAAGGTGTTTTTGAGTAAGGGGTGCAATGCTGTGAATGAGCATTGGGGGGAGACTTCTTAAGGCCTCAGCGTACTTCTTGCAAAACGAAATTCTTGTGGGATGCGCAAAAACCGAAAACGCCTCCTACAGTTTTCTGTTGCCTGTTACCGGTGCTCCACTTGATGATATGACATGTTATGATAAGTTTCATGACTGCTGGAAAATTATTCTTTCACAGTTCTAACTTTGGTGACATTTGAGTTCAAAATGCCACCACCATTTAACATGGAACGGGAAAAATCGACAAAAAAGCTGTTGAGTAGGAGGCCAACTTTGGTCTTGTCCCTCTTTAATACTAGTTAGTACTACTGAATAACAGCCTAAACATCTTTCTTTTAGAAGATATTCATTGTTTATTTAACAAATGCGCATTTCACAGTGAAATATTAGTGTTTCTGCCAAAGCCGAGGCTCCTCAAAGATGTCCATCTTGGCACACCTCTTTTTTATCAAGCAATCAGAGGCTTTGTCACGTAGTGTCTTCGTCCATGGAGTTCACGCTGCTGCCATATGCCCGACATGCTAAACGAAGCCTCGGTGTGACGTCTGTGGTTGTTTATTTTCACGCCTTACTAATTCGTGGCCATGTATTAGGATCTTGTTCCCATGCATTATTTTTATTTATATGGGAAGTCACCATCAGGGCTCCATACAGAAGGACTCTAAATGCCCTGTTTGTTCCTGGCCCTTAGTGTTAGCTGTCTTGATGATGGCTTTCTCTGTGAGAGCTCCAGGTTCCCCATATGGAAAAAAAAATATCTGGACAAATTCTATTTATATATTTGAAATACATTTAAACTAAAAACCCCAACATGTGGCAGAAGCAGAGGTGGACAGAGTACACAAATCATGTGCTTGAGTTAAAGTAGAGACACCCAAGGTAAAATATCACTCCAGTAAAAGTAGAAGTTCCTCCCTTTAGACCTCCACTTGAGTAAAAGTACTAAATTATTTGCCTTCAAATGTACTTACGTATAAAGTAAAAGTACTAAAAGAGTAATTATGGCTCTGATGTCCTGGTATCATTTTTATAACAAGACTGGCTTCATGAACTCATTTCAGGTGAAAGTCCTCCAGCGTCTCTCTTGGTAAACCAGTCTTTTAATAGAGCGTCAGTAATTAGTGACGCTGACGTCTATTAAAATGATCAGAAGCACAAAACGTCGTGGCCACACACTAATTTTATTTATGCAAGATGTCACCAGCGGGGCTCCATACGCGTTAAATAGGCTTACTACCCACAGTAAGTGCCGGCTAGACAACTTTTGATGCTGTGTAGTAACGTTCCTGCCACGTATTTTTGAGTTAACGCTTTAGCTTTCAGGGCGAAAGTTTTGCCGGAAATTGAAGTGAGTCTCCATTTCACATTTATGGCATTTTGCTGACACTCTTATCCAGGGCGACTTACAATTTGATCATTTTACAGAGGTAGGCCAAGGTGGTGTTAGTAGTCTTGCCCAAGGACCCTTATTGGTATAGTGTAGGGTACTTGCCTTGATGGGGGGATTGAACCCCAGTCTACAGCATAGAAGGCAAAGGTGTTAACCACTACACTAACCAACCACATTTTTTATCCATCACATATTGGAATGTCAGTGAAAATTGTTCCACTGAACTTGCATCAGTAGTACTATCGGCAATGATTCCACAGTATAGACTTCGTAGCACGAGAGACAATCTTACTCAGGATAGCATAAGCGTACTGTTGAATTACTCTAGCAAAAGTGTGTACAAAAGTTCATCGTGGCTGTTCTCACCCTGAAAAGCTAATCCTTTACAGACGGGCTCAGCCTCAAAAGGCAACGTGTGGGGACCAGGTGAGCCTAGATGAAATTAAAACGTGTTCTTGTTCTGTCCTAATCCTCAGGGGAGTGCGGGCCCTTCCAGGGCTTCCCTCATACCGGCCAGTAGAGCCCACGGCTGCGTGTAGAAAGGGGAAGATGGGGTGCGGGAACCTGTAGGGAAAGACAGAAAGAGTGTGTGTATTGTACTGAAGTTGTGTCTTGTTATTGCTTGTTTTGCGTAACCCATCACTAACCCTGGAGAATGGTCTGGTCTAACTAGTTGGGAGCGGGGCTATGGTGTTAAATGGAGGGAGGGTTCATTGAAGAAAGAGGAGAGGGAATGTAGGATGTGTTCATTTGGCACAAACTGTCTGATGTTTTAGTCAGAAATGTCTAGGTGGGACTGTGTGAGTGACTAGAAGTAAGTGGGAATGTTGGGGTGTGGAGACTGCAAGGCTGTACTGTTTTACATGTAGAGTGATGGTGTAGAGGACAGGGTTCCCCTTGAAAAGATCAGGCTGATTTTTTTGTTTTTGCGCACAGGCAAGCGATAAGTGAAAGAAAAGACTGAATAAAAAGATAAAACAAATGGGTTGCAATGCAACTACTACAGCCAGGACACAGCAGACTACTTCTGTTCACTCACGTAGTCCCACCTAGACATTTCTGACTAAAACAGCCAGTTGCCTACATTCCCACACAGTCCAACTAGTCCTTGCAGTTACAATAACCCCCCCCCTACCCTAACTTTCAAGCAGGTAGGATTCTGCAGAATATATCAGAGCTTCCCATGAAATATATATCCCAAGTGACATGAGCAGCCCTGATGTTGTCGTGAGCGGATTCAAGCTTCAGGATTGACCTGGTGCTGTCATTTGGAGTGTCTCAGCAGAAATCTTTCGGCTGCACAGACACAGACAGCCACATGCTTCCAGCCAGTGAGCTGTAGCTGGCTGGGCAGGAGATGGGAGGTTTCGCAAATGTAAAGGTAATAAAAGCGCCAAAAAATAGGGCAAAACCTGATAGGGCATGTCCTCTGGCTGTGAAACCCCCGCTGTGTCACTTGCTCTAAAGGGGCCGAGCATGCATTATAGACTTCTTGTTAATTCTCGGGAGAGGAGCCACAACGCAAAACAACAATATGATTGTACATTTACAGCATGTACATTTCAAGTTGAAGTAATATAACATGAGGCAACATATCGTCACAAATAACTCCCCAGCTATGATTTTGTCACAGGTGCAAGACACTGGCAAGTACAGGAGATGATCACAGCCATGATGTTAGTCCTGATGGCATACAACCTGGACTGTCCTGTTGTTTTCATACAACAGTTCTGCAAGAATAAATTAATAAGTAAAGCACGGTTTGCATCCGTTTGTATTTTGGATAGTGCAGTAAAGTTGTATATTTGCCTTTCTCTGCTCGATTTCTTAGGAAATGAACATCTCACTCCTGAAAGACAAAGATCAAATTACAACCAAGTATGTTTTCACAACGCTTGTCATTAAATTTTGCTAAATATATTTGCAGTTCAGGGAAAAATTGCAACAGGCCCTTGGGGGCAGTGAGGAGCTACCTGAGGACTGGGAAACTACAGCTAAGGTGGTGAGAGAAACTGGCAAGAATGTGTTGGGTATTTCGTTTGGTCAGAGGAAAGAAGACAAGGAAAGTTGGTGGTGGAATGAGGAAGTCCAGGAGAGTATTCAGAAGAAGAAGGCAGCTAAGAAAAAGTGGGATAACCAGAGAGATGAAGGAAGTAGGCAGGAGTACTGAGAGGCTGGTCGCATAGCGAAAAGAATGCTGGCAAAGGCAAAGGCTCAGGCCTATGATGAGCTGTATGAGAGGCTGGACAGTAAAGAAGGAGTAAAGGACTTGTATCGCTTGGCTAAACAGAGAGATTGAGCTGGAAAGGATGTACAGCAGGTTAGGCTGATAAAGGATAGAGAGGGAAATGTACTAGTGAGTGAACAGAGAGTGTTGAGTAGATGGAAGTAGTACTTTGAAGAACTAATGAATGAGGAAAACGAGAGAGAGAGGAGGACAACGGGGGAGAGATAGTGGATCAGGAAGTGCAGAGAATTGGTAAGGTGGAAGTGAGAGCAGCTTTAAAAAGGATGAAGAATGGAAAGGCAATTGGTCCAGATGACATAGAGGTCGTAAAGGTGGATGACTTCAAATATTTTGGGTCAACCATCCAGAGCAATGGACAGTGCAAAAAAGAGGTGAGGAAGAGGGTGCAGGCAGGATGGAGTGGGTGGAGACGGATGTCAGGGCTGATGTGTGACAGAAGGATAGCAGCAAGAGTGAAAGGGAAGGTTTACAAGACAGTAGTGCGTCCTACTATGATGGATGGTTTGGAGACTGTGGCTCTGTCTAAAAGACAGGAGGCTGAGCTGGAGGTGGCAGAGATGAAGATGCTGAGATTTTTGTTGGGAGTGACAAGGATGTACAGCATTAGAAATGAGCAGATCAGAGGGACAGTGAAGGTGGAGCAGTTTGGAGATAAAGCCAGAGAGGCCAGGTTGAGATGGTTTGGACATGTGTTGAGGAGGAATAGTTGATATATTGGGCAATGTTGGAGATGGAGCTGCCGGCTAGAAGGAGAAGAGGTAGACCTCAGAGAAGGTTTATGGATGTAGTGAAGGTGGACATGGAGATGGTTGGTGTGAAAGTAGAGGAGGCAATGGATAGGGCAAGATGGAGGCAGATGATCCGCTGTGGCAACCCCTAAAGGGAGCAGCCGAAAGACGAAGAAGAAGAAGAAGGTGATGGTAGTATTAGGAGTCTTGCCCAAGAACTCTTATTGGTACAGTGCTGGGTGTTTACCCAGGCAGAGGGATTGAACCGCAGTCAGTTAAACATTAATTCCAGCATGTATGGCTGTTTTTTGTTACGACTGTGTTAAAATAATCCTCCTTTTCTTTAAAATAAAGCTTTGTTGATCATTCTACGTCTACCTGAAAACCTAATTCTGCTGCGGAGTCGCAACAAGGCAGTAAAAGAGTTGCACATTGCCGACCTCTGGCCTAGATGAATGCAAAGTCTGTTCTTGTGCTCTGGTGTCCTTTCCCTTTCAACTGAATTCTCTTTCTCACCAGGCAGAATTAACTCACGCTGGGTGTCATGTAGAGTAAATGTTCAAGTGCATAATATTGCATACTGCGCATGTGTGACGCGGCCCTGAGTTCCATGGGCACGCAGCGCGAGATATGTAAATCAGTCTAGAAGTCTGTACAAGTCATGTCAGCGTGTCGTGTGTGTGTTCAATAAACAACGCATTAGAAATATAATGTCGTCCACCTCGCGTTACTTGAAGATGTAAACGCCACATGGTGTCAGAAGAAAACTGGATGAAAAACGTCGGACGTGAGTGAGAAGAACCGGAGTGTGCCTCGCCATGGCAAAGTTTACCCCACCGGAGCAGTTTGATTTCTCAAAGCCCGAAGCATGGCCTGACTGGAAGCTAAGATTCGGCAGGTATTGCATAGCTTCACTGCTTACGGAGGAAGAGGAAAAAGTGCAAGTGCATGCATTGATTTATTCCATGGGAGCGGAGGCTGAGCACATTTTCAAGGCTTTCACATTTACTAATGCAACGGATGCAGATGAGTACGATGTTGTAATGGCTAAATTTGACGAACATTTCATTCCGAAACGAAACGTGATCTATGAGAAGTTCCACTCAAGAGTTCAACAACCAGGCGAGAGTGTGGAAGCATTCATCAGGCAACTGTATGAACTAGCTGAAAACTGTGATTTTGGGGCACTAAAAGAGGAACAAATGCGGGATTGCATAGTGATCGGAATTCGAGATAAACAAGTGTCGCAGAGACTGCAAATGAAAAGTTATTTAACATTGAAGACTGCCATTGAAACAGCCAGGCATTGTGAGTTGATCAAGTCACAAAATACGAAAAAAATGCGAAAGGAAAAAATGCACGAAGTGTAACAAAATTGGGCACTTTGTGGCTGTGTGCTATTCAAAAGTTGTTCAAGAGGTAACTGAAGCTGGCGAGGATGACACAGTGTTCCTAGGCTCAGTAGAGCTAAAACAAAAAGATGTACGACTAGCAGAGGATGAGCCACCATGGCGCACCACTCTAGATGTAGCAGATACGCCAGTGTCATTTAAGATCGACTCAGGTGCAGATACCTCAATCATGTCTGAAGCCACATACGAAACACTACGGAGCAAACCTAAACTCAGTGAAGTGAAAAACACCCTTCAGAGTCCAGGTGGCACTGTGGCCACAAGGGGGCAATTCTTAGCTAAATTAAAAGCTAATATCAGTGGGCAACTACGAAATTGCTGCTTCAGAGTAGTTGTAGTTAAAACCAATGGGGAAAATCTCCTGAGCAGAACAGTGGCAACCAGACTGGGCGTAATTAAGCGCATCGATGAGATCAGCACATTCAGTGGCACAGGCACATTGAAAGGAGAACCAGTGAAAATCACACTCAAAGAAGACGCAGAGCCATACAGCATCGCTACGCCACAGCGAGTACCAATTCCACTACTCCCCAGGGTCGAAGAGGAGTTAAAGAGAATGGAGTCGATTGGTATAATAGAAAAAGTGACTGACCCGACCGAATGGTGCGCGCCCATGGTACCTGTCATGAAAAAGAATGGAAAAATAAGAATTTGTGTGGATCTGAAAAAACTAAATGAAAATGTAAAACGTGAAAAGTTTATCTTACCTACCTTGGATGACATCATGCCCAAGCTAGCGAAGAGTACTGTGTTCTCCAGCCTAGACGCCGAGAGCGGATTCTGGCAAATTCCTCTAGAAGAGAACAGTAAACATCTGACCACCTTCATCACGCCCCTAGGCAGATATTTTAAGCGGCTACCGTTTGGGATAACATCGGCGCCCAAGATCTTTCAGCGAAAGATGTCTGAGCTACTGCATGGGCACGAGGGGACAGTCGTGTACATGGACGACATTTTGGTTTTTGGAGAAACACAGGAAATACACGACCAGAGGCTAAAGCAAGTCATGGAGACCATCACCGCCGCAGGTCTACGACTCAACAAAGACAAATGCAGGCTTATCCAACCAGAGCTGAACTTCCTGGGACAGGTCATGACCAAGGACGTCATAGCCCCTAATCAAGAGAGGGTCAAAGCCATAACAACAATGGAACCACCTCAGAGCGTGAATGAGCTGAGACGGCTACTTGGTATGGTGAACTACATAGGCCGTTACCTACCAAACCTCTCCACGGTGTTACAGACGCTCAACAAGCTACTCAAGACTGAGCGTGATTGGTGCTGGGGTCCACAGCAAGACAGAGCGTTCGCAGAAGTGAAACAGCTAATTTCATCAGCACCAGTCTTGGAGTTCTTTGATCCGGCGAAGCCAACCGTCGTCAGTGCAGATGCAAGCAGTTACGGGCTCGGAGGAGTCCTCCTGCAGAGCCATGATGGAGTCCTGAAGGCTGTTGCGTTCTGTTCGCGTACGTTGACGGATGCCGAGAAGAGATACGCTCAGATCGAAAAAGAGTGCCTTGCAGGAGTGTGGGCCTCTGAGCGTTTCTATCAGTATCTTTGTGGCTTAGAGAGATACAAGCTGCTTACAGACCACAAGCCACTGGTAACTCTAATCAACTCAAAAGACCTCAACACCACACCAATTCGTTGTCAGCGCCTGCTTATCAGGTTAATGAAGTTTAACCCAGTCGCAGAATATGTTCCAGGCAAACACTTAGCCGTCGCAGACGCCCTATCTAGGCAACCCATGGCGGACACCAATCCAGGTGACCTAGAAGCGGAGTTGAAAGCGTACGTGGACTCAGTGGAGGATGACCTGAGAGTGAGGAAGCCGATCGTCGAGCAGATAAAAGACCAGACAAGAGCAGATGCTGAGCTCCAGGGTGTCCTCAAGTACGTCCAAAAGGGGTGGCCGGAATACATGAAGAGCGTAGCTGTCAGAGCAAGTGCCTACTTCAAAGAGCGTGGCTTACTCAGTGAGACCAATGGATTGCTGCGACGCGGCAAGCAGAACGTGATTCCTAGCAGTATGAGAGACTACATGTTGCAGAAGATTCACGAGGGCCACCAAGGCCTTACCAAGTGCCGAGAACGGTACAATGGTGCTGTGTGGTGGCTGGGCATCGCCAGTGACGTGAAGAAGCTTGTGACGTCATGTAAACATTGCAACATCTACAGACCAAGCCAAAGCAGAGAACCGTTGATCTCCACACCATTGCCAGATCTACCATGGCAAAAGCTCGCAGCTGACCTGTGTGAGTTCAAAGGTCGTCACTACTTAATTGTGATTGACTACTTCTCCAGATGGCTCGAGATCCTACACTTACCAAAAACAAACTCAGAAACCATCATACAGAAGTTGAAAATCATCTTCACACGCTACGGGAATCCAGAGGAGCTCATGACAGATAACGGCCCTCAGTTCTCAGCCGAACAGTTCAGAAACTTTACAGCTGAGTACGACTCCCAGCACGTTACTTCAAGCCCTCATTTCCCACAATCTAACGGCATGGCCGAACGAGCTGTGAAGACGGCAAAGTAGATTCTCAAGCAAGACAACCCTCATCTACCTCTTCTGAGCTACCGCTCAACACCAACAGAGCCACTAGGCAAAGTCCCGCCAAGTTGCTAATGGGTCGAGAAATCCGTACAACACTCCCTGTACTCAAAGAGAGCCTGCGGCCAATGTGGCCAAATCTAGAGACCGTCAAGAAAAATGACGCGAAAGCAAAACAGTCCTATGAGAAGTACTACAACCGCAGGTACTCTGCCAAGCCTCTACCATCACTCTCCATCGGCGATAAAGTCAGATTGAAGATCGACGGAGAAAAGGCTTGGACAACACCAGCGACTGTGCAGCACCAGGAGGCTGCACCGCATTCCTTTACACTGGAGACGGAGCGAGGCGACATACCGCGATGGAACCGGCGCCACATCCGGCTGGCCAACCAGGAGCTGTCATCACCGCGAAAGATGGATGTTCCTCAGCCGATGGATCAGGATGGACAGCGTGAGCCAGCTGAGCAGGGCTTAACCACCGCCAGTGCTCCTGCTGACACCCCTGGTTCCCCTGAACACCCAACTCCAGTTGTCACCAGGTTTGGTCGGACTGTTAAACCAAACCCCAGGTATGCAAGTTAGTTGAGATGAAGGACAAAAAGGGCAGAATAAATCCCTCCTCATCTCAAGGGACTGTGGTAGTCTACCCACACCCTTAGTTACTGTTGTAAGAAAAAAAGAAGAAACTTTGTAAGAATGTGTTTTGTTGGGTATATGGAAGATTTTGTTTACAAGTGATAACTGAGATAAGTGGCTGTACATGTATAGTTAGAAGTTATGCCAACAGATAATGTTTGTATAGTGTACGCATACTATACTTGAAAAGGGGGGCGGGGGTGTCATGTAGAGTAAATGTTCAAGTGCATAATATTGCGAGTGTGGAGGGGGCAGTGCGCAAGCCACATGGACGTTGCTTTGTGCACTGGTGTGCAGTCATGTTGGAACAGGAAGGGGCCGTCCCCAAACTGTTCCCACAAAGTTGGGAGCATGAAATTGTCCTAAATATCTTGGTGCTGAAGCATTAAGAGTTCCTTTCATTGGAACTAAGGGGCCGAGCCCAACTCCTGAAAAACAACCCCACACCATAATCCCCCCTCCACCAAACTTTACATTTGGCACAATGCAGTCAGACAAGTACTGTCTCCTGGCAACCGCCAAACCCAGACTCGTCCATCGGATTTCCAGATGGAGAAGCGTGATTCTTCACTCCAAAGAACACGTCTCCACTGCTCTAGAGTCCAGTGGTGGCGTTTTATACCACTGCATTTGACGCTTTGCATTGCGCTTGGTGATGTAAGGTTTGGATGCAGCTGCTCGGCCCTGGAAACCCATTCCGTGAAGCTCTCTATGCTGCTCTTGAGCTGATCTGGAGGCCACATGAAGTTTGGAGGTCTGTAGTGATTGACTGCAGAAAGTTGGCAACCTCTGCGCACTATGTGCCTCAGCGAATGACAGCAACCCATATGGCCTACCACTTCATGGCTGAGTTGCTGTCGTTCCTAATTGCTTCCACTTTGTTATAATACCACTAACAGTTGACTGTGGAATATTTAGTAGTGAAGAAATTTGCATAATTTGCATTATAACAAAGGACGCCATAGCAGCAGCTCTCCACTTCGCACTGAGCCACCTGGAGCAGCAGCAGGGCTACGTCCGGATGCTCTTCATGGACTACAGCTCTGCTTTCAACACAATCATCCCGGACATTCTTATCACCAAACTGGGCACCCTCGGACTCCCCCCACTCACATGTGCCTGGATCAAGAACTTTCTCACTGACCGGCCCCAAACTGTGAGACTTGGCCCCCACTTCTCCTCCACTCGTATGCTTAGCACCGGCTCACCACAAGGCTGTGTGCTGAGCCCCCTCCTGTACTGCCTCTACACCCATGACTGCAGTCCGGCCTATGACAGCAACCTCATTGTCAAGTTTGCTGACGATACCACAGTGGTCGGACTCATCTCAGAAGGAGACGAGACAGTCTACAGGAAGGAGGTCCTGAAGTTGGCAGCTTGGTGTTCAGAGAATAACCTGGCTCTGAATACCAAGAAAACAAAAGAGATCATCGTTGACTTCAGGAAGCACAGCACTGACCCAGACCCCCTGTCCATCAACGGCGAGTGTGTAGAGAGGGTCCGCACCTTCCGGTTCCTCGGAGTCCAAATCTCTACCGACATCACCTGGACAGACAACATCACAGCTGTCATCAAGAAGGCTCAGCAGCGACTACACTTCCTGAGAGTCCTCAGGAAGCACAACCTGGATTCCAACCTGCTGCTGACCTTCTACCGCTCTTCCATCGAGAGCCTGTTGACGTACTGTATCACAGTGTGGTATGGCAGCTGCACCATGGCAGACAGGGAGAGGCTTCAGAGGGTAGTAAAGACAGCACAGAAGATTATTGGCTGCCCTCTCCCATCCCTGATGGACATCTACACCTCCCGCTGCGTCAGCAGAGCGAAACGCATCACAATGGACAGCTCGCACCCCGGATCTGTACTGTTTGACCTGTTGCCCTCAGGAAGGCGGTACAGATGCATCAGATCAAGGACAAACAGACTTAAGTACAGTTTTTTCCCAAAAGCAATAACACTTCTCAACTCACAGATGCACTGATAGTCTATCCCCAGACTTCCATTACCCACCTACATACCAGTCTATTCCCAGACTCCATTAGCAGCTACTGTGAAATACTCTGCATACGGAAATGTGCAATCATACTGTACATGTGCAATTATACTGGAATATGTGCAATACTTAGCAATGTGCAATATTTAGTGACATACAATACAGCTGTAAATATCTCCATATTTATATCTTGTAAACACATAGTTTTTTATTTTGTTTCTATATTTATTTCATATACATATATATACAAATGCATAGAACTGTGCACAACCCCTCCCCATTCTATTCCGTGTCATATGTTTACATTGTGTGTTTGCACTGAGATGGAGTTGCTTTTAATCTCATTGTACTGTGTATAGTGACAATAAAGGCATTCTATTCTATTCTATTCTATAGGTGGCATCCTATCATGGTACCATGCTGGAATTCAGCCTAGCAGCTTGGTTTTATACACCTGTGGCCATGGAAGTGATTGAAACACCTGAATTCAATGATTTGGATGGGTGAGTGAATACTTTTGACAATATAGTGTACATTAATCACAGTAATCAAGTACACCCTGTTAAATTCCCAAGGAAAGAGAAGTTGGTTAGTGGTAATGCAGACAAAAATTATGACTGATTTTCTTAAATAGTCACACACACACTAAAATGTAGGACACAGATTTTTAAAGAGTAGCCAATTTGGCTAATATTAGATTACAGACTACTTAGCCTACTTCTAGGTCTTTTTACTTATATAAACATTTTATCTAGTGGAATTATTTTACTCGATTGATTTTATTTATTTTTTGCTTTTTTGATAACATTGAAGAAGTGATTGTAACAAACTAAATAATCTACTACGATAAAATTTAAAAACCAATGAAAATGTTTAAAATCAGGTCAAATATTCTTATAAAATTCAAGTACAAGAGTCTCATAATGACACTCAGATTTTATAAGATATATAAGCTACTTCAAGACCATGAAACTGAAATGATTTTATTCCATTGGCAGATATTTTTGCTTGTTTCAGAACGTTTGTTTGATTCAAGAAATAATGTTAAAACAAGCAAAATTATCAGCAAATGGAATAAGATATTTTTGCTGCTTTAAACGACCTAAAACAAGTATAAATATCTAGAATTCGGTTGAATAATTTTTAAGTATTCTTGCAACAATCTCAAAGTTACAAATATTCCATATGTTGACTTTTAAAAAGCTTACTAAATATTGTATATGGTGTGCATAAAACTGCCTTTCTGATAGGCACCAGTGTGTAGCTCTGGGACACCATGAATCTGTTTTACTGGCTTGTGATCCTCAAGGTTCAATTCTAGGTCCAGGCTTATTGAATATATACATCATTGATTAAAGGGTTTTTTTCATCGTGAAAGGGTTCTTCATATTTACGGTGAATGTGCTATATATGGTTCTATACATAACCTTTGTGTAATTTGTTCTAAATATCACCAAAAAGGGTTCTTCTACTGTAACAAGCTTGACATTGTAACAATAGAAGAACCATTTTTTCTATGGTTGGTTGGTTTGGGAACTTTAGTGTTCAAAATAAAAAATAATCTCAATATTAAATTAAAGAAGCAAACAAAATAATTGGTGTTATCCAAGCTCAGCCTTAAATGTTCCATTCGTCTGTCACATCACTCAGAAAGTGTGGTCGATATTGAGTTTGTATTACCATCCCCTTAATTTTGAGTTTTAGCTTCTTATTTCTGGACACAGCTTTAGGCTCCCAGTGGTAAAAATGAACAAATGGAACCATTCGTTCATACCCAAGGCTATAGGGCTTTTAAATTTGTGATATGTATTTCTTATAATGTTGGATTTAACCCTTGTGTGGTGTTGGTGTATGTGTTACTCGGTTGTCTTGTGGACACTCCACATTATATCAACACAGCTATAAAAAAACAGTTAAAATACCAGATGTTTAAAATATAATAAGTGTTCAGGGTAAGGTTCTCCTTTAGCAGCTGTAGCCAGTCAGCAGCCTGTCCATGTTGTCGACCCTCACACACACACTCACTCACACACACACACACACACACACACACACACACACACACCCATATTCAACACGTACACAAACACACACACACACACACACACACTAACAGACACACATATACAACACGTACACACACATATACAAACACATCCACACACACCCCCATATACAAACACATACACACACACATACACACACACACTAACAGCCACACATATACACACATATACAAACACACACACACTAACAGCAGGCCATGTAGGAGGAGAACAGAATGAAGGACACAGCACCTCCACACTGTTATTCCCCACAGGTTCACCCCAACACCACATGAGTAATATATATGTGTTGGGGGTGAACAGAGTGAAGGCACTGAAAAAGTGTTGTTTTATATGTTCCTCACAGAAAATGAGCAAAAGAAGAATTTGAAGTTTAAATGATAATAAATCATATTTTTTTCATTTGGTAAACATCTTGGTTGATGTAACTGATGTTGTCTTTTTATTTTGTTGTGTTCTCTGTTTAGTATATCTGAGTGTAAAACAAATGTCCCCTCTGGGGACAATCGAAGGAACTAAACTGAACCAAAAAGGAACTGAACTGAACTGAAAGGGTCACTGATACAGGTACCCTGGCATATGGCTGGATGTGAACATAACATGTGAACTATTCAGACTCAACTAACAAACAAGTTTTGCAGGTTAAAACCTCAGTCAAGCAAAGCATTGTGATGTTTCTTGAGAAGATACCCCTGTTTGTAGGTGGAGTCTAGAGGACCTGTGCCCATACTTGAAAAGTATGTTAGGCAATGCCACCTGGTTATCTTAAAAATAGCTGACTTTGTCTGCTGCACACATTTTCTCTACTTAGCCCCAAGAAGAGTTTCAGTCAGAGGGCAAAGACGTTTGGGAATTCCGCTTGAGTAGGTTTGACACATGGAGTTTTTAAGGAGTGTAGCCTTGGGAGTTCTATTGGTTTTGCCGCAGGTAAGCTATTTTGTTTCACCTGTGCACCAGGACATTGGACTTTATTTTTTAATTGGTCATCCTGACAAACAGCTCTGCTATTATTCAAATTAAGGTCCAGGAAACTTAGAGGGGGTAAAAAAAAACAGGGTATTCCAAACTAAACACACTTTACATTTTTACAGCATTTGGCAGACACTCTTATCCAGAGCAATTTACAGTTTGATGATTTTACACAGGAAGGTGGTGTTAGGAGTCTTGCCCAAGGACTCTTATTGGTCTAGTATAAGGTGTTTACCCAGACAGGGGATTGAACCCCAGTCTACAGTGTAGAAGGCAGAGGTGTTACCCACTACACTACACCAACCACAACCACGCTCATCACAATTCGCATCACGTGTTCAGTTTTTAAGATAAATCAATGTGCTTGAGATAAATGAAGACCATTTCCTCCATCATGAAGGTACTTCCGCCTGGCTTTGCTGGATCATCACCATGTTCACCTGGATTTGATTCCGAGCTGTATATTTTCAAAGTGCACAGACAGCAGCTTCAGCGAGGCGGGCGGCTCGGCAGAGGTACGGCAGCACTCACGCAGCGCTCAGACTGTATTTGAGTGAGCTTTAGCTCAAGTATTTCACACCGCCAAAGGTGAAAGTTTGGTTTATTGATATTTCTCTAATAAGCATGTTGATGCAGGTTTTTTCTGATGCCATGGGGTTTTGTTCATAATACAGTTTTTTTAGTTGTTTTATTATATAAATTTGTCTGAAAATATGTAGAAATAGAGGTGGGCAAAAATATAACATGACAATACTTTCATTTTGTCATTTTTATGATACATTATAGGCATCACAGTATTCATTTTATCTGAAAATGAAACAGTAGTCCCATAGGAGAAGGTTGCTAAGTATTCTGCTAATTTGAAGTAAGATTTAATCTTATCTTATTTGTAATACTTCTTCCTCATGGATATTCAGTTGACAAGTTTTCCGAAGCCACTGAATCGTTCCTGTAAATGAGCAGATTTATTTATCTCTATGATCTTAGTTGCCAGCACAATGGCAGCTTTTTCATGATCAGTGGTTGTTTGTACTCACCACTTCAGTATTAAAGCTCAAACGGCCACAGTAATGGTGTCTTTGCCTCATGGTGTCAGATTCTAATCAGATTTCACCTGGAGACTCTTGTATGAAGGTACTTTTTAACTGACTTTAGAGTAATATGTGACTGAAAATGAGAAGTATTGTACATGTTATATAACACAATGTTGGCAGTCCAGATCTCTATCGGAGTGCATGCTTTCTGTCCATCCCAAGAAGTCATCTTGTTCTTGTCTTTTAATGCTTCTGTCTTTCATTTTTATTGCAGTTGTTTTCAACATCTGCAGCGCAAGATCAAGGACAGTTTTTGACTCTGCAGACAAGCGCTTTCAAGTGGACGCTGATGGCACCGTGACACTGAAGAGACGGGTTACTCTACAAGAGTGTCAAAACATGTTCTCTGTCCATGCTTGGGATTCCAAGGGCAAGAGACACACTGTGTTTGTAAGTGTGAAATATGAGGCCAAGACTGGCCACCATCACCAGCAGGAAGACACTGAGGCAGTCGGCCCTGCACAGGTATGTGTGAAGCTAGCCTGACCCCTAGTGGATGTATGTGGAATGGACAGTCTTACTGGTAAATGTGTTGCTTCTTTAAAGTAGTTCTGAATGACATTAATGACTTAATGACACAGCCTTTACATTTACATCAGGCAGACACTTTTATCCAGAGGCGAATGTGGTATTAGGAGTCTTGCCCAAGGACTCTTATTGGTGTAGTGGCGTGTGTTTGCAGTGACAGGGAATTGAACCCTTGCTACATGGAGGGCAGCTGACCTGTGCTCTAACCCATGATTTGTGCCTCAGACTGTGATGGCTGCATTCCTTTAGTCTTAGTGATGTGGAGAACTTCCACTCCCTGAATACTGCTGAAGAGATCTGATGGCATGATTAAAAATAACAGACGGCTTTGAGACGTGAGGAACTTTTTACGCATGAGGAAAAATCGGGAGTCATATGTTTGCCTGTGTGCTTTTTGGTGAAGATCCTTTTTGTGAACTTTAACATGGGAGAGTGTGTGCTTGTATTTGCGTAACTGAAATTAAAGAGACAAAGCACAAGCATGTCTGAGGATCATCACAGAATCATGCTATGTTTGTTCCTCAGAGTGAGTCCCGCTCTGCTCTCCCAGCTCTGGAGTGTCCAAAGTCTTCAAGGGGGTTGAAGAGGCAAAAGAGAGAGTGGGTGGTGCCACCACTAAGCATCGATGAGAATGAACATGGACCTTTCCCTCAGTCCTTGTACCAGGTGTGTAATTAATTTAACCTGCAAACCTTACAGCTACAGCTATTGTATTTTCTTTTTACCAAGTACCCTATTTGTGTCCAGATCCAATCCAGTCGTGCTAAGCAATTTAAGATGGTGTACAGCATCAGTGGTGAAGGAGCTGACCAGGATCCAAAAGGACTTTTCACCGTAAATAGAAACAATGGCTCGCTCTATGTTACAAGGCCCCTAGATAGAGAGGTCAAAGATAAATATGTGGTAAGTGGGTTTAGTTCTGCTGGTTTGGCTGGATTTTTGTTTTTCTTTTCCTATTTGCATAGGTTACTAATAGATTATGGATGATTATTATTATTATTATTATTATTATTCAATTTTTTTCTACTTGTGGATCACATTGAAAAGTACAGGGATGCCATTTGAAGTTGGGAGTGCTGAATTTCTTTTTTTCCCCCTTTGAATTGTTTGGATGATTTACTTGAAACAGAGCGTATCATAGTGCTGAGAGACATACACATATAACCAGCACGGCAACTGCTGATGCACACCCTGCTGTCTCTGCACAAGGTCAAGCTACATGCATCTAGCAGGAGATTACTGCAGTGGGTAATAGAAGTGAGAAATAATTACTCGAGCTGCAAAAACACATTTTAAAATCAATATTAGGCCAATATTGAGACACAGTAATAGTCCACAACTTCTGCTTGTGTTTACGGACATGTCCCCAAAGTTATGGGAGGCAAATCTGGCCAAAAAAGAAATTAAAATGAAAAACATGAAATGCAAATACAAACCTCTTTTTGCCTTTTCCAAACAAAAACTTGAAAAAGAAATGAAATACCTACATTTGCAATTTCTTTTTCCACATACGCAGGAGTCATCAGTGACAGAAATAAAAATGAATTTCAAACTGTTACTTGTCATTTCATTTTAGTCATTATTCTGGTATTTCATGGCTGTATCTAAAATGGAAAAGCTAATAGAGATCATCCAAGCATAAAATGATGCATATCTGACAAAATTAAAATGCGAAATGGATAAATCAACAGCAAAGTGACAGTTTGCAATTCAGGTTTCAGCACTGAATAAAAAAGCAAACGCAAACGAACATCGGCGCCACCAGGTGGCAAGAGAAGCAGTTCACTTCACAAACACATCTGGCGTCACAAAAGGTTCTTCCACACACTGCATTCAACTGCATTCACACTTCCAGCACCAAAACAATATAGTGCAACTTTAATTGAGTAGAACTCAAGAAATCGGTCCTAGCCTCATTCATTTAATTGTATTTTTTTTCCTGCCAACTCCAGCTTCAAGCCCATGCTGAAACCGCTGATGGTAAGAATGTGGAAGAGCCCATGGAGATTATTGTCACTGTGGGGGACAAGAATGATAATACACCTGTCTTCACCCAAAATCCTTTCCTTGGCACTGTTCCAGAAGCTTCAGCAATAGGTATCTATAATAAGTGTCCTAAATGGGTTTGAAGCGGCCAAGATCTGCTACTTATCATGGTCTGTAGTGGTGTTTTCTCCTTTCACTGTGTTCTCAACATTTCATTCTCTCTTTCTTTGAAGGGTTTGAGTTCATGAACGTCACAGCTACTGATGCAGATAAACCCAACACTGAATATTCTGATATCAGATACTCCATCCTTAGTCAGAATCCACAAGAGCCAAACGCAACCATGTTCACCATTAATCCGGTTACCGGAGTAATCAGAGTGAACGCTGCAGGACTGGACAGAGAGGTGAGAGCAGATATGAGATTAATAAATGTTGAGTTGATGTGGAACGAGGTAATAAATGAAAGCAGTTTCAGAACATCAGTGTAATGACCCTAATCTCTTTCAGAAATATCCTGAATACACCTTGGAGATTACTGCTAGAGATATGCTGGGTGAAGGTCGTGTAGGCACTGGAACAGCTGTTATTACTGTAACGGACAGCAACGACCACGCACCCCAGTTTGAAAAGACCTCGGTAAGGCGGTTATGAAACACCATGGCTTACAGAGAGAATGATTTACATTAAACTGATCTGAATGCAGTTATCTAAATGTTTTTAATCCTGAAATGTTCACCAGGTTATTGATCTGGTTATTGATCTGACCCAGAAGTTAAGTATCTGTTAATCAGTCCACTGGGATTTCAAATAGCCAAGAAGGAAGTTGTCAGTTGTTAAAAAAGAATATTTAACATTAAAAACAACATTATTTCAACTTCTGGGCTCTTTCGAATACAAAATCATACTTTTAATCTCATATTTCTACGTTTTAATAATGAAAGGGGGTTTTATTACAGGAAAAGATGCCATTTTAATCATTGTGAAAAATGCAGAAGCCAAAAAATTAATTAATTTCCATCTAATAATGAAGCTTAGTTTCTGTGTGGTTGGTAATACACTAATGAAACCTGATGTTTTGACTTAATCTGTTTTTGTTTGGATGGCAAGCCAAAGTCCAAAGGGCACAGTTACTATCTGGGTTTTCAAAACGTAAGGAAATGTACAATTTAACCAATCAGTTCTAAAACACAGCTGATCCTCTTAGCCAGTATTTTCTCATTCACTAAATTAAAACATGCTGAAAATCAGTGACACAGCATTATTGATTTATAAGCTTTTAGTATCTTAGTTACTCACAATGATGAGCTTCTGCTGTGGATGCAGGGTTTTATCTAAAATGCTCACACACGGTTGTGCTGTCCTGCCAGATGAGCTCAGTTTCAAGCTTTTTCCTGGGAGCAAACTTTTTTGGATTTTATTAAGGTGATGTTATTTTTGTCTTTTTTGTTTTCCTCAATTTTTATTTTCCCTCTTTCATCTTAAACTTCAAGCCAACTATTCAATACAACTTGTTTCCAAAAAAAATGATCAATTATGTTGATTTAGCCATAGTGCATTCAATCTGATTTATTGTTTATGTGCTCAAACGAGAAAATGTAGTTACTTGTATGGTGGTATTAACGCAAGCATTTGTCCTTCAGTACAACGTGTCCGTCCCAGAGAATAAAGTAGGAGCTGTTGTGGTGAAGATGCCAGTGACCGATGGAGATGAACCTCATTCTCCTGCCTGGACAGCCAAGTTCAGGATCATTACTGGTAACAACGGAGGTTTTTTCGCTGTTAACACGGGAACTAACAAACAGGAGGGCATCATCACTACGGTTAAGGTACTTCAGTTCCCCGTTTGTTTTGGCATTTCTCGTGGCTGTGGGGGGGTCTCAGTTCTTGTATTCACTGACTTTTGCTCTGTATTGGGCAGTTGTGGACTGGAGGTTAGGGAACTGGCCCTGTGACCGGAAGGTTGCCGGTTAGATCCCCAGTGCCGTCAGTCCATGACTGAGGTGTCCTTGAGCAAGACACCTAACCCCCAGCTGCTCCCTTGGTGCCATGGATAGGGCTGCCCACTGCTCTGGGCAAGTGTGCTCACTGCCCCATAGTGTGTTTGTGTGTATTCACTAGTGTGTATGTGGTGTTTCACTTCACGGATGGGTTAAATGCAGAGGAGGAATTTCCCCGTTTGTGGGATTAAAAAAGTATCACTTATTGTGCTTTCAGCCATTGGACTTTGAGCAGAACAGCAAGTTCACTCTGTTGGTGGTTGCGGAGAATGACGTTCCATTTGCCAAGCCTCTGACCACGTCCACTGCCACGGTCACTGTGAACGTTCTGGATGTGAATGAAGCTCCAGTTTTTGATCCAGAGGAGAAATTCATTTCTACACCTGAAGACTTGGCGGTTGGTAGTGAACTGACAGTGTACACCGCCACTGATCCAGACACAGCCAGGACTCAGAAAGTGACGTAAGATATAATTTTATCTTGCTACTCAGACGTTCTCCGTGCCGTCCACCCTGCGTGTGGTGTTGGGCATTGTGCTTTTGCTCAGGTACGTAAGCACAGAGAGTAATTTGGCATCGTGTTTTGTTTTGCAGGTATCGTGTAGGTTCTGATCCTGCTGACTGGGTGAGTGTTGATGGAGAGACTGGACTGGTCAAAGTGAGGAGCCCCATGGACAGAGAGTCTCCTTTTGTGAAAGATGGCGTCTACAAAGCTCTGATTCTTGCCATGGATGATGGTAACCCTTTTTCCTCATCCTGTATTAGAAGGAAATGAGTAGTGGTGCAGCTTATTCTAACAGGCTTCACCATGATTACAGATCCAACTCCAGCAACTGGTACAGGAACCCTTGTGATTGAGTTGAAGGATGTGAATGATATCGCTCCTTCCATTGAGGAGAGAGCGATCAGTGTGTGCAATAAGGAGTCAGCTCCAGTGCTGCTGTCTGTGATTGATAACGATGGGCCTGGCTTTGCTGCTCCATACCGAGTGGAACTCCAGGGAGACAGCAAGAACAACTGGACTGCCACGATGAACGAGACAAGTATGTCCTCCTTTTTTGGGGGAAATTCAATGTGGCCCCAATAGTTATTTTCCACCAAATGCCCTTTTTTTTGGTGGTAGAAGTGGTTTATATAGTGAGAGGTCACATGACACTTATTTTAGGGGAATAGGTTTTCACAACATGTCAGGCATCCACTAACAATTTTTATTTCCTCGGGTTGAACAGAAAATTCAATTTTGTGCAATTTTGTTTCCTTAACCTTAATCACCAATTTTTTAGAACCGTTGATGACTTTAAAATGTCCTTTGAAAAGATTTTGCTTATATGAACTACTTAAAGTAATTTGTGTGTGTGGTGTCCCTTCCCTTTTTGTGTAGAAACTGGAATTGTACTTAGGCTCAAGATTCCACTGAAACACGGAGAGTACAATGTTGTTATGAGGGTTTATGACAACCTGGCCCTCTACCAGGACAATACCATCCGCGCTTTAGTATGTGACTGCACAGGAGACGATGTTCAATGCACCGAGAAGGCTGTGGCAGGCTTTGGCCTGCCTGGGATACTTGGAATACTTGGGGCAGTCTTGGCTCTGCTAGGTAAGATGCTCTATTCCCCTTGAAATGCGGATACACGCACGCACGAAACGACTGAACATTTGTCATTTCAAGTTCACCTCCATGTATCTACACACTTGGGGATGTGTTTTGCTAGTCTGAGTGGATCAGTCACAGCAGTGTTGCTGGAGTATTTAAACATCTCCGTGTCCCTGCTGGACTGAGAATAGTCCACCAACCAAAAATATCCAGTCATCAGCATCCTGTGACCACCGATGAAGCACTAAAAGATGATCAACACAAACTGTGCAGCAACAGATGAGCTATCGTCTCTGACTTTACATCTACAGTGTGGAGCAACATGGTGTCTAGAGTGGGCAGTGTGCGAAGATTGTTTAAAGACTCCAGCAGCGCTCCTGTGTATGATCTCCTCATACCAGCGCAACACACACCACCACCACATCAGTGTCTTTGCAGTGCTGAGAATGACCCACCACCAATAATTGCTCTGTGGGGGTCCTGAGCATTGAAGAACAGGGTAAAAGGGGCTAACAAAGTATCAGAAACAGATGGACTGCAGTCTGTAACTGTAGAACTACAGCGTGTACTAATATGGTAAGTGTAGGTGATGAAAAGGACAGTGTAGACAGAAGGAGGTGAACAGACATGGCAGTGCAGTGACATTGTGTGTATTGTAATATAAACAAAGGAGTTTGGATTTGCTCTTGATGTTGGTGTGTGATGTGCTTCTCCATGCAGTGCTGCTCCTCCTGCTGCTCCTGTTTGCAAAGAGGAAGAGGTCAGTGAAAAAGGAGCCTCTACTTGCTGATGATGACATCAGGGACAACGTCTACTACTATGATGAAGAAGGCGGTGGAGAGGATGATCAGGTTGGTTTAGTGGATGGTTTTGTTTATTTGTTCATCCACAGTTGGTCCCCGTCATGTTCTTATAATGGATTTTCATTTGCACAGAACTTTGACTTAAGTGTGCTGCACATGGGCCTCGACAACCGTCCTGATGTGTTACGTAATGACGTGGCTCCAACCTTTATGCCTGCACCCCAGTTCCGGCGTCGCCCCGCCAACCCTGAGGAGATTGGCACTTTCATTGATGATGTAAGTGGTGTAACGAGCTGCATTTGCATTTATTTTTTTCCATTTTATCCCGCTTTCTGTTGAAATACAGAAATTTAAGCATATTTACCAATGTAACAAATTTTTAATCAAAAAAGTTTGATTTCTTATGTGTAGCAAACCATAATTAGAAATTGTTCGTGAGGCTTTTGTCAGATCAAAAAGAAAAAGATTCAGCGAATAGCGAAATGAATGTATACATAGTACTTACGGTTACATGCATGTGCTGTAGAATCTGAAGGCAGCAGACAACGACCCCACGGCTCCCCCCTACGACTCCCTGCTGGTATTTGACTACGAGGGAGGTAGATCGGACGCCGGCTCTCTCAGCTCCCTGAACTCCTCCAGCTCTGGGGACCAGGACTACGACTGCCTGGGTGATTGGGGCCCACGCTTCAAGAAGCTCGCTGACATGTACGGGGGAGGAGAAGACGACTTACTTTAGATTCAGTTCTACTTTGGCATGAAGAGGACGAATGAATGGATAAGTGTAAATATGGGACAGTTTTATAGGTATTGTCACGTCAATACAGCAATACTGGCAAGTAAAGAAGGCTAATCTTTAGCATATGCTAAAGCCCCAACAATCAAAGCAATTAATCAATGCTTTATGAATATTTTGTCAAGCACCTCTGTTTATTCTAGCTCTTATATAACAAACCAGTCTGAAATACGTTTATTCCTTTCTGCACTATGGCTGTGTTTACATGCAAAGATTTTTGCCAATCCGATTGAATACACTCGGATTACAGATTCAGACTGAGGTGTTTATGTACACACTCTATTCAACAGTCTGATAGGAAATCTTTGTCTACATGCTCACTACAATAATCCAATGCAAAATGTGTGGAGTAACACTTAGAGTAAACATTACCATGAAAGCGAGCATCGTGTGAGTATCAGTCCGAGTGAGATGAGCAGCAGTGAGCAGTGCTTGTGTTTTTAATTGCCTTAAACTGATGTCAGACTCAGAAAAACGTCCTTCACATGTACTTACAAAGGAAGCGGCGAGAGGAAGACGTCGTGCTCTGAGACACATAAGTTGGTCGTCCGTCCCACCGCCGCCTCTGCAGACCAGTTTCTGCTCCCACCATGTTGAACATCATAAAACTTTCTCCATGACGTGACGCACATGCGCAGAACGTATTTACACATTCTAATTAGAGTGTAATTGGATTCAGGTGTTTATACGGCTATTATTCTTCTATTTAATGGATTATTTACAGGATTACCCACCTCATTTAATTGGATAGAAATTGTATTCCGAATGGCCTAAATTGGATTAGTCTATTCTGATTGAGGTGTTTACATGGACGTATTCTATTCCGATTGAGCTATTATTATTATTATTTTTATTATTATTAATGAATTATCAGGCTGTATGTAAACGTGGCTATTGTACAGTATCTCACAAAAGTGAGTACACCCCTCTCATTTCTGCAAATATTTTTCCATGGGACAACACTATAGAAATGAACATGAATACGCATATTATATTATTTTGTTCTGTTCCTTTAAAATACAGCACTCCCAAGTAGACCGTGTGTGATAGTTGACTGCACTCCGTTATTACAGCATTTGCTGGGGCATTGAGCTGAAAAGTCATTCTAAATAAGTCTAAATAATGAATCCAGTGACCAATGTACCAAATAAATTTCACAGAAATAACATGGAGTCTTACTATAATGACTTTTTCTAATTGATGTTCTCAAAGGGGTGCAAAAAAGCGCAAAAGCCATCATCATTGAAGCAGTCACTATAGAGAAGTCCTACTACATTGTGTGAATGTTTTTACGGTGAAAATCTGCCATCAGGGCGGTTACTAGTCGGTTATTGTGGTGTAATCTATGTGCAATCACATGGCAAGACACTAGAGGGGGATGTCTTGTGGGGGAACTCCGATGTCGGAAAAGGGAATGCACTTCGGGGAATGTTTTTTGGACTGCATGCGAGTAAAGCGGAGTCACCCAAAACCCGGTCTCGTCCTTTTTGTGTTTTACTAAAGAACCCAACACGACATGGTGTCAGAAGTGGCTCGTCGGAAAAGGGTAGGGACGAGTGTGTTTGTATGAGAAGATAGTAGTACAGAAGTCCAGTTAGTGTAGTTAGTCGAGTAGTTTATTAAACATAAGTTAGCATGTCACAAGAGGAGCAACCAGTGGCAGTGCGGGAGCAGCAAGCCATGCCACAGGCTCAAGCACGCGTAAACGCCTCAGCAACGTTCTCAATAAATCCACCGGAATCCTTCGACTTTTCAAAGCCACAAGACTGGGAAAAATGGATAAGACGTTTCGAACGCTTCCGGGTGGCGAGCGACTTGGACAAGTCGTCGGAAGCTAACCAGGTGAACACGCTTATATACTGCATGGGTGATGAGGCAGATGATGTGTTGAGAGGGCTGCGGATAACGGACGAACAAAAACTTGTATACAGCTCAGTCAAGGACGGCTTTACGAACTTTTTTGTACCTAAAAAGAACGTGATATACCGGCGAGCCAAATTCAACATGCGAGTGCAAGAGCCAACAGAATCAGCAGACTCGTTCATCACAGCCTTGTATGCACTCGCGGAAGACTGCAGATATGGAGCACTTCGCGAGGAGCTGCTATGTGATCGAATCGTGGTGGGCATCAGAGACCGTGCACTCTCACAGAAAATGCAGATGGAGAGAGAGCTGGACTTAGCGAAAGCCATCAACATGGTCAGGCAAGCGGAGGACATTAAACGGCAACAAATAGATATCCGGGGAAACCCGCATGCAAACAAAGTGACAGTGGACGCAGTGCACAGCAACAAAGGGAAAAGACCGGCCTGGAAAAACAAAAAGCAGCCAGCGAAGCAGACCAAGGATAAGCACGACACACAGTTAAACACCTGAACACAGCTCTACTGAGCAGACCTGCATCAGTCAACCTCAAACTGGTGGCAAGGATAGACAGCATAGACTTGGACTCAGTAAAGCAGACATACCCGAGGTTGTGTGATGGGCTAGGTCTAGTACAACAGCCGTACACCATCAAGCTCAAGCCTGGCGTCAAGCCTGTGTCTTTGAAAGCGCCACGACGTGTCCCACTGCCTCTGATGGGAAAAGTAAAGCAGGAGCTCCAGCGCATGGAAAAGATCGGAGTCATCAGCCGGATCGAAGAACCAACTGACTGGTGCTCCGGCATGGTGGTGGCACCAAAGAAGGACAAAGACGAGGTCCGAATCTGTGTCGCTCTCACCCCTCTGAATGAAGCTGTATGCAGGGAAAAGTTCATCCTCCCGACCAGACCCTTGGCATGCTGTCAGGGGCAAAGTTCTTCTCGAAGATCGACGCCAACATGGGGTTTTGGCAAATCCCCCTGACCAAAGACTGTGCCCACTACACTACATTCATTCAGATTCAGATTCAGATTCCTTTATTGATCCCAGGGGGAAATTGCAGTTGTTACAGTTGCAGCCATTTATGTAAAAATAAACACTTTACTAATAATTTAAAACAATATATAGAATTTACAGTATGTATACCAGATGTAAGTACTCTACACACACAATTGTTGTTATTGCACATATGAACAGTTTTTGAATCACACACTGAGGGAGGAGTTATGGAGTTTGATGGCCACAGGTAAGAATGACTTCCTGTGGCGCTCTGTGGTGCATTTTGGTACGATGAGTCTTGAGCTGAATGAGCTCTTGTGTCTCATCACCGTATCGTAGAGTGGGTGGGAGCCATTGTTCATAATGGCCCGCAGCTTAGACAGCGTCCTCCTCTCCGACACTGCCGTCAGCGAGTCCAGCTCCACACCCACAACATCACCGGCCTTGCGGATCAATTTGTTGAGTCTGCTGGCATCTGCCACCCTCAGCCTGCTTCCCCAGCATGCAACAGCATAGAGGATAGCACTCGCCACCACAGACTCATAGAAGATCCTGAGCATAGTCCGGCAGATGTTGAAGGACCTCAGGCGCCTCAGAAAATAGAGACAACTTTGGCCCTTCCTGTAGAGGGCGTCTTAGCCCAGTCCAGTTTATTGTCAATATACACACCCAAATATTTGTAATCCTCCACAGTGTCCACACTGACCCCGCTGATGGACACAGGGGTCACCGGTGCCTTGTCCCTCCTCAGGTCCACCACCAGTTCCTTTGTCTTTGTCACATTGAGCTGCAGGTGGTTCCGCTCGCACCATGCGACAAAGTCCTTCACCGTTGCCCTGTACTCATCCTCTTCACCCTTGCTGATACATCCAACTATTGCAGAGTCATCAGAAAACTTCTGAAGGTGGAAAGTCTCTGTGCAGTAGCTGAAGTCTGTGGTGTAGAGGGTGAAGAGGAAGGGAGAGAGGACAGTACCTTGTGGGACTCCAGTGTTGCTGACTACTCTTTCCGACACACAGTGCTGCAGGCGTACATACTGTGGTCTGCCGGTCAGATAGTCAACAATCCAGGACAAAAGGGGGGCATCTACCTGCATCACTGTGAGCTTATCGCCCAGAAGAGTGGGCCAGACGGTGTTAAATGCGCTGGAGAAGTCAAAAAACATGACCCTCACAGAGCTGGCTGGCTTATCCAGGTGAGCATAAACTCTGTTGAGCAGGTAGATGATGGCGTCTTCAACTCCCAGGCGGGGCTGATAGGCAAACTGGAGGGGATCTAGAAAAGAATTAACAAACAGCCTGATAGGTGTTCTCTGCCGCTTTCGTAAGGGACAAGTCGCCATAATGTGCGATATCGAGTGCATGTTCCATCAATTTCACGTCAAACCAGAGGACCAGGACTACTTGTGGAGGTTGTGGAGAACTGGGATCATTGAGCAGGTTAGTTGTTAAGGGTCTACTATTTATGATCGCCATAACTTCATAAAGGTATGTATGCAAGGATGAAGTGTCAAGTCTTTTGGACGAATGATCTAGGATGGACGTCAGCACACTCCTTATCATCCTGATCTGCCTTTCCCAGGCTCCACCCATATGGCTAGCAGATGCTGGGTTCATGACAAATTCACAACCTAATTGTTTTAGGCCTTCTTGGTCCATTTTCTTTACAGATTCCAAGAACTCTCGTCTTGCTCCAGCAAAGTTGGTTCCCTGATCTGATCAAAGCTGCCGAACATTTCCACGAATGGCAATCAATATTCGCAGAGCATTAATAAAGGCGTCAGTTGTCATGTCATCAAGTAGCTCTATATGCACAGCACGAGAGCACAGGCAAGTGAAGAGTAGACCATAGCGTTTAAGTTCCTTTCTTCCCTCCTTAAGGTAAAATGGGCCGAAGCAGTCCATTCCACAATAGGCAAAGGGAGGCGCTGTTTCAACTCTTTCACATGGTAAATCTGCCATTCTTTGAGCTTCAGCATTTCTTCGGAACTTTCTACATTTGACACATTTGTGAATGTAGGAAGACACTGCATGACTGCAGCCTACTATCCAAATGCCGTTTGATCGCAACTCATTCAAGGTCATCCCACGTCCCTGGTGATGAACCTTTTGATGGAAGTGTCCAATCAGTAATTGTGATATGTGGGTTTTGCTTGGCAAGATTGCTGGATGTTTAATGTGTGCATGTAAATCAGAGCGCTCCAGCCGACCTCCTACTCTGAGCACACCCATTTCATCCAAGAAAGGATTCAGTTTGTGCAGCCTATTTGTGCTGTCCTTTGTTATCTCCTTCTTGGATTTTAGATCTTTGATTTCTTCAGAAAACACTTCCTTTTGGACGGTAGATATGATGAAAAGCTCCGCCTCTTTTCTTTCCTCAAGACTGGTGACTTCGTTGGTTCTAGACACCAGACCCTTGACCTCCTTGACGCATCGCATGAGTCGTGCAATGGCTTTAACTAGTCTTGTCCAGCTTGAGAACTTTAAGAAATGATTAAGCAGCGAATCTTCTGTCGTCAGTGTCTTATGGACGAAGGTTTTGCGAAGTTCTGGAACTTCAGCTCCCAACTCTCCCACCTTAACATCATAAGCAGGAAGTTTACTATGCCAGAGAAAGTCTGGACCAGTGAGCCAGTTGAACCATTAGTCCCTTTGCTGTCAGACCTCGTGATGCGTGATCAGCAGGGTAGTCCTCAGAGGACACGTATCTCCACTGATCCGGATCGGAACCTTCTTGTATACGTTGAATACGATTGGCCACAAATATGTGAAACCATCTAGCATCGTTGTTAATGTATCCAAGAACGACTTTCGAGTCCGTCCAGAAGAATTCTTGGGCTTGAACTTCCATTTCCCTTTTAAGCAGGTCACTAGTTCGTACAGCAATAACAGCTGCTGACAGCTCAAGCCTGGGTATTGTGGTGACCTTTGTAGGAGTCACCCTTGCCTTGCCAATAACTAGGGAACAGCCGACTTGGTTTGATACACTGACTGCTCTCAAGTAAGAACATTCACCGTACCCTTTAACACTTGCATCTGAGAAATGATGCAATTCATATCTTTCAACTTTCTCAAACCCTTCTGGGAGATAACATCTTTGAATCTTAATGTCAGTCAGATTCTTAAGATCCAACAGCCAAGACTCCCACCGTGGTTTGAGATCTTCTGACAATGGCTCGTCCCATCCAATCTTGTCTCGACACATCTCTTGGAGTATTTGCTTCCCGACCAGAATAAATGGTGCCACAAACCCAAGAGGGTCATAGATGGATGCCACAGTTGATAAAACTCCTCTTCTAGAGAGTGGGCGTTCATCCACAATCACTCTGAAATGGAATTGGTCTGAAACAACACACCATTTGATTCCCAAAGCTCTCTCAATTTGCGACCCTCCAAGCACCATGTCGCAGTTTCTTACTGAATCTGCACATTCCTCCTCTGGAATGGATGCAAGGACATCTTGGTTGTTGGAAACAAACTTGTGAATTCTCAATTTGCCAGCACTGCAAAGTTTCCTTGCTTCTTTCACCAACCTTATAGCTTCATCTTTGGTTGCAACACTTGTCAGTCCATCATCGACGTAAAAATTTCGTTCGATGAACTGAATAGTTGTTTCACTGTAATGACCTTGCCCTTGGGCAGCGACATGCTTCAACCCAAAGTTTGCACAACCAGGCGACGACGCAGCTCCAAATAGATGTACTCGCATGCGATAGACTGATGGTTGGGCCTGGAAATTTCCACCATCCCACCAGAGAAATCTCAAGTAGTCCTGGTCCTCTGGTTTGACGTGAAATTGATGGAACATGCACTCGATATCGCACATTATGGCGACTTGTCCCTTACGAAAGCGGCAGAGAACACCTATCAGGCTGTTTGTTAATTCTGGTCCTGTGAGCAGATAGTCATTTAATGACACACCATCAAACCTTGCCGAGCAGTCGAACACAACCCGTATTTTTCCTGGCTTGTATGGGTGGTACACTCCATGATGTGGAATGTACCACGCAGGACTGCTGTTGATTTCTTCTTCTGGGACCTTTTCTGCATCCCCATTTGTTATGATTTCATTCATAAAGATTGTGTAGTCCTTTTGGTATTGCTTATCTCTTTCAAATCTCCGTTTCAAGCATCTGAGCCTGTGAACTGCACACACCTTATTATCTGGGAGGTTTGGTCGATCCATTTTGAAGGGGAGTGGCATTTCACAGTGGCCATTTGCTTTAATTTTGATTCCTTCTTCCATTATGTTTATGAAACGCAAATCTTCCTGAGACAACTTTGCGTCTTCAACTCTTCTCTCATTGAAGTCAGACTCCAGCAGTCTCAACACATCTGGTGGAGAAATGAACTCTTTGACCTGAGTTCGGTATATGTATTTCACTTCGGTTGTGAGGTTCTTAGATGTTTGGAGTTGAGGTTTCACGAACTTCGTGATGATCTTGTGGCTGCTCCCAATGGCATCACCATAGTCGACACATGGGCTAACACAACCGACTATGCTCCATCCAAGATCTGTTTTTTGAGCAAATGGCTCATTGTCTTTACCTGGTACAACTTCTCGGGGTAACAACGCCTGTGGGCAGTTGTAACCTATGAGCAGTCCTACATCACACTCAATCAATGGCGCGATCTCCTCTGCAAGATGCTCCAAGTGTGGCCATGCTCTTGCAGTTTTTGGTGTCGGAATATGACTTAGATTAGCAGGAATGAACTCTCTTGAATAGGTTACAGGGAGAGAGATCTTCCTTGATGAATAGAAACCTCTCACCTGCAGTCCAACTAACCTCTGACTGTATGATTGTATTTCTGGATGAAAGTGTGGAGAGTTTTAACTGCACAGGTTCTCCTTTCATTTCCAGAACTTCTGCCTTATCTTGCATGATGAATGTGGTATCGCTTTGGTTATCAAGAAGTGCATATACAAGAATTTCATTCTCTGGATTATTTGATGTGGATAACCACACTGGAACAACTGTAGAGGAGTACATGCTGTCCATGCCTTGCACCACTCTGTTGGATGTAGCTTCATTTGAGGGTTCAGTGGTGTGTTTGTGCTCTGTTCTTTCCCATGACTTATTATTTTCAGAGTGTCTTACATTTTCCCCGTGTTCATCACTGCCCCTTTCCTTTCTGTTTGCCCTTTCACGATCTTCATGTAAACATGTTGGATGTTTTCCTTTACATGTTTCACAAAGGCTTCTTCTTTTGCAGTCCTTTGAACGATGTCCTAGTTGTAAACATCCAAAACAATTTTTTTGTTTGGACAAACTTGAGATGTTCTTGAACCGGTTTTTCATTGAATTCCAACATTTCTGAATGCCATGATTTTGTTTTTCACAGAAGACGCACCCTTTGAGTTCTGCGTTTTCTTCAGAGTTGCTTAAAAGCACCTTTGCACCGACATTTCATGTCTTTGTTGTCTTTACCTTTTCACCATCACTAGACTTCAAGGCATGAAGAGAAGTCACTGAATGTAGGAAATTCATTGCAAGTTTCTTCGATCTCGATCACCTTTCTGTTCCAACTGGCTACCAGCCAATCAGGAAGCTTTGTGAGAAGCTTTTGATTTTCATCACAGGTGTTCAATACTTCTAGACCTTTAAACTGAGACATTGCAGACCAGCAGCCCCTAAGGAAGTCTGAAAAATCTCTCAGCTCAACACTGTCTCTGGGTCCTATTTTAGGCCATGATGCAAGCTTATCCTTAAAAGCTTTAGCTATCACAAATGAGCTTCCAAATCTTTCTTCCAGGATAACCCATGCGGAATCATAAGCTGCATCTGTTCCCAATAGAAAATAACTTTCAATGGCCTTTATTGCAGGTCCACCAACGTATTTACGAACGTAATAGACCCTTTCGTTTACTGGAATGTTTTTCCTGCCTATTAGAGTTTGAAATGACATCTTCCAGTCTTTGTATCTTAGAGGGTCTCCAGTAAAAACAGAAGGTTCAGGTACTGGAAGACGGCTCACATTAATAGACTCTGCTATTGCTTCAGCAAGGACTGCAGTACTGTCTGCTTGGTATGTCACAGGAGGCTCATGAGGACTTCCTTTAGCTCCTGTCGATCGGTGTTGCTCAGCTGCACAGTTATGAAGCAACTCCGCTATTTCTTCATCTGAGCTTACTTCTTGTTCGTAAACTTCTAGCCGTGCCCTGGCTGCACTCAACTTCTTAACAGTCTGAAGGCGCTCTATTTGTCTGCGTTTCTCTTCCAGTGCTTTCTTTCTTATCACATTTTCCTCCTCTTGTAATGCAATCTTCTTTCTATTTTTTTCTTCAAGACTTTCAAGTTCTCGTTGTTCACTTTCTATCTCTTGCAGGACCTTTAGAGCAGCCTGTGTAGCAGCTAGCTCTGCTGCAGCTTCCTGTCTCTTAACAGAGGACAGGTTTGACTGACGTGACTTAATGCTTGAACCACTTGCAGAGCTTAAACCTCGAGAGCCTTTACTTGTGCCTGAAGAAGCTGATGAAAACACAGAACCAGACTCAGGCCAGACAAAATCCTCTGTCTGGACATCTTTGGCATCCTTGTTGTGAAGATAAGTGGATGCATTTTCCAAGATTATTTTTGATACAGCGTCACAGGTGTCAGCTCTGCGACGGATCTCACTGCCTGGGGGAGCACATTTGCGCAGTTCTTCATAGCCATGTTTCACATCTGCTAATGCACAACGTATCTTAGTCATCAACTCCTGCACAACCTCAATAGAGGGAGTTCCCTTTATCACTTTCTTAGCTTGCTTGGCAGTCACTTTCCATTTATCGTAAGTAATGGTAAAACGATCCTGCAGTTTTTTTTATTTATTAGCGTGCTGTTCTTGAGCCTTTTCAGTAAGCTTTCGAGCTCTCTGGCTTCTTCTTAACTCCTCTTCAGTTTCAGGTGACTGCTGTGTGTCTGCACCATTACTATCTTTATGTAAGTCACCATTCTTAGTTTCATTCTCAGTCATTTGCTCCATTCTGCAATGATTACTTCTTATTTGGACCCAAATAATTTATAGCTATATTTTGACCGACTTGTGGCTTAACAACTGACCAGCTCAACCAACAAAAATATTAATAGCTACAAGCTTAATCTTGCCCTTAGATAAACCTGTCTGAGAGCATTAAGAATGGATAAAGATAAGGATTTTTCACAGAACCTTAAACCTTAAGAAAACAAGAAAACATCCGAATGAATATCAGCTTAAATAACACAAATGTGATGAACTGTTTCTAGAACCAACACCATATGAAACTGAGCACTTAATTGTATAACACCTTTAGCATCCAAATGACAGAAAAATGCCAAATGACTTCACCTACAAAATCTTAGACAGAACCTTGAACTTGAAGAAAATGTGCAGAACACCAGATTACTTAATTTCAGCACTTGCAGTATCTCCTTAAAGTAATTAACAAAGCTGATCCACTTCTTAAACATTTAACTTGTTTTAAATGTATCACTTCTTGGACCATCAATGTAAACTGCTTGCTGCTTAGTTCGCTTGTGTTGCAGTCTTATCTGTCTGATGCTAGAGTGCGATGAATCTTCTTCGCTGCTCAGTGGATGGAAGGCACAGTTCCTTGTCTCCTCGCCTCATGTCGAGCAGACCGAGTTCTCACTGTAACTCCTTCCAAGTTGAAAAACGGACACAAGGCGTTCCTGATTTTTACTGGCATTTAATCGGACACAGGTGTCACCAACGATGCCGTGAGAACTGTACAAACATAAAATAATACATTTTCATACAGTAAGGGATTCTCATAGAGAATAGACAATAAAGAATATGATTCAACAACATAAAATATTCACAAATCAGTGGCTTGACTTACAAACAACATCAGTAAATTCTGTATAATCCTTGAGGCCACGTAACTAACAGAAACTTGAAAAGTCCTTCACAGATAAACATCTTATTTCCCATACACACACATTAAAATACAAATTGCATACCTCATTGGCAGCATTAACTTGAAAGGGTTAACAAAAAACACATCTCGGAATGTCTTCTTTAACCAAGAGTCAAAAACTTCGCCGCACGCTTCTCCAAATCTCTAGCGTACTGAGAGAAGGAAGACATGTTGCCCTCTACCGAGTGTAGCGTGTAACTGAAAATATCGCTCTATCCCAAACAACAAATTAAACATTGGTTCCACCCTGGAAACACTTGTAGAACCTTTAAACGTGCGTTTTTAAACGATACATATTACAATCAGATTTTAATAAACATACATTATTTTACCTTACTTGAACTTATCTATTGTTACTTCAATCATGAATTTAACAAACTGTATGACTGCCACTGACGGCAGCCACATGGAGTGAAAAAAAACAACTGATAAACCAATGTGAAAACCAAAACAAAAGAGAAAGGCTATATGATGTTATGTTGAATGTTGGTCTAGGTGACATGGCGATGTAAGGGAGGGAAGTTTAACCAGAAATTTGTTACATGTTTATTTCAGTGGCCTGCAGGTTAAGTTAAAGACGGTCTTAAATATGAGGGACTAATATGGTTACTTTCCCTCAGTAAGAATGTGTTTCACAGAGGTCAGCATATTGTGCAAGCATCCAGGACAGAAACCTATAGGAAGTAAACACATTGGTGATAAATGTAATGTTAGGTTACATTTAAGGTTAATACAAATTAAGCTAGAGTTCAATGTTTAGTTAAACAATTCTCAGGAGGGGAGATGTGGTGTAATCTATGTGCAATCACATGGCAAGACACTAGATGGGGATGTCTTGTGGGGGAACTCCGATGTCGGAGAGGGGAATGCACTTCGGGGAATGTTTTTTGGACTGCATGCGAGTAAAGCGGAGTCACCCAAAACCCGGTCTCGTCCTTTTTGTGTTTTACTAAAGAACCCAACGCGACAGTTATAACCTGAAGCTGCATTCAAAAATCAGCCTGTTTCATATATTGTTGTTCTTTATCTATTCATTTTTGCTTCAGGGCGCAGCTAGTGCTCACTCTCTGCATTAAGAAAATGTTCACAATCACCCAAATAAATCTCTACATCGGTGTATTACAGCCTTATTTTTTACACATTGTGGTCTATGTGAACTACCACAATAATACTTGGCCCTGCACCTTCAGCAGTGCTGCTTTGTGAGCTACATTGTGTAATAGGCTACATGACTAACTCAAAAAATGAGCAATGTTTACTGTCATTTATCACATTAGCTGAATTCTCCTCACAGCTGAGTCCATGCCGGCTTTTGATGAGGCAGGCCAGATTTCATCAGAGGTGAAACCAGTGCTGAGTTCCTGCTAATGCTACAGCTGGTTAGCATGTTGCCCACTCAAATATTATTCTCTTAAGATGTGACCTCACACCTTTTTTCCTAGGAGTTTGGCACCCCAGTAAAATCACTGAGACTAATCTGGTCATGGCGCTGAAAGCCTGGCTGCGCCCCTGTGTTCTCCTGCTAGCACTCTTTGCAGCCCGTGTCTAAGGTGGGTCTGAAAAAGAAAGGATCGTTAAATGTGTGGCTGTGAACTCTTAAAATCATGAACTGAAACTGAAAAAAGTAAAATAAAACGTTACAGTATTAGGATCATTATCTTTCTGGTTCGCAACTGGAAAATGTCTAACGTTAGCTAGCCGAGTAAAACACTGGCTAACAGTTAGCCTTAGGTAGTTGGAAGGAAGTAATAAGGAAATACGAAGTAAATAGGAATGTTCTATTTAAAAAGAACCCACGTCTTTGGGTTTTTACTATAAAACAAGCTTTAGGTTAGCTAATATTAAACCTAACAAAATGAAAACAACTGCCTGCCTATAGCTGCTAGTCATTCAGCAAGCTAGCAAGGACTACTCCATTAATTCTTATGTTGTGGGATTTTGTGGGATTATGACTGAATCTTTGTTTTAGCACATTAGATCTTTCAAAATCTAATATAATTGAACCGTATATATTCTATAACCTCAGAAACAATCCAAGGCAGTTCGGGACGGGTCCAACATCCCTGCCGATAGCAAGAGGATAGTGGCACCAGAGGATTCTGGTTCCATTGATTTACATTACAAGGTTTTGTTCCGACAGCAACTTTATAATATCTTAGTTTATTTTCTAAAATAAAAGTCTGTGTGCATTTAAAATCTGTTTGAGGAGGGGGGCGCTCTTGAGCATTGATGGAGTAGGACGCAGTTTTGTGGGCTCCTGCCGGTTGATATCAGTTCATAATTAATTATTGCAAGTCGGTGACATACCTTTTTTCGTTGGACTCTCTAACAATCTACATTGCTACTCTGCATAATCGAGGGGCACGAAATGTCTGGTAAGGGCTCAAAAAATACCCGAAGCACGGTGCAGACGCACCTATCCCGCACGCCGAGACCCCGGCGCCAAGTGAACTCGCGGGCGGGCTTCCCACTTTACCTGGGACCGCCTCTACGCAGGTGGACCTTGATGTACCTTCCCTTAAGCTGGAGCTGCTGGCTTCGATAAAGAGCGACATTGCAGAAATTTTTAAAATGGAACTTCAGGAATCATTGGAGAGAGCTTTGGCACCCATTAAAAATGATCTGCAAACCGTGAAAATCCAAATGGCGGATTTTAAAGTTAAGGCCGAGGCTGCTATCTCTGAGATTAAGACAACGGTCGGAGAAATGGAGCAGGCACTGCTCTGAAGACGTGGCCACAATGAGGGATCTTATTAAATCTCTCACAGCCAGTGTGGCAAAATTGGAAGACAGATGCGAGGATCTAGAGGGTAGGTCGAGAAAAAACAATTTGAGACTGATTGGGGTTCCCGAAGGACCGAATTCCTGCTCAACAACCGCGGTAGCGGCGCTGTTGAAGGAGGCGCTCGGCCTGGAAAAGGAACCGCTTCTGGACCGCTCTCATCGGTCTTTTCACCCAAAACCTAAGCCTGGAGAACGTCCACGGGCGATCATCTGCAGATGTCATCATTATAAAGACGGTGTGGACATTCTCCGCCGGGCCAAAGAACTCAAACGGATCAATGTTAAGGACTTCAACATCGCAGTCTTTCCAGACCACACCGCCAAGACAGCCAAAGCGCGAGCCGCGTTTAACGACGTTAGACGCCGGCTTCGGGACATTGAGGGAGCCCGCTACGGTCTGCTGTATCCAGCGCGACTCCGTATCACGTATAACGGGGTCGAAAAAGAATTTGTTTCTGCAGAAGAGGCCAGCAGTTACGTTAAAACTTTGGTTAACGGGTAAACTTTTGTGCTAACAGCTAAAGTATCGAAGGTACTTTAGTGCAGCCACACACGACATATGTATGTAAGTAGATGATTATACCATTTAAGTTTAAGCTGCTCAAGTAAATGTAGGAAAAAGCGCAGGTAGGATTGTATGCGTATACAGGATAGATCTGTTTACTTATCCTTTTATCAACACCTGCGACCCAACGTTTTGAGCGTTTTGTGTTTTGAGGGTCTGAGGTGCGTTCACACGCAAACGCGTTTCTAGGTTGTCGATATGTACGCCGCTATTATACAATTGAACCGGCAGGAGGGACCTTTTTGTCTCTCTATTTGTTTTTCTTCTTTCTTACTACGGACTAGCTCAGGGTGACTTCCGTGTGGTTTTTTTTTTAAACCGCTATTTTTGGGTTAAGACGGAGAACACTGCGGTCTTCTATGTTCAGTTTTATGAAGACCTGGGGTGTGTTTTTGTTTGGGGGGGGTTGTGGGGGGAGGGTGCCTCATCTCGGCTCGCTGCGATGGCTGCATGGCGATGATTATGGCTATAGAGATGGCTAACGATAATATTAATCCCAGCTCTGCTGGGCTGAGCACACCCTTAAGATTCACCAGCTGGAATGTGAGAGGAATGAATAATCCAATTAAACGTTCCAAGGTGGTTTCACATTTAAAAAGCCTAAACTCTGATCTGGTGTTTTTACAGGAGACACACTTACGTAAAGCAGATCATCACAGATTGTGCTGCCCTTGGGTAGGCCAGAGCTTCCACTCAAACTACAACACAAAGTCCAGGGGAGTCGCGATTCTGAAAAATAAAAAAGTTAAGTTCACTCCCTCAAAAGTTGTGGCAGATGAGGAGGGGAGATATCTGATAGTGGCTGGTACACTGATGCAGGAGAGGGTCTTGCTGGTGAATGTGTATGCTCCGAATTTCGACAATGCTGAATTCGTCAATAGATTAGTAAGTAAAATTCCTTTTTTAAATACACATTCACTGGTATTGGGAGGGGACTTAAACTGTGTGTTGGACCCAGTACTAGATCGTTCCAACCCCCATAATCTGTCTCAAACTGCCATGTCGACGGCATTCTCAGAATTCATGAAACAAAATGGTCTTGTTGATCCCTGGAGGATTCGTAATCCCTCTACCAGAGCATTTTCCTTTTTCTCCCAAGTGCATCACTCGTATTCTAGGATAGATTATTTTTTTGTTGACAATGCGTTAAATTCTCGGGTGACCTCTGTGGACTATGCAGGCATTGTAATCTCCGATCACTCACCCATGATATTGGACGTCCAAATATCTAAAGATCGGCATGCTGCGCCACAATGGAGGTTCAACACGCTCTTGCTGTCAGATAAAGAATTTTGCGTATTTATTTCAAATACTATAGACGAATTTTTGTCCTTCAATCAAAAGGACTCCATTTCATATTCATTACTTTGGGAAACACTTAAATGTTATCTAAGAGGCCAAATCATTTCCTACTCAGCTCAATTAAATAGAAAGATCAAAACTAGACTTGGAGATCTCATTTCGGAGATTCGTGACCTGGATCAAAGAAACGCACGGTCCTCCTCTCCTGAATTGCTCAAACAGTGATTAGACTTACAGGCAAAATTTGACCTAATAGCAACTGGAGAAGCTGAGCGCCTATTACTACAGTCATGGCCAAAAGTTTTGAGAATGATACAAATATAAATTTTTACAAAGTCTACTGCTTCAGTTTTTATAATGGCAATTTGCATATACTCCAGAATGTTATAAAGAGTGATCAGCTTAACAGCAATTAATTGCAAAGTCAATATTTGCCTAGAAAATGAACTTTATCCCCCAAAACACATTTCAACTTCATTGCAGCCCTGCCTTAAAAGGACCAGCTAACATCGTTTCAGTGATTGCTCCATTAACACAGGTGTGGGTGTTGATGAGGACAAGATCAATCTGTCATGATTAAATAAGAATGACACCACTGGACACTTTAAAAGGAGGCTGGTGCTTGGCATCATTGTTTCTCTTCTGTTAACCATGGTTATCCCTAAAGAAACACGTGCAGTCATCATTGCACTGCACAAAAATGGCCTAACAGGGAAGAGTATCGCAGCTAGAAAGACTGCACCTCAGTCAACAATCTATCGCATCATCAAGAACTTCAAGGAGAGGAGGTTCCATTGTTGCCAAAAAGGCTCCAGGGCGCCCAAGAAAGACAAGCAAGCGCCAGGACCGTCTCTTAAAAGGGTTTCAGCTACGGGATCGGGCTACCAGCAGTGCAGAGCTTGCTCAGGAATGGCAGCAGGCAGGTGTGAGTGCATCTGCACGCACTGTGAGGCGGAGACTCTTGGAGCAAGGCCTGGTCTCAAGGAGGGCAGCAAAGAAGCCACTTCTCTCCAGAAAAAACATCAGGGACAGACTGATATTCTGCAAAAGGTACAGGGAGTGGACTGCTGAGGACTGGGGTAAAGTCATTTTCTCTGATGAATCCCTTTTCCGATTGTTTGGGACATCTGGAAAACAGCTTGTTCAGAGAAGACGAGGTGAGCGCTACCACCAGTCTTGTCTCATGCCAACTGTAAAGCATCCTGAAACCATTCATGTGTGGGGTTGCTTCTCAGTCAAAGGAATCGGCTCTCTCGCAGTCTTGCCTAAAAACACAGCCATGAATAAAAAATGGTACCAGAATGTCCTCCAAGAGCAACTTCTCCCAACCGTCCAAGAGCAGTTTGGTGATCAACAATGCCTTTTCCAGCATGATGGAGCACCTTGCCATGAAGCAAAGGTGATAACTAAATGGCTCAGGGAACAAAACATAGAGATTTTGGGTCCATGGCCTGGAAACTCCCCAGATCTTAGTCCCATTGAGAACTGGTGGTCAATCATCAAGAGAAGGGTGGACAAACAAAAACCTACAAATTCTGACAAAATGCAAGCATTGATTGTGCAAGAATGGACTGCTATCAGTCAGGATTTGGTCCAGAAGTTGATTGAGAGCATGCCAGGGAGAATTGCAGAGGTCCTGAAGAAGAAGAGTCAACACTGCAAATATTGACTTGCTGCATTAACTCATTCTAACTGTCAATAAAAGCTTTTGTTACTCATAATCTGATTGCAATTATATTTCTGTATGTGATAAAAACATCCGACAAACACACATAAAAACCAGAGGGCAGCAGATCATGTGAAAATATAATATTTGTGTCATTCTCAAAACTTTTGGCCATGACTGTACATAGTCGTGGTACATACTACGAATATGGGGACAAAGCGTCTCGGCTACTTGCCCACCAATTGCGACGGCAAGCTACTTTACGTCTAATACCTAGTATTAAAAACGCACAAGATAGTATTACTACAGACCCCCAAGAAATTAACGCTATTTTTAAAAAATTTTATACAGCATTATATAAATCAGAGTCTTTGGCAGATAAAACTAAATTAAATACTTTTTTTCATGATTTACCAAATCCTGTCATTGATGTGGACACTGTTAAACAATTGGAGATCCCACTCTCTCTACTAGAAGTATCAAATGCAATTAAGGCCATGCAGTCTAGGAAAGCCCCAGGCCCGGACGGGTTCCCAATGGAGTTTTATAAGACTTTCATTCACAAGTTGGCTCCATTGTTATTATCTGTTTACAATGAGTCTCTAGACAGGGGCTCGCTCCCTCCAACTTTAACACAAGCCACAATAGCACTTGTTCTAAAAAAAAGACAAAGACCCAAACCAATGTAGCTCATATAGACCAATATCTCTACTCAACGCTGACGTAAAGGTGTTAGCCAAAGCCATTGCATCCCGCCTGGAAAATGTGCTTCCCCATATTATTTCAGACGAGCAAAACGGGTTCATAAAGGGACGCCAGCTGTTTTTTAATACTCGTACTCTTTTTAATGTTATTTATTCAAAACAAGTGGCTGAACTCCCTGAGCTGGTGATCTCACTGGATGCTGAAAAGGCATTTGATAGAGTTGAGTGGGAATACCTTTTCATGGAACTGAAAAAATTTGGACTCGGACCAAAACTAATTTCACGGATTCAACTTCTTTATTTACTTCTCCATGGATCACCACCTTATCGTGGTGGAGAGGTTTGTGTGCTTGAAGGACCCTAGGAGCTATGTTGTCTGGAGCAAAAGCTCCTGGTAGGGTCTCCCATGGCAAACTGGTCCTAGGTGACAGGCCAGACAAAGTGTGATCCATAACCACCCCTATGAGGACAACAAAGCAGGACTCGTGTACCCTGCCCGGATCAGGGTTACCGGGGCCCCACCCTGGAGCCAGGCCTGGGGGAGGGGCTCGCCAGCGAGCGTCTGGTGGCCGGGCATTCACTCATGGTGCCCGGCCGGGCCCAGCCCGAAGGAGCTACATGAGTCCCCCCTCCCATCGACCCACCACCGATGGGAGGGGCAGTAGTAGGGGTGCGGTGCATTGTGGATCGGGCAGTGTCCGAAGGCATGGGCCTTGGCGTTCTGATCCTCGGTTGCTGAAACTGGCTTTTGGAACTTGGAACGTTACCTCACTGGCGGGGAAGGAGCCTGAGTTGGTGCGCGAGGTCGAGAGATACCGGCTAGATATAGTCGGGCTCACCTCAACACACAGCTTGGGCTCTGGGTCCAATCTCCTTGAGAGGGGCTGGACTTTTTTCTTTTCTGGAGTTGCCCATGGTGAGAGGCGGCGGGCAGGTGTGGGCTTTCTCATAGCCCCTCGACTCGGCGCCTGTATGTTGGGGTTTTCCCCGGTGGACGAGAGGGTAGCTTCCCTACGCCTTCGGGTTGGGGAACGGGTCCTGACTGTTGTCTGTGCTTATGCACCGAACAGCAGTTCAGAATACCCAGCCTTCATAGAGTCCTTGGAAGGGGTGCTTGAAAGTGCTCCTCCTGGAGACTCGATTGTCCTACTGGGGGACTTCAACGCTCACGTGGGCAATGACAGTAAGACCTGGAGGGGTGTGATTGGGAGGAATGGCCTCTCTGATCTGAACCCGAGTGGTGTTCAGTTTTTGGACTTCTGTGCAAACCACAGTTTGTCCATAACGAACACCATGTTTGAACACAAGGATGTCCATAAGTGCACATGGCACCAGGACACCCTAGGCCGCAGTTCAATGAGCTGAGCTGTCAACTGATCACCACCTGGTGGTGAGTTGGATCAGGTGGTGGGGGAAGATGCCAGTCAGACCAGGCAAACCCAAACGTATAGTGAGGGTTTGCTGGGAACGTCTGGCAGAAGAACCTGTCAGATTGATCTTCAACTCACACCTCCGTCAGAACTTTGACCAGATATCGGGGGAGGTGGGGGACATTGACTCAGAATGGGCCATGTTCCGCTCCTCCATTGTTGAAGCGGCTGACTGTAGCTGTGGTCGCAAGGTAGTTGGTGCCTGTCGGGGCGGTAATCCTCGAACCCGGTGGTGGACACCCCAGGTGAGAGATGCCGTCAAGCTGAAGAAGGAGTCCTACCGGACATGGTTGGCCTGTAGGACACCAGAGGCAGCTGGCAGGTATCGACAGGCCAAGCGATCTGCGGCTTCAGTCGTTGCCAAGGCAAAAACCCGGGTGTGGGAAGAGTTCGGTGAGGCCTTGGAAAGTGACTTTAAGTCGGCTCCAAAAAGATTCTGGCAAACCGTCAGGCGACTCAGAAGGGGAAAGCAGTGTGCCACTAGCACTGTATATAGTGGAGATGGTGTGCTGCTGACTTCGACTGAAGACGTCATTGGGCGGTGGAAGGAATACTTTGAGGACCTTCTCAATCCCACCGACACGTTCTCCAGTGAGGAGGCAGAGTCTGGGGACACGGGAATAGGCTTGTCCATTACTGAGGCCGAAGTCGCTAAGGTAGTTAAAAAGCTCCTTGGCGGCAGGGCTGCAGGGGTGGATGAGATCCGTCCCGAGTTCCTCAAGGCTCTGGATGTTGTGGGGCTGTCTTGGCTGACACGCCTTTTCAACATTGCGTGGACATCGGGGGTGGTGCCACTTGATTGGCAGACTGGGGTGGTGGTGCCTCTTTTTAAAAAGGGGGACCGGAGGGTGTGTTCCAACTACAGGGGAATCACACTCCTCAGCCTCCCTGGTAAGGTCTATGCAAGGGTACTGGAGAAGAGAGTCCGGCTTATAGTCGAACCTCAGATCCAGGAGGAGCAGTGCGGGTTCCGCCCTGGTCGTGGAACACTGGACCAACTCTTTACCCTCTCCAGGATTCTCGAGGGTTCATGGGAGTTTGCCCAACCAGTCCACATGTGCTTTGTGGATTTGGAGAAGGCATTCGACTGTGTTCCCCGGGGTATTCTGTGGGAGGTGCTTCGGGAGTACGGGGTACATGGCTCTTTGCTACGAGCCATTCAGGCCCTGTACAAACAAAGCAGGAGCTTGGTTCGCATGGCCGGCAGTAAGTCAGACTTTTTCCCAGTGAGAGTTGGACTCCGTCAGGGCTGCCCTTTGTCACCGATTCTATTCATAATTTTTATGGATAGAATTTCTAGGCGCAGTCAGGGGATGGAGGGTGTCCGGTTTGGTGACCTCAGGGTCACATCGCTGCTGTTCGCAGATGATGTGGTCCTATTGGGGACATCAGGCCGTGAACTTCAGCTTTCACTGGATCGGTTTGCAGCCGAGTGTGAAGCGGCCGGGATGAGGATCAGTACCTCCAAATCCGAGGCCATGGTTCTCACGCGGGAAAGGGTGGAGAGCCCTCTCTGGGTCGGGGATGAGCTCTTGCCTCAAGTGGAGGAGTTTAAGTATCTCGGGGTCTTGTTCACGAGTGATGGTACAAGGGAGCGGGAGATTGACAGGCGGATTGGTGCTGGGTCAGCAGTGATGCGGGCTCTTTACCGGTCTGTTGTGGTAAAGAAAGAGCTGAGCCATAAGGCAAGGCTCTCGATTTACTGGTCGATCTATGTTCCCACCCTCACCTATGGTCATGAGCTTTGGGTAATGACCGAAAGAACGAGATCGCGAATACAAGCGGCTGAAATGAGTTTCCTCCGCAGGGTGGCTGGACTCTCCCTTAGAGATAGGGTGAGAAGTTCGGTCATCCGAGAGGGACTCGGAGTAGAGCCGCTGCTTCTTCACGTCGAGAGGAGCCAGTTGAGGTGGTTCGGGCATCTTGTTAGGATGCCTCCTGGACGCCTCCCTTGGGAGGTGTCACAGGCAAGTCCACCGGGGAGGAGACCCCGGGGAAGACCCAGGACACGCTGGCGTGACTATATCGCCCAGCTGGCCTGGGAGCGCCTCGGAATCCCTCCCAGGGAGCTAGTGGAAGTGGCTGGGGAAAGGGAGGTCTGGGCTTCATTGCTCAGGATGCTGCCCCCGCGACCCGAACCCCGGAGAAGCGGAAGATGATGGATGGATGGATGGATGGAACTTCTTTATTTAACTCCAAAAGCCAGTGTCCACACCAATGATACTCACTCTGAATTTTTCCCTCTCGGAAGAGGGGCGCGTCAGGGCTGTCCACTGTCGCCTTTGCTTTTTGCCATCGCTATTGAACCGCTGTCCATAGCGCTTAGATCCTGCCCTCTAATTAAAGGAATCATACGAAATGGTATTGAGTACAAGGTGTCATTATATGCGGATGATTTGTTGCTATACATTACTGATCCTGATCGTACTTTACCAGCTGTCCTGAGTATTTTGGAGGATTTTGGGTCCTTTTCAGGCTACAAACTGAATTTGGGAAAAAGTGAGTGTTTTCCTGTTAATGCAACAGCCTGTGATCTGCAGCAATCAGATTTACCCTTTCAGTTTAGCCCTTCTGGGTTCAAGTATCTAGGCGTTAACGTGACTCGTACGTTGGCTGGCCTCTCATCCGCTAACTTCACCCCCCTTGTCCGAAAGGTGACGTCTGATTTCCAGAGATGGGGTAATTTACCTCTTTCATTAATTGGCAAAATCAATGTGGTCAAAATGGCTATTTTACCCAAATTTCTATTCCGGTTGATTCCTCTTTTCCTCCCAGCGCATTTCTTTAACTCGTTGGACAGTATAATTGGGTCCTTTATCTGGGGAGGGAAACCACCAAGGGTTAGTAAAACTTTACTGCAGAGATGCAGGCTTAGCGGCGGGCTAGCGTTGCCAAATTTACGTTTCTACTACTGGGCTACACACATACACAACCTTTGTTATCTGTTGGATTCACCCCAATATATATGGAGCAAAATGGAGCTAGCATCATGTAAGAGAACCTCTTTGCCTGCTCTGCTGTTTTCGTCTTTGCCAGCAAGACCTTCTCTGTACACTGATAACCCAGTGTTGCTAAACACACTTAAGATATGGTACCAATTTAGACGCTATTTTAAATTCACAACTGCATCTCTCTCGTTACCAGTAAAAAATAATAAACTATTTCCCTCATCACTCACGGACCCAATATTCACAGTATGGTTCGATAAGGGGATTACACAATTTAGACATCTTTATGCAGACGGGGTCTTTAGTAATTTCATTAACCTATCAGCCCAGTTTGACCTTCCCAGCTCTCATTTGTTTCGTTATTTTCAAGCTCGTAATTTTGCTTCCAAAAGTTTCCTCAATTTTCCCGACTTGCCAGAAAAACAATGCTGGGAACATATGCTATCAGACTCTCCTCATCATAGGGGATCTATCTCAAGGATATATAATATCATCTTAGCTTCTGGTAAATATTCAAGTACTAAGTTTAAGTCTGAATGGGAAACAGAATTAGGAATACGGATCGCGGAGAGTTCTTGGGATCAAGCTATGGAGAGGATAAGGTCCACTACCTCCTGTGCTCGCCTTGGACTTATTCAGTTTAAGGTTGTGCACAGAGTACATTTTTCTAAAACTAGATTGGCTTCAATATACCCTGAGGTGGAAGATAGGTGTGATAGGTGCCATGGCTCCCCCTGCCATCTCAGTCATATGTTCTATCTGTGTCCATATTTGAAAAATTTTTGGACTCAGTATTTTTCAATTATTTCCACTGTACTGGGAGTGAATCTTCAACCTTGTCCACTGATTAGCATATTTGGAATCTCTGATCCTTCACTCACTCTTAGTTCCACACAAAAAGATGTCATAGCTTTCACATCCTTACTAGCTAGACGCTCCCTGCTACTCCAATGGAAGTCTAGTAAATGTCCTCCCATCTCCCGCTGGCTAATGGATGTTATGTCATTTCTAAAATTGGAAAAAATTAAATATACGATAAGAGGCTGTACAGCTAAGTTCTTCAATAAATGGCAACCCTTCATTTCTTACTTCAACGAATTAGAGACTTTACCTAACTGAGTGTGTGCTCTCTTGTTTCTTACTTTCATCTTGTTTTTTTTTCTGTCTATTGGGCCACGTCTGTGGCGTGGTGATTGGTAGTGCTAGCCGGTTGCGGTGGGCTGAGTGAGGATGGGGTGGGGTGGGAGGGTAAAAATAAAAATAAATAAATAAATAAAAGGGGCAAATACACAACAAAGTAACCAAAGGAAAACTGTTTCTTTTCTGTTTTTTTTTTTCTGTTGGTTTCATGTTAAGCTGAAAACAGCTGGTTCATGAGATGTTATTTTGCATGCTGGGGATGTTACAGAACTGGAAGCAACAGTTCTTGTACTTTGAAAACGATTACAGGGGTTCTGAGTGGGACATAATACCCTGTTGTAAATGTTTGTGACCATGTGTATATGTATGGGTTAGTCACTCTTCTTAAAAAGTGCCTATTTGTGACTGATGGTTTTGTTGATACTTTTAACTGTAAGGATACTTACCGGCAAAACTGTACCAGCCTCTCATGTTGCCATTTTGACTGTTAACTTATTGTTATAGTCCATGGTTATGTTTCAGATATATTTGCAGTGCTTCTTTTAATAAAAAGATTAAAAAATAATAATAATAAAAATCTGTTTGAGGAGATTAAATACTAGTTAGAGCTTGTTTGCAGGACAATGATTTGGGTGGTCTGAAGGTGGACCACCAGTGGCAAACAGATATATGCTCATTATCTGGGACAGCTCGACAGCCCAGACCTTGTAACCCCAGTCTGTGAGACGATTGCTAGGCCTCTTGATGACCTCTTGGCTGCATCATGCTACTCATGTGACATCTGTGTCCACTGTACCACTTTAGGTCACTGGTGACCAACCCTCCTCATGGAGATCTACCATCTTGCAGGTTTAATCAGGTTTCAGCTAAGCAGGGTGGTCAATAACTACTTTGACCAAGTGTAGTTTAATACAACTAAGACTCATGAAAGAGGGGTTAGTGACCGGCTGCCTTTACACATTCTTCACAGGCCTGTCCATCAGTGTAAGCCACTTTTGCATCACTAGATGGCAGCAAAATACCTTCTACCCCACAATGTTTGGCAAAATCACAGTGTTACAAGTTGCTTGCATGCCAAAATCAGGACGAATAACTGTGGGTCACTCACAGTGTCCAAAAAATGTTGAGGCAGGCGGATATTGTAGTCAGTCACTTTTCATATTTTTATATAGTGGACGCTTCATTTTATTGTAATAGTGCCAGCCTAATTTACATATCAATAAGAGGGAGGACAAGTCTAGCAGTTATATCTAATTATTTTACAGCCCACGTAATAGATTAACCATATGTATGTGAAATATTACTCTAAAGATAACATGGTATAATATCTGAAACACTGAGTAATATTTCAAAGTAGTTCAAAAATGTACGTAGATTGTTTTTACAGAGCTTTTAGATTATAACGGAAAAGAAAGTGGCAAAATACTGTTTTAGAGTATGTTGTATTGTAGTTCATGTGCATGTTTACTTTTAATGACACATCTATATGACTTTTCATTACTTTAAATAAGTAAATAAATAAATATTATAACAATAATAAAAATATTAGCTGGCTATCTCAGTACTTATGGCAACCCTGCTGCTATTTTGGGGATGCATTTGATTAATTGGTTATTTGGCAATAAAAATAATCCTTTCACTTATTTGAACACATCCAGCCCATTCAAATGTAAATCCTTCTAGTTCCAGTTCATGTTTTGTTAACCCAATTCAGCAGCACCTCAGAGTTGCCCTTTTCAGTCGGACATTTCAACAGGACACTTTGCCTCGTCGTTGGGAGAGAACCTCCTCACAATACGACATGGTTTCTATGGGCTGATGAGTAACATGCGGACAGAAACAGAGAAGAAAAGGAACCAAAGGCCTCTTCTCAGCCACTTCAGCTCCTGCTTCACCCAGCTCTGAGAAACTACTCAGTCACATTGTTTTGAGATCACAGAGCACGTTTTATGCGTGTGGTATTACTTTGGGTTTGCTAAATTAGTCAAGAACAACTGAGGATGAAACTAAAACCATTTTTTTAATCACGCTCCGCACACTATATTACATAGGAGTCATTATTGTATCATGTATTTCCAAATAGTGTAACTACATCCAACAGGGAGCAATTTAGGAGTGTGTCTAAGGATTATAAGCCAAACTAAACATTGGCAGCTGTCTGTTATAACAAGCTCGGATTCAGAGCACAGTACCGTGAAACAGTCTTGAACACAATTATGTCATCAGTTAGTGAGTTTTGCCAGTATAAACAATACATAGTATTGCCTGTTAAAAGGATTTGGAAGGGACTGGACATCTAATCCACTTTGGGCTGTGTTGGTAATGACCAATGACTCGATAACTGTGGAGAAACGTGAACAGCTGGCCATTGCTTTTATTATGGCTATTGCAAAAATATATATCGCTGCTGTCGAAAGAAAAACTCTTATCTCCATTTTTTCTTGTTTTTTTTTCAATTTTTGGCATTTTGAAAATACATGTTACCCTTTACGTCGTGTATAAATTTCACGATGGATGAACAAAAAAGAAACTGCACAAAATGACTTGGGAAAAATTCTGGTTCCATTGACTGACACTAAACATAAAGTATGATTTTCCCTTCTCCTGTAAAGCTCCCGTTTTGGAGATTCTTCCGAGAACAGCGTTATAGCGCAAACGTGGAAAAAGAGTCACTACCACCATATGAAATGTGGACAAAGGAACTACTCAATGTACTGCATTTGGAGAAGCTGCGACTTTTAAACAATGAACTGGTAGAGCAGTTTGATAGAACATGGGGTTCTCTGTTTGCCCATTTCGAAAAGGACCAAGACTAACCTGGTTCAACTTGTGAGATACCTATTGTTGTATGTATGTTTAGAAGCTGACACCCTGGATTGTAAGTACTTTATTTATTTGTTTGTTTGTTTGTTTATGTATGTATTTTTATTTATTTATTCTTTTTAATAGTAACCCTCCTGCACTTGCCTGCACAGGCATTCAACATAAATAAAGTCAAAAGTACAAATAATTGTTTGTATTTAAAATGTTATTAATATCTTGGTTAGTAGGTGACACTTCCTGATGTCTCGCTGCTCCAGCCGATGCATGGATTTGTTAAATTCCATAAGCAGCACTGATTTCATTTAAAGAAGGATGGATTTAAAACTCAGTATCTGAGGGGCTAAGGAGCAGTGCTGATGCGGAAGGGCATTGGGCTTCGTTGAGCAGAGCTTGCTTCAAGTTAAGCTAAAATATTTGCATTTATTCTAACTTTATTTTTATTGTTTTACATATGAAATAAATGCCTGCTGCCCAGCTTTCCGTCATACTTTTGCACAGTGCTGTGTTTTATTGATGAGCACAATTATTTTTATTGATGACACAATAAAAAAACAAAGTAGCAGTTCTGAAAATACCACGACATGCCACACATGTGGCACAATGCTACCATTTTGATCCCTTGCATGCACCTGTTTTGTTGGGGTATGTAGCAAGCCGTGTGGCCATGCCCCCTCCCTTCGGCCCATTCATTCTGATTGGTCGAATGGGATGTTTATGCTAATTTTCCTCCACCCCCTGCACCTGACTCCCTCTCCAGCAGCTTTCAAGCATCTGCTATTTATTACACCGGCCAGATCTGCACATGAGCGCGCTCGGTCTGGAAGCCGCAGAGCCGGGCAGAGAGACTGACAGAAACTCCGGTCACACTTTAAAAAGTCCACTTTTTTTAAGATGCCACGATCTTTCTTGGTGAAAAAACACCTCAGTCACAAGAAACCGAACTACAGCATGCTGGACTCAAAGAAACAAGGTGAGTTATTTCAAGACTCCTGTCACAACTTCAAAGAAGACCATGACCCAAACATCTGTGAACTGTTTGAGCTGTAACTGCAGCCTTTGAGGTTATCATGGACGAATATGTCTACCTGAGGTCCTTGTGCTTAAACATTGTAGTGTTGGTCAGATGTAGCATATCACCTCTTCAGACTGCATTTTGAAGGATGACGCTTATTGGATTGTCAACATTCGTTCAGCTGCCCGTTTCGTTAGACCTCTCTGTTCATGTCCTGGGGTTAGCACTGCTTATGGCTTGCTGATGCTCCACGCTGGAGATATGGAGGCAGCTCAGTAATGAGAGAAGCTGAGTAAGCTGTGAAGGCTGCTGGATCTAAGCAGGTGCGCAAACTCTCCCAAACTCTCCTTATTGTGAAAGCTCGCTCTGGCCCTCTCAAGGGTCCTATTTAGTGTGTGAAGGGGGCAGTAGTGCCCCTCCGAGGCTCCTTTCACCCCTCAATCCCACTGAAATCTGTCGTTTTGTTCACATACTTTCTCTTAAGCAAACGAGCCCCTTAACCTCCTCTGTAAAAAGGACATGCTTACCATTCAGACAGAAGAAACTGAATGAATTGATCTGGAATTAAGACGAAAATGTGTGTGTGTGTGTGTGTGTTTTCGGGGGGGGGGGGGGGGGGGGGGGTTCTCTCAGTTTTGTCTACAACATCTCTCCATCACTAACGATGGAAATGCTACTACAGGTTTAAAGTATTACTTTATTAATATGCCTCATATCCCAGGTCACCTGTGTCACTGACCTACGCCAAACATTCAAGTAGAATGGAAGTCAGTTAAGTTTGTATGGAATTGCTGTGTTTGTTAATGCACTGATGTAATGTTACAAAAAGATTCACCCGATTTCAAAGTGATTTGTTTCACTTATAAATCATTACAGGTCAATACACTAAACTCTAAAAGGTTTAAATGAGCATAAAGTTTATTATGTAATTGTACAAGACTCAATATGAACCTCCTCCAGCTGTACGGACGACATCAACACCACAGTCTAACTCATCCCAGACCGGATTGAGCGTGTTGGGTGTAGCTGCACTCACAGCTCTTTCAGTCCGATTTCGGGGATCATCCAGTGCTGTGGAACCAACGTTGAACGCTCTGAGCTGTTGGAGCTTCACTGCCCACGAGAATCACACAGCACAGTGATGACGGATTCACTCTCATTTAAGTGGAGAACGCAGAACGCTTCTCATCTCCTCTCCCGAAGGGAGCTGTCTTCCAGTGACAGTCAGAAACTCCATGACCTCCTCTTACAATTGGATTGTGATTGGTTCCTCGGCACCTCACGGCTGTAAAATATGGCACTTTGAAATCAGATGAATCTTTTGGAATCGCCCTGTATAGTCAACCTACACTTCTTCCTAAATGTGTTTGGTTCTAATACACTCTTATGACATATGTGTTAAAAACAACACATTCTGTGTCTAACTAGATACATCAGTGTGTTCAGTTGGAGAAATATTTTGATACACATTTATGGATTATTCATGCATTTGGGGTTAATTTTAGCACAAAATATATGTCACAAAAAGTGTTAAAATGGAAAACACAAGTTAGTATGTTGTTGTTTAACACATCACTTTTTTGAGCATACTATAAAACAGTCCTACTAGGATCTCAAGGCCTTTTTTGTGACCGTTGCAGGCTAAAAAGCTTGGTTTTTGTGGCGGTTTTCTCAGTATGTGCAGCAGGGGGTGTTTGCAGTAACACTGTTGAAATTTCTGATGATTGGAAGATTCCAAGAGCTTTTGAACGTGATTAGTTTCTGCTAAAAAACTGAAGAGCAACAGACTGGAAATTAGGAGCATCTCTCAGAAACGTGAACTCAACGAGTGGAAGTTCAAAAGGAGTATTCAATATTTTTGACTGAAATTAGACCGAAACTAATAGTATTCAAAACAAACAGCACATTTCTGCAGTCAGATATTCTAGAAAGATGAGGTTAAATAAAATTTCTTGGCTCTGAGTAGGCCTGTGTGATATTACAATAATTAGCACAGTATTTTCTTATCAAGATTACCTGTAAAAAGCTTTGAAATACTGAAATTTCAGTGAATTTACATCATGCACTGTAAAACAATTGGCATCTTGTCAAGTAAAATGAACTTAAATCCAGTCAGTATATCCAATACTTCCCATTTTGAGATGGATGTGCACTTATTCTAAGATTATCTAGCCTATTTCGAGGCACTTTTCAATTGTTTTAAGTCATTTTATTAAGTAAAATTCTCTCACAGTACTGGAAGATAGTTCTGCTGGTTTATATATCTGCCAATATAGTGAGATAAATGTACTAAATGACTAATAAAATGGCTTAAAAAGCCTAGAAATTAATTAAATAATCTTAAATTAAGCTTCTAACAATCTCATCAGGAGAAATATTAGATTTATTGACTAGACTTTAGATATTTTTACTTGACAAGGCATCATTTTTTGCAGTGTATTGAAACCCAGAGTTGGGTAAAGTAGACCAAACCCAATTCTACTCAAGCAGATTTCATGTAACAGAGTGAAATGAACTAAGCCTCACTTGTGAACATGAAGCAGAGTGAATGGTCATGTACTTCATCATGTACTTTACAGACGCCCAAACACAGCTGATCCACATGCAGTCATCATGCTCCAAATCCAACTCTCCGCATCCAAATAACACCCTGCCGCCTGGACCGTGCCTCGTGAACTCAACTGTAATCACCACACTCCAGATGAACTCAGCTAATCCAGTGATTCACCCACAGCCTTCACAGGACCCCAGTCTTCCAGGGGACGGTCCTGCTCCGGGCCACACTTACCCCCTTCCAGTGAATCACAACCCTTTCAGAAACTCACAGCCTGCCCTTACCCTGCCGGAGGCCGCAGGACTGCAGCCGCTGGAGCACAGGCACAGCATGAAACGTGTGGAGGACAGCGGGGCACCTAGTGTCACCATGTCCTTATTGGGACTCGCCTCCACCGGCAGCAGCCAGGAGCGCTTTGAGTGTTTTGACTGCCACAAAGCCTACTTCACCTTCTCTGGCCTGGCCAAACACAGACAGCTTCAGTGCGAGTGGCAGTGTCAGAAATACTTCAGCTGCAAGTACTGCGACAAGGAGTACGTGAGCCTGGGGGCTCTGAAGATGCACATCCGCACACACACGCTGCCCTGTGTGTGCAAGCTGTGTGGGAAGGCCTTCTCCAGGCCATGGCTTTTGCAGGGACACATTCGCACGCACACAGGTACGTACAAAGAGGGTGGAGGTTTAGGCAGCTATTATCTTTAACTGTGAACCTGAAAGCCACTGAAAAAGAAAAAACTAAACAATGGGCCTCATTCACCAGCATCTCCCTAAGTGTTGCCTTAACTGTCTTCTTGAGAAAGATCTTAAGAAAAAGTCTACGTCAGATTCATGGTGTGTTCTTATGCTCGTAGGTATATTTCAGTTTTTCCAGCTAAATTTTCATGCCCAAATCGTAAATTATTAAATAAATGTACATTTTTAAAATAAAAGCTCCCCTCAAATGAACAAAAAATGTGTTTTATGATCTACACATATTACTACATGCTTACAATTTACTGCTGAAAGCCAAAAATCATAGACACTCTTTGTATTTGTTTATAAAAGAAGTTAGAGTTATAGTGGTTATAGAAGTGTGTATTAAAATTTTGGGCCCATGGCTTTTTAAGAGGTTAAACCAGAGAATTGTTTATAAAAGTAATTTTTACAGAGCAGATCACTGAAGAGAGGCCATCCGAGATCCAGTTTATAGCCCAGATTTGTGGAAAAAATTCAGTAGACAAACAAACTGTGAGTTCAGCTTCTTTCATTATGAAGGTTTAAAATGACGTCACCATCTCTTTGACTGGAGAGAAGAGTTACAGCCTCATATGACGCCCAGCTTCTGAATGTAGCTTATGAAATATGAAAGTTATGAAGAACATGACGAAGAGCGTTTTGGAACCACCAGTGGTCTCAAGGAGTTAAAGAGGTTAACCCCTCAAAATCCCAGGCTTATTACATACTAAGCCTTATTATTCACTAACTACAGAGATTTTGAGGCAAACTGGTGGAGATATTCTTAGATTATAGAAGTGTGTAATAAACTTTTGGGCCCATGGCTTTTTAAGAGGTTAAACCAGAGAACCGTTCACACGTTTGTGCTCTTGAATGTGTAGATAATTCATTCTTATCTAAGAACAAATCTCAAATAAGAACAAGGGTGAACGTCAGAATCTTCACAAAACCTGCGTAAGTATGGAGCCCTGTGGGTGACATCCCATGTAAAATTAAAGTAACGCGTGGCCACGACTTAGTAAGGCAGGGAAATGAGGTAATTAAGTCAAGGCCATGACTTAGTATAGTGTGGGAACTAGATCAGGCCTTACTAAGTTGTGGCAACTCATTAGGATCTCATCTCATGCCTTACTAAGTTGTGGCCACACATTATTTTTATTCATACTGGATGTCGCCAGCAGCGTTCCATATCATAAGTGGGTTTTAAGAAGGAGTTTCCTCGTAGAAATAGTCGGCGAATGAGGCCCATTGATCTTCACTTTGTCCAAATGTTTCTTCTGAAATAAGCGGTATTAATAGGGAGTTTGTCCCCCTTTTTACAGCCTCTACTTATATGGTAAGGCTTTACAATTGATGTTGGAACATTGCTGTGAGGATCTGATTGCAGCAGCAAGAGCATTAGTGGTCAGCTACTGCTGCTGGAAGATTAGTTCTGGATCACAAATGTATTAGATGGAGCTACATCACTCCAGAAGAGTGAGGTAGCTCCACTGGTTCACAGTGCAAAGCCCCCTCTAGCCAGCGCTTAGCATTGGGCGTGATCATCTCAGAAAGGAGCCACTGACAACGCCTGTGTCAGCAACAGATTCCAGTTAGCTGAATTCACTACAGGGGCTGTCTGGATAGTTTGGGGCACATATTGTATGGCGGACGCTGCTGTAGCTAATGCTAGATGCCCAGTCCCATATTAGGGTCCAAACTCAAATTCCTCAGGCTCAGAGAGAGAGGGGGAGAGAGAGAGAGGGGGGGGAGAGAGAGAGAGAGAGAGAGAGAGAGAGAGAGAGAGAGAGAGAGAGAGAGAGAGAGAGAAGGAGAGAGGGGGAGAGAGAGAAAGAGAGGGAGGGAGAGAGAGAGAGAGAGAGAGAGAAAGAGAGAGAGAGAGAGAGAGAGAGAGAGAAAGAGAGGGAGGGAGAGAGAGAGAGAGAGAAAGAGAGAGAGAGAGAGAGGGAGAGAGAGAGAGTGAGAGAGAGAGAGAGAGAGAAAGAGAGAGAGTGAGAGAGAGAGAGAAAGAGAGAGAGAGCGAGAGAGAGAGAGAGAGAAAGAGAGAGAGAGCGAGAGAGAGAGAGAGAGAAAGAGAGAGAGAGCGAGAGAGAGAGAATGATACATCTTTATGCCAGGAGAGACTCAGAAACTACACTTTACCACAAAGTTATTTTGACAGCGCTGCACTTTTTAAAATTCTGCCGATTGAAGCTCTGATGTACTGGCTCGTTTCTCCCGTCTCCATATCTATTTTGTTTTGATTTAATTCTGTGTGCAGTTTGTGTGCAGTTGTCACTTAAATCAGTGCGCCACCCTGTTCTGATTGGCTGCGTGCATTGCGCCTCATTCCCAAACTAGTCCTAGGTGAAACACTTCCTACAACTTCAGAATGGTGAACGGTGGGAGCAAATCCACTGTAGGCCGGATGGACAGATCCATGTCAAAATGCTGTACTTTAGTTTGCTTTTGGTCTAAAAGGCAGCTGGTGTTTAAAAAGTTTCTGTGCTGAAATAAAAAGGTCTGATGCATCAAAAATTAATTAATTAATTGATTTAAAAAATTAAACAGCGACATTGGGATAACCTGTCCAGACACATACATTCCACACATGCTCACTTAAAAACACACACACACACACACACACACACACGCACACACACGCACACACATACACACAGTTTATTACAGGAATGTAAGATAAAGGAGCTAAGAGTCATAACTTAACACTAAGCCTGCAGTTTAAGTGGTTCAACTAATGCGGACATACCTCTCATTGATCTCGTCAGGTGAGAAGCCATTCTGCTGCCCCCACTGCAGCCGAGCGTTCGCTGACCGCTCCAACCTGCGAGCTCACCTGCAGACGCATTCGGACATTAAAAAGTACCAGTGCAGGAGCTGCTCCAAAACGTTCTCCAGGATCTCCCTCCTGTCGAAGCACGAGGAGGCTGGCTGCTGCCCGATGTCCTGATGCTCCCTCTGGTTCTGCCCTGACTCGGTCACGGCTTCTCTCAGGGACTCCTCAACAGCAGGAGCATATTTACTCACAAGGAGAGACTGGGAAAGAGCACTGCTACCAACACAGAGTGCCCACACTTCATGTAGTTGCACTGTAATAACCTGTTTTTTGGGCACTGTTGCATTTCGAACCCTGTAGGCTTATTATGCACTGAATAGCAGATGAAAATGTTTGTGCTGAGTGACAGAGTGTTGCATGCTGCAGAAAACATACTTGAAGATGTATGATATTTTTGGTGACCGTATATGTCAAATGAATAGCACTTGTACAGGATCTCCAGCTTAAGATTTTGTATGAGTGACTTTTTTTTCAAAGGGAACAATAAAATATTAGTTTTGTACATTTGTCTGGTGCTGGATTTGGTACAGGACTGTGGAAAAGTCAGAGACCATCCTTCATTTATTTAATTACCACTCAAAACGGCCATTATTCAGGAGATATATCCGAGAAGATTAGACATGGGATAATCTACGTGAACAAGAAAAAAGAAAGTCCGAGAAAATGAGTGGAAAAAAAAGTGACTTTCCAAAATTGCTGCAAAAAGCTACAGAGAAAATGAGACTCCTAACAACCACCTGGAAGACCTGGTAGATACCAAAACTGTCCCTATCAGATAAGCAGCACTTAAAACTTCCATCTTTGAGAGAGGAGAACATCAAGCTGCTTCAGATCTGAAAACATCCACAGGTGTTTCTGTCCATCCTTCCACTGTGAGAAGACCACTCAGCGCTGTGGGTCTGAAAGGATGTGGAGCTGATCAAGAAGAACCTCACTGAGAAAAGGAGACGGGACACATCAAACAAAGAAGCTTCTCAGAACACCACAGCACCCAAACCTCAACATCACAGAATGTGTTTGAGAAGATTGTTATTAGAAGCAGAAAATACAAACAACTTCTAAGACTCAACTTTGTAGCTGTTGAAAAATATCCCTGCAGACTTCTTTTTAAAAACTGGCAGGTGTTTCGGATAAAATGGCCAAATATGTGTAGGTAGAAGGTAGGTAATACGTTTGCAGCTCAGTGTATACTCTGAAGTGTCCCTGTATACGCAGAGTGGGTTTCAGTCCCTTTGGTGATTTTACAAGCCTGTAGATATTCAACTGTGTTGAGCTCTGGTAACTGCAAAGGCATTAATACATAATTTATATCATAATCATACTCATAAAACCATTCAGAGCCCTGCAGATGAAAGGAATCGTTTGGCAACGTCTAGTGAACTCTCTTTCTGTTATGAAGCCTTAGCTATACTAATAAACCAATTTCATACCTGCATAATGATATTTTGACATACAACACATCTCATGCAGTCCAGCTGGAAAGCAGAGCAGCACTACAAAGCAAGATTATATCCACCTCCTTGTTTCTACGCTCGTTGTCCATTTGATCAGCTCCACTTACTGTATAGCTGGTCTTTGTAGTTCTACAGTTACAGACTGTAGTCCATCTGTTTCTCTGATACTCTGTTACCCTGTTCTTCAGTGCTCAGGACCCCCATGGACCCTCACAGAGCAGGTACTATTTGGGTGGTGGATCATTCTCAGCACTGCAGCAACACTGATGGTGTTGTGTTAGGGTGTGTTGCGCTGGTTTGAGTGGATCAGACACAGCAGTGCTGCTGGAGTTTTTAAACACCTCAGTGTCACTGCTGGACTGAGAACAGTCCACCAACCAAAATTATCCAGCCAACAGCGTCCTGTGACCACTGATGAAGGACTAGAGGATGACCAACACAAACTGTGCAGCAGCAGATGAGCTGTCGTCTCTGACTTTACATCTACAAGGTGGAACAACAAGGCAGGGGTTCTAATAGAGTGGACAGTGAGTGGACACAGTGTGTTCCTCCAGAAAGGAGGAAAATGTCTATACTATGTATTTAAACAAGGTCTATCCATTTTTGGCTTGTTTATATGGCCTTTTCCCCTCTTTTTAAAAATAAATTAAGATTTTTTGCATGTATTTATAGGAAAAAAGGTTGCTGACAGTCTATGTCCAGAAAAAGAAGCACACCTAGCATGTCATATGCATGTCATTCCCATCAGAATAGCAATGATTAATCAAGTGTTTGAACCATACAAGCAAAATAGTGAAACAGCATAGCTCTGTCTCAACTGGCCCACTTACTACCGGGGTCAAGCACTCAGGCCTGTACCGTTGATGTACGGCCCTCATGGTGGAGGATGACTCATCTTGCTGTATCACTACATTGAAAACAACAAGGTTTGCTGTCCTTCTACCACCAACATGTAAACACAGAATTCTCCTCTGGTCATCTTGATCCAACGTCACGGTCAGCTGATGGCTGGGGTACAGGTGGGCTGATAAAATGTGTGGCAAGATCTGTAATTGTAAACCTACAAGGTGAACCTATATGGTAAATGTTTTGGTAACACTTTCTATGAACGTCACCTTTGTAAGCATCTATAAATGCATTCATAACATGTTATAATGCATTCATAAGGCGTCATAAACATGGCTATAAATATTTATAAGAATGCATTACATGTTACAGCCATGCTTATTATGCATTATGAATTCTTAACATAATGCATTATAAATACTGTTCATAACAAATTATAACAGCTCATAATTGTATTAGTCTGCTCTAAGTAAAGTGAAGTGTACTGGACTAAAGTCTCCTCCAGGGTTAAGTGTGAGGCTTCAAGTTGAAGTATTTACTGAAGGATTTACTGAAACACTAAAACATCCACAATAAAGCTCATTACAGGCTTCAGATGTCAGAGTTTAAACTAGAGCTGCTCTCAGTGTTTCACCCAATGTGGGAAAGTCAATGTACATCACTGTTAATGTGCACCACCGTTAGCCTGACACTGACTTAACACTGCATATCCAATAGACAATTAGCATTACTGTAGTGTAGGGATGTTAATGAAACATCAAATTATAATGACAGCGCTCTACTATCTATATATGTATAATAAACATGGCTATAAAGTGCACTTCGATGTAATGCAGTTTTATAAATATTTTATAACCTTCTATAAGCCATATGAATGCATTATAACATGTTATTAATGTGTTTATAGATGCTTACAAACATGACATTCGTAGAAAGTGTTACCAGTGTTTCTGATAAAATGGCCAATGGTAAGTAGGTAATAAATTGGCAACTCCTTGTACTCCGGAATGACACTAAACATCTTTTTTTTCCCAATCCGAGCTCTAAAGAAGCTATGCTAACCACACATTTATGGTTTTTCCTGATCTAAGTCACATGACACACACCATGCTGGTCTTTAAAATGAGCTCATTCATCGAATCAGGTGCACTAGATTCGGGAAAACACAACAAGTCCTTGTTAACTGGAATAAAGATGCCCACATGCTCATGGAGTGGTGTGTTGAGAGACTTTCCATTGCAGTTTTAGAGACCCTTGATCCATTTCTTTTCATCACAGGGCCCCACTGGGGTTTCACACTAGTAGATGTGGAACCCCACCCATACCAAAGCTCCTCCAGCGTGCTATATTTGATTGTGCCGTACATACGTAAGATTCCTTAATTTAGGCAGTGAGCGTATAACTTCTCAGTATGGAAAGGACGGCACAATAGACGGAAGATCACGCGGCCATGTGACCCCACTTGTCATTAATGAGGATCCTGCTTCCACAGCTCTCCTTTCTCTTTAGCTAATTAATATGTCTATTTGTGGAGCAGCTGAGTGGTGGGAGAATTTTTACGAGTCTAAATAAAACCCACAATGTTTCCCATTTGAAATGGTGCATGGAAAATTCCTCGTATATATATCTGTTTATTGGCAGGTGGACACGGGCCAGCTGCACGCCGAGGTGGCGCCGTGCCAGCAGAGGGCTCGGTCTGGGGAGGGGGTGGGGGTATGAGGGTCACCTGTTTCCAGTTGCTCAGCATGCTCAGCACAAGGAGGAGAGAGGGAGAGGGACAGAAAGACAGATAGAGAGCAGGGGGGCTGTTCCCCTTGGGCTTGGGCTACTCACCACTGAACGAAATGCCACTTTTCTCCTAAAGAATCCGAGCCATGACTGGCATGCCACTGCTCCTGGAAACACAGGCAGGATGGAGCCACTCAGCCGCCTGATTTAGTGGTCACAGACAGGGGAGCGGAGCCAGAGTGGACAGCGCGGACACTCTCTCTGGGACGTCTGTCAAACAGACACAGAGCCCACAGCCACTTAGACCGAACTGGCCACCTGTCTGGGGACAGATACTTGCCTTGGTTACGAGGTAATATGCACTTTTATCAGTGGTGCAAAGGTGAACAAGCAGCAAAAAGAATAAAGAACTTGGCTTGGGTTTCATTTCCTGTCAATTTTTACATGGTTGGAATTGCTGTGGAAATATAATTACATATCATATGCAGCAGTGAGGATCCCTCAGGGAGTTCTAGGTCATCAGAGAAGGCCTAATGATTTCTGTGAAACAAAATTACAGATATATGTTTAAGTTACAAACTTTTATTTAATTACATGAATCAATCAATCAATCAATCAATCAATCAATCAATCAACCTTTATGACAACTCTGAGTACACAGAGGGAGACCCTCATTTACAATGTAGCTGAGCCAATACAGAGATCAGGGATTGAGAAGTTAAATAGTAAAAACATAACAAATGCTAAAAAGCAATAATAATCATACTAGTAAATAATAATAAAAAACAATAAACCGTTAAAATGACAACAATATAGTGGCTTCATAAGTAAAGTAAAATAAGAATAAATAAAATATATTTTATTATATTTATGTTATTTATACTTTATTGAAATAAAGAACTAAAAGATGTAAAACAATAGCTTGGTAATACTAAAACGAATAAGAACAGAATGATTAAAATGAAACAAGAACTAAAAACATTCCAAAATTACTCTAAAAGTTAACTAAAAATAAAAAAAATCAAAAAGTAAAAAAAATAAAAGGTTTGTTCTTCTGTGTTTCTTGGTAATAATTTATTTATTTATTTATTTTATTATTTCTTACTTAATTTTCCAGGTTCTGTTTGCATATAAAGGGTTAAACTCTTGAAAAGCCCAACAGAACATATTCCAAGCAGAAGTTTTTCCTCCTTGATATCTAGGCAGATACAGCCAGGTGAGCTTTCCCATTGGGTAGAATTTCAGGAACCATAAAGAAGCCCTAAAGCATCAGATGAACCTGCAGTTATGATTTGATTTACAGTGTGTGGGACCCATTTAGAGAGTAGTAAGTCACCCTGGGCCTTCTGAAAGTCTTTGATGCGTCACTGACTGTGAATGAGAGGGGTAGTCTAACCTTAGTCAGTTGTTAGAAATGGACCACAGCAGCTCTATGCCAGAATTTTTACAGTAAGAGGCACTGAAACTGCTACATACAGGGTAAACTACAAGCTAATATGTCTGTCAGAAGCTCCATATGAAACAACGGAATGATTTTTAAAGATTCAAATGTCCGACTTTTATCTAGGGCAGCAAATAATGATCACGGAAACTGCTGTTAGCTTAGCGTTAGACTGCTTGAGGCCTTCTACCGCTCCACAGTAGAGAGTGTACTGGCACACTGCATTACAGTGTGGTATGCTGGCTGCTCGGTAGATGATAGGAGACCTCTACAGAAGGTCATCAACACTGCTCAAAAAAGTCATCAGCTGCCCTCTGCCCTCTCTGAAAGACAGGTCCAGCTCCTGGTGCCTCAGCAGAGCCAAGGACATTTACCATCCTGGGAACCAACTGTTCAGTCTCCTGCCGTCTGGCAGACAGTGCAGGTGCATTAAAAGCCAAACAGATGTCAGTTTAATTTCTTTCCCTGAAGCATCAGAACTCTAAATACCACAAATACTAAGTTCTAAGAGCAGCAAACACTAATGAGCATATTGCTGCTGTCAGAACAAAACCTCAATTTATTGACATTTTTTTAATCTAAATTTTTCCGTTTTTGAAGTGCTTGTTGTCCTGTAAATTTCATGATGAACGGACCAAAAGAAACGCCCCAAAATGCCATGGAAAGATGTCTGGTTCCATTGACTTACATAAGGTTTGTTTTTGCCTTCTGTAAAGTTACTATTTTGGAGATATAAGACATGAGAACTACTGCCACCTGTTGAGTTTAGCTTCCTAGCAAAAGCACTTTTTATTCTTTTAATACTTCTATATTACTATGACATTTTAGGGCAATATTTGTCTGTCTTTTTTTTTTACACTTACAGATTATTATTATTTTTCTACATTTCTGAACTTGTTTGTCTGCATTGTTTTCTGTGTGTGTTTGCACTGATTAAAAGTTGTACTCTTAATTTTGTTGTATAATTTATACATTGACACATATACATTGACATATACATGAACCCCGTTTTTGAAAAGAAGAGCTTCTTCTTACTTTTTACTGTAATCATGTTTATTTTTATTTATTCTAATGCTTTACAGTGTTTTACAAGCAATAACCTACTGAAGTTTTACACTATTTGCTTTTATCACAACTGTGTTGTCACTTTGAATTATAACTATACAGACAAACTCACTGGTAGATGTAAAATCAGCAATGCACTGTACATAATGCTAGAGCTCCAATAGGCTTGTTTGAACCGCTCATCTGCTGTCATAGGGATGCGTTCTGCTTAGGATGGCAGCCTCGGGGTCAGGGGTCAGGCTCCGTCTGCAGGGCTCCACTGGATTTACAAGAGCCGTAACTCTGCAGGCACCAGCCAGACAGATTCCTGAGCGGATCATGACTGGAGCCGTTCTGCCCATCCTTCCCCTTCCTGATGCTGAATTTAAACCTACTGCATTCCTCTAAATCCCAGTCAGCGCACAGCCAGAGCTCCTGCTGCCTTCCCACAGCGGCCCAACCTTCTACCACCTGCCTGCAGGTGCTGAGGTGGGACTGAGTAGTTAAGCAAGCAAGCAAGCAAATTTTATTTATATAGCACTTTGTACAACAGATGTTGTCACAAAGCAGCTTCACAGAACAATCAGTATTACAGAAAAAAAAGAAAAGAAAATCCGGGTCCAAGACCCGATGAGCGTCGCCAGCTTGAGAGGAACCAAGACTCAGAAGGGGAACCCATCCTCCTACGGTCGACACCCGACAGCAAACATTATTAGTATAAAGTATTATAGTAAAGTGGGAAAAAGAAAAGCAGCGGTTAACTTTATGTTTATGATTTTAGTAGTTTATGATTAGTTTATGATTATGCAGCAGCTGCATCTGAGGGTGAGGATTGCACAGCGTTGTAAAGCAAGAAGCTCAATGGTGGTCAAGCCGGTCCAGAAGGCTGGTGAGCAGTGGCGCCCGATCAAGGCAGAAGAGGCAACAGCATCAGACGCACAAGATGGGCAGCTGATCAGCTCGGCAAAGAAAGGAAAAAAAAACGGAAGATTATTCCAGAGCTGGGGGGCTTTGTATGAGAAGGCTCTCCCCCCTGATGTAACTTTATTAACTCTAGGTACCAGTAGTGAGCCAGTGCCTTGTGATCTAAGTAGGCGTGATGGTCCATAGTAGGAGAGAAGTTCTCTCAGGTACTGAGGGGCGAGTCCGTTTAGAGCTTTATAGGTCAGTAAGAGAATTTTATAATCAATGTGAAATTTAACTGGTAACCAGTGCAGGGCTGATAAAACTGGGCTGACCTGGTCAAACTTTCTTGTTCTTGTGAGACTCTGGCTGCAGCGTTCTGGACTAGCTGAAGCTTGTTGAGGCTTTTGCTGGGACATCCAGACAGCAGGGCATTACAGTAATCTAGCCTTGAAGTAATGAATGCATTAACTAGCTTTTCTGCGTCCTGTAGAGATAAGTTAGACCTTATTGGTCTAGTTTTTCTAGTTTGTCACAGAACATATTTATTTTCATTGGTGAACCGTCTGAGAGCAGCACAAAGTCATCAAACAGGCCAGCACCAGGGGCGGTAGGGGTTAAGTGTTTTGGCCAAGCGTGCAACTACAGGCAGGTCATATCTAGGATCCTCTATCTTGTTACCAACCGTGAATACATAGCCATAGAAATATGCTGGGATCCAAATAGTGTAATTCAGTTAAATCAAATTCTTTTGTATAGTACTTTTTACAACATCACACCAGAGCTGATCTCCAGTGCTCCCTGGAGATCAGCTCCCAGTGCTCCCTAAGAGCACAATGAATCAGTGAGAGGAACCAAGACTCAAAAGAAGAAACTGCCTAAGAGCATAATGAACCAGTGAGAGGAACCAAGACTCAAAAGAAGAAACTCCCTAAGAGCATGAGGAAGAACACTTGAGAGGAACCAAGACTCAAAAGAAGAAACTCCCTAAGAGCATGAGGAAGAACACTTGAGAGGAACCAAGACTCAAAAGAAGAAACTCCCTAAGAGCATGAGAAAGAACAAGTGAAAGGAACCAAGACTGAAAAGAATAAACTCTCCATAGTCTCCTCTATTGTAAAAATGATATTTTGTCAAATGAAACATCTTAAATCTAATATTTCTCATTATCAGATTGTTTAAAGTTGAATATTTAAAGAAATGTTATCTAGTGAAATTATCTCACTGCACCGGCGGATAAATTTACCTACTTCAAGCTTTTTTATAGGAAGCAAATGTATCTGTCAGTAGAACAATTTCACAAGATTAAATCATTTAAAACAAGTAAAAACCTCTAGAAATAGGTTTAATATATTACATATACTGACTAGACTGATTATTTCATTTGCCAAGACATCGTTTTCTGCAGAGTAAACACAAGGCCTGCCTGACGCCCCTGTCATCGTGTTCGGAGAGGTTTGCGTCAGACAATGCTCCGGGATTCTATCTATAGCCACCGTGACTCCACAAAAACAGCCCAGTGGGCCTAAAAATACCCTGTAGCCAGGCTGAGGGTCGTGCGGGCCCACTCCCCAAACTGCCCCTGCTGGATCAAAAATAGGGCCATTGGGGTTATTTCTGGCCAAGTTCAGAGGAGGAGCAGCAGATGGGCTTAATATCTCCCACTTGCCGCTGGCACAGAGCAGTGGAGTTTCCAGCGCAGTGAGTAAGCGAGTAAGCTATCTCTGTCCGATTCCACAGAGAACACCTGCGCCTCCTCTACAGGAAACAATCCCAGAGCCTGGACCTCCTGCCTGCCTGCAGCCCACGGCCTCTCAGCTGACGGCCATTTCTTCCATGCTCTCCAGCCATGTAGCCAATAGTCATTCAGAGTAACTGCCCATCACTCTCGCTGGAACTCTTGAAGGATTCTTCAGGGAGGGGGGGCAAAAACTGGTCAGTGATCAACGAAACCCACAAAAGTATTTTCTCTGTTAAAAAATTTACGATAATCATTGTACCATCTTAGTTTAAATGTTTTAATATTATCGTCCTTTTCTTCAAAACAAACATAAAAAAATCACTAATGGTTTGCCGACGCCTCGGTTGCTAGCTAAACTTCCCGTTCCACTTTAAATAGCGCAGTAGTTACATTCTGGCACCTCAGGCGTACAAGAACCTGGCAAACGGCTGATTCAGCTTCATATGACTGAAGAATTTGGGGTGGGAGATGATAAATACATGCATCCTCCAAGGGGTTAGGGTGACACTCAGAAACAAGGGGTAGGGGTAAAAATAAGAAATGGGATTGGGCCTTACTTTCATGCAATGTCTTGGGGGGGGGGGGGGTGGTATTGTACACAAGACAAAACAAATCAGGCCTGCAGCCTTTTTGTTCACCACAAAATGACAATTTTTCAAAAACTGTCTTCATTTCTCACATCAAGGAAACCTGCTTGGAGCTGGAATTCTGAATATGGACATGATGCTGACTACAGAACAACACAGAGGGACTTCAGAGGACTACTTGAGCACCGGTTATATTCAATATTAGCTCGAATTCTAAAAAAGATGGATATAAAATGTGCAGGGAATGCCAGGGACCCGCAAACCAAGACAATCTGTGTAAGGCTTCCATACGCACTGAACGATCAGTGTACTGTCCATTTTTGAGTGGAAGTGAGTTTTCTCTCTCCAAACATGAACTCTTCTGGTTTTGATTTTCACGTGGACCCTCAGTGACTTTTCCCAGGAGAATAGACAAAGCATTGATTCATACAGACCAGGAGCTCACACAGTGAGTGGAGATGTAACGTGTGGGCCATCATTTGTTTCCTGTAAGCATTTTGGAAAAGACAAAACAGACGCAGAGTTATCTAATCCAGTCTTGACAGCCTGTCACACAAAGCAAAGATAGTATGAACAAACAGCTTCTAGAGCAGTGCTGAGCATATTATAACTGTCAGAACAAACCCTTATATTACTTACATACCTTATTTTAACAAAAGTTGAACAGGTCAGCTTTAATAGAGAACCAGTTTTGCTAAGAGTACACAAAATATTGAATATATTTAAATATAATTTAGGTTTATGATGCCTATATTTGGCCACCCTGTCATGCACTGTAGTTACTAAACTCAACCGGAATCAAAAATTTGCCTTTTTAGATGATATCATGTTTCACCTCCAACCTCCTGCCACTCCCAGTTATCATCAAGAGCTCAGAAGCCCTCCCTGATACTGTGCTTCACTCAGCATGGAAAGTAAATGCGTTATGGTTTCTGAAATACATTGACTATTAAATTAATTAAAGGGTCGCGGTGGGTGCTGGAGCCAGCTGTCATCAGGCGGAAGGCAGGATACGCCCTGGACAGGTCACCAGTCCATCACAGGGAAGACAGACAGACACATTCACTCACGCCCAGGGGATTTAGAATGTCCATACAGCCTGACTGTGAGAGGAAACACAGGGAGAACATGCAAACTCCACACAGAGAGGACCCTGGTCGCCCGGCCGGGGAATCGAACCCAGGCCTTTCTTGCTGTTAGACGACAGCGCTACCCACCGCACCGCCCTTTGAATTTAAACAATCAAATACAATAAAAAAATTAATAAATAAACAAATAAAATAGGCTTGTTGGGGGGCCCAAGTGCAAAGATGGATCGAATGATCTGAATGATTTGAATAATGATTCGAATAATTACTTCAATTGTGTCTGTATGGTCTATATTGTTATCCATAAGTGTTATTCAACAGACCTTGATCACTCCCAGAACGGCATTAGAAGCAAAAGCTTGACATTTTCAAGTGGCTTCAGTTCATGGCAGTATCATACACTCATACACTCAGGGTTCTATATAGTACCAAAAAGGGGTTCCTTGGCTTATAACAATAGTTACAAGCCATACTTTTTTAAAAAGGGTTCTGTTTAGAACCCTCTGTAGAATGTTGTCTATCAATTTGAAGAACCATTTCACAATACAAAGAACCCTTTTCTTTCTTTGGGCATTCATGATTCTATATAGAGCCATTTTCATTACTAAAGAACACTTGAAGAATCATTTTTGCGTAGTTAAGTTTGTGTACTTTAGTTTTATTAGAGGAACAGGTGGTATCATTTGGCAACGCAGGTACAATCTAATGCCGAATCCTTTGAAAATGGATGGAAAAGTCTGGGAAATCAGGATGGATTGTGTGACAGCTGATAAATTGCAATGGAAATGTTTGGAAAGTCAGGGCTGGAGTGAGTGGACAGTGAACAGTGCCTGCATCTTCTCTTGGCAGCAGGTTTAAGATTTTGTGATTAGCTTGTAGGTCAAAGTTGAATTTTTTTCCAGCACATCGGGCCAGTGACTGAATCATAATCAGTGTCCAGCACCATTCAGTGCTCATGACGACGATACCAAAGCATGTGAATTGAAGTAAAAATAATCGATAGCTTTGCATAGGCTTCAGAGGATAAGCAGCTAGACCACTTCTGATATATTAATACAAACTTTTAGGTCTATAAATACAGGGCAACCTGTTTATAATAAGCACACACCTTCTCCATTGCGTTGCCGCACACTATTCCAATCCCAGTTGCCACTTTTAGCCCTGTGAAGGCAAAGTTGGCCTATATTTAGCCCACTCGGCGGATGCTATCTGACCTGAGGGAGATATTTCAGTGGACGACCTCCGGGCAGCCTTGCGGCCTCCGGGGCTGGTGGAATATTTTCCACAGTGAGTGTTGGCTGTGTATAAATATCGAGCTCCTACGGCTCGCTGACACACATTGAATGAGCGCAATGTGTTGCACTTGTTACCCAAACCCCGCCACCATGCGCCCCTCCTCTGCCCGGCCTGGCAGCGAGGCCAGCGCTGCTTATATCTGTCCACTTGTTGTGGAAAAAAGCCTCTGAACAGGTGCAGCGCGCTAACATTTTGAAGCCAGTTCCAGTCAGCCAGTGCCACCCCACCCTATTTTTCCACCCACCGCTGAAGTCAGGTCTTCTTCAGTTGGCCACAGCCATGGCTGGCTCCCTCCACTTCACTGCGTTTGTTTTCCATGTTGAGGCCTTTAACCCTAGAGGTCAAGTAGTGGCACCGCTCTGGGGCGGGCGGCTATAGTGTTGCCCCAACTCGTCAAACACCCATCTCACTTTCTCTCAAAGCTTCAATGAAGCCATAAATCTCTCGTGCTAACTCCCAGCAAGCTGGGTGCCATCAGCGGGGAAAAGAAGCAACTCAAATTAATCTGTAACTCATTCGGCATGTCTAATGTTACTCAAGAGCTTGAATTTTCATCACTAACCTTATCTGTCTGACATTAACAACACAGGTGTTTACAAAGTGTCTCCAGTACAGTACGCTGGTAAGATCTTTGATCAGTGGTGAACAGTTACTGTTGGAGCTGGCCTTTTAGTCTGGACTGTGAATGTGGATAAAAAAAAATGTAAAAAACAAAAAACAAGAAAAAATGATGACAATGCTCATTGCTATGAAATAAGAGAGGTTTCTAATAGTATATTAGCATTAAGTCAATGCTGGAGCATGTGAACGGTTTGGACCATTCTAGATTAAACCCAGACATTTGAAGCTTGAAAAAGACATTCCACATGTTTTCGCTGAACATTATTAACATATATTAACATAACATTAACATATTTATCCTCGTTTGTAACAGTTTTACAGTGATTCTTTTAGTTAAAAGTCTAACAACCAACTCAAACCTGGTTAAACTCGTAATCTTGGTGCCACTCATCGTAAACCGAACTGTGATTGGCTGATCCTGCTGTCGCTTTCTAGTTGTTGGTGGTTAATCTAACTTAAGGCCTTCTGTCCAGCTTCTAAAGGCCTAACTCAGAGATGTTGGTTTGGCATGTAAACATCCAGGGCTCAGCCTAATTCATTGCATGAATGTGCAGATTTTTTTTGCTTAATCAACCAATAGTTGCATACAGTTGCAGCTGTTTTATTTAATGTAAGAATTTACGCATTATGCCGATAATGTGCAGCGATTCAGTAATGTTTGGGTAAAACTTTCTATGAATGTCAATAAACACATTTATAAAATGTTATAATGCATTCAGAACACGTTATAAACATCCATCCATTTTCCAAGCCGCTTCTCCGTCAGGGTCGCTGGAGCCTATCCCAGCAGTCATCGGGCGGAAGACAGGATACACCCTGGACAGGTCGCCAGTCCATCACAGGGCAGACAGACAGACACAGACAGTCACTCACACACTCACACCCAGGGGCAATTTAGCACGTCCAATTGGCCTGACTGCATGTCTTTGGACTGTGGGAGGAAACCAGAGAACCCGGAGGAAACCCACATAGACACGGGGAGAACATGCAAACTCCACACAGAGAGGACCCTGGTCGCCCGGCCGGGGAATCGAACCCAGGCCCTCCTCGCTGTGAGGTGACAGTAATGCCATTATCAGAGGCCTCTGCACACGCCTTTATTCTCTCAGCCAGTGCTCAGTCAGCACTCAGCCAACTCTTCCTGCCAAAAACTAAAGAAGAAACCAAGAAAGTATGTTTTAAATTTGAAAGATCACAGTGAAACAAAGCTAAAACAAAGCCTGGGTAATCATGGATCCAGTAAACAATGTTAGAGGTCTACAGCCTGACAACATACCAGCCAATTTTTACAGCATCAGGCTGGATTTTGGTTGAATGATTTTTTATGTACACTTTAAAACTAATACACAGACTCAAAGACATTGATCTGTTAAGGCGCTATAACATGCTCTCTCTATGGTTGATGAGAATGATGTGTAGTTGACTCAGGATGAGATGTGTGCAATGTTAGCATTACAAGCTGCAGGGCTTTTAAATAAAACATTCAGTGCTGTAGCCCCGGAAGCCCAGGCTGATCTTAAAACTACAAATCCGTCATGTTGATTTGATCCACACTTTAAGATTGTTCTGCGCAAAGGGGAATTCCACCAATTTTTCAAAATTTCTTAATAATTAGTAGTAGTAGTTTGATGTGAAACGCACTGTTTTAGAGAAACTGACCAGGTCAGGAAAGTGAAGCCTATTTCTCTTAGCATTTAATGCCTCTGAAAGCTACTTCAGAAAAAAGTTATGACATTAAATGATCATGAATGTCCTGCCTGATGCCTGAGCGTTTGTTATGCCGAGAATTTTGAGGTTGAAGATAAAATAGCCCCACTTTTTTTTTTACCATCATCAAGATCGCTTATAAAAACTCAGAAGACACGTGCAGGTTCTCTAACAGTACCTTCAACATCTGTAGGTCTGGAAATCCCACTCACTATGTTCCTTAACCATGTAGACCCATGAATGTGTCGGTCATGATAAATTAAACCATTTCACTTCGTTAGTTAATGGGCAGTGAATTCAGACGTGTTTTTATAGAAGGGGGGCCTCTGCGTTTGAATAGATGAAGCTCCTCCACCTGCTCCTCTCTGTTCTATGCCCTCTTCTTTGCTCACGTTTGTGTCCTGGTGAGACACTTCACCCTTGCAAACCCTCTGTGGAAGTGCCTATAGGGCATCTATGAATACCCATCCCTCTAACCACGCATCCTCTGCTCCAGGCCAAAGGCTCAGAGCGGAGGTCAGAGGCCATCTGTGAGGAGTTATTGGAGACGAAGGCAGAGATCCGACCTTCCTGTGAAGGTCACTGGACAAGCAGGAGTGATGGCACTCATTATGCTAATCAAGCCAGGCCTTATTTAAGCTTGTGATCAGCAATGAACAATCAGTCAGGTCCTTAGTGCGGATGAGCTGGAGATTCCAAAAATGACTAGAAATTAAGAGAAGGTGGCAAAATTAGGACAATTATTCACAATGACATGGTATAAAAAATATACACACACACATATATATGTATATATAATGTGTGTGTATATATATATATATATATATATATATATATATATATATATATATATATATATATATATATATATATATATATCTTTTAATCATTGATTACAAAATCATATATCGCTGTTGTCAGAACAAAACCTTGCATCTCAAAAGTGGTAACTTTACAGGAAAAGGAAAAAACCTGCTTTACTTTTAATGTAAGTCAATGGAACCAGACGTTTTCCCATGTAATTTTGAGTCAGTTCTTTCGGTCCATTCATCGTGAAATTTACATCCTTTGTAAAGGGCAACAGGCATTTTCAAACAATGTCAAAAACTGAAAAATGACAAAAATGGAGATTTTGTTCCAACAGCAGCGATGTGGAAGTTTTACCTTGGTTTAGGTATGAAAAAATTTCCAGTCAGCAATTAAAAGGTCATGATAATATATAACCCGGATCAGAATCAGAATCCTTTATTGATCCCAGAGGGAAATTGCAGTTGCAACCATTTATGTAAGCGAATAAACACTTTGATCATTTAAAACAAAGATAGAGAAATTTGCAATATGCTTATTATATATAATAATAATAATATAATGTATAATGAAAAGTAATCACAGTAACAAGAGCCCTTGCATATCAAAACAATGTTCTAATACACAAACACAGTGGTGTGAAGATTTGGCCCGTCCTGATTTTCTTTGCAGCTTCATATTTGTCACAGTGAACACTTTTAGATATGAAAACAAAATGCCATATGAGGCCTAGAGAGATTTGTGAAATTATTATTTTGATTCATTTAAAGAGCAAAGCCATCCAACACCTGACTCACTGACACGAAGAAGTAAAAGTCCCTGTAATTTCAAATAATTTGATACCAGCCGTTCACATCGTCATGGAGAGATCTGAGCCCAGTCCACTTTGCAGAACTGCACTACAGACCTGGAGCCGGTCATTAACATAATGTTTATGCTAAAGGAAATCAGGTAGGGGCAAATACTTTTTCACACTCGATGCCCGTTCCTTGAGGGCTCTGCAATGAAACTGAATGGATCTTCAGTGGAGCTCATGGAACAAAAGACCTTCAAAGGAGAAACATAACAGCATGGCACAGTTTAAAACATCCTACATGTAGAGTGACGAGAGACTCTTACATCTTTCTGAATGGCCCAGAGGGCCCATATCACTGATGATGTTAGTGTATGATTCACTTTTACGTGACTATTTTCTGACCTCTGTTTATCCTGAATATTAAACATCCTGTTTTTGTTAATGTGCCTTTAAGATTGACATAAGCAAATGAGCTCTGTGCTGGTTGGTTGCCCTGTATCACTCCTCATTCTTAAGGCAGCCTGGGCTGAAACACTCTTTACAACTTTAGCGTGAATGAGTGGGGCCAAACTGCTGTACGCTGAAGAGGTGCATATACGTAAATGCTTTGGGTTTTATGACATCACAAAAAATGATGAACTCAAAATTAGCTGTTTTTGGTGAATATTGCAGTTTGAAACTTTAACAAGTGTTCACACACTACATCAAACTCTTCAGCCTTTGAGGAAAATTGGGTTTTCCATTATATAGGCCCTGTAAAACATCTTACATGTACTTTCTGAACTGGGAAGCTTAAAGAGTCCATATGACGCCTTTTTCTGTTTTCTTTATTTTTTCCTCTGAGGCTTCTGAACCAAAAACAGCTGTAATTCACTTTTACAATTTGCAGTTTCCAAACTCTGTCTTTACCAGTGATGGACAGTAACTGAGTAAATGTAATTAGTTTCTGTACTTTAGTATTTTTGGTGTATCTGTACTGAAGTTTCTCCGTTCTGGACTTTTTCCTTTCGCTCCACTACATTTCAGAGTCTAATATCCGACTTTTTCCTCCTACATTTTGAGAAATCTGTCGTTCCTTTTGGTTTCTGTGTGTATAAAAACGTAACATGTCAAAACGAAAGAAGCGCAAAGCCAGAGCACCAATCAGGGCCCAGCGGTCACTTTGTTCTGAGCTGGTTTTGACCTGTTGGTCATACCGACCCAGTGCAGCACGCGGTTCAACGTCAGCACAGCGGCGTAAAACTTTGGGAGAGTCTGTTCAACATAAATGATGAACTAACCTAACTTTGTGTAAATAGAGCACAATATAGAAATATGTCCACATATGCAGTCGAGACTGACGCAGCTTTTTTCTGAATTTCTACAAACATTTCATTTTATAGTAAATGAGTTTGGGCTGGTTTATGTTTATGAACAGACGCCTACAGATCAACATAGTAAAGGAGCTCATCTGTGATCCTGAGTTTAAAGCCAGTTTTTATTCAACTTAAACTTGGAACTAAGTTGTAAATAAATCTGAAACTGAAACTTTGCTTGTGTGTAAAAAGTGATTTCAGAGCCACTCGGTTCTCCCTGATGGAAACTGTTTACCTTCAGTGTTTTGTGCTTCTAATCATTTTAATAGACGTCAGCGTCGCTAATTAATGACGTTCTATTAAAAGACTGGTTTACCAAGAGAGACGCTGGAGGACTTTCACCTGAAATGAGTTCATGAAGCCAGTCTGGTTATAAAAATGATACCAGGACATCAGAGCCAGAATTAATCTTTTAGTACTTTTACTTTATACTTAAGTACATTTGAAGGTAAATACTTTAGTACTTTTACTCAAGTGGAGGTCTAAAGGGAGGAACTTCTACTTTTACTGGAGGAATATTTTACTTTGGGGGTCTCTACTTTAACTAAAGTACATGGTTTGTGCACTTCGTCCACCACTGGTCTTTACAGACATATGTGAATGATCTCTATTTTGACTGGCTGTCTGTTGTGCTTCATTAAAGCAATTCAAGGTGAAACACTCCTTATAACTTCAACATGAATGGGTGGGCTTGGATAGGTGGATGTATGCAAATCCCTTAGTTTTTATGATGTAACAAAAATTATGAATTCATAACAAGCACCTTAGTTTCCATTTATGGACCAGAGCATGAATGGTATATTTTTGAAATTTTTACAATTTTATGCACGATATCAAACCCGCATTTATAAAAAAGTAAGTATAGCTCATGATATGGGACCTTTAAGCGTTGCTCTGGCCCCTTGGTCACCCCACAGTGCTAAGCCTGCTCGCGCACATATATAAAAAGTTTATAATCAACACAAAAGGCCTCGGCTGACATAAAGTAGCCTGCATCGCCTCTGCCATTCTCATTTGCAAACTAATGTGCGCTTCATGCCTATCACTTACCCAGTTTGTTAGTGGAACAGCGGCCTGTGACACGGCACAGTAACTCAGTGGGCCCCACCTGCGGCTGCTGGAGTGCGTGTCGAGGCTCGGCGTGCTGTGGGCAGGTGCTGGTGCAGGTTTGGAGCGTCTGCGTGTTTCTCCGCAGGCTGCCATCTCCCAGGAGCCGCTGTGTTGTCCCAGACGGCCTCACCGGCTTCCAGCTCCAGCACCTCTAAAGCCGGCCATCGCCCAGGCAACCAGCAATTGTGTCCAGGCTCCTTTCGGCCCACCGTGGGCCCGGGGTGCCCCCATTCTCTGCAGAAAAGAATCTCCCCACTAGAGGAGATTGTCAGGAGTCTATTCAGTGCTGGTAATTAAGCCGCACTCCAGCAAGTGCACCCCAAACCAATGCGTTTCTCACTATCCCCCCGTCCCCCCATATACACAACAGGAGCAGAGACACTCCCCCCTCATTACCAGTAGCCTGAGCATCACAGGAGAGAATTAAAGTGATAGTTTGGTCACAAGTGGACAGAGTACGTACGCATAGCTGAAACAAGTGTAGAAACAACTTTAAAGCTGCATTTTATCTGTACTTTGGTGTTTTTATAGGTAACAGTTTGTCACACAGTGTTAAACACAAAAGCGAGTGTGTATTTGGATTTTTGGGAGCACTTTGTTTACCTGAGATTACTTAACAGCTCCAATTGGTCATTTGTGGGCTATTCGTTTCCATCATTTGCTACATTAACCCGATCGCTCCAGTACAGAGGTAAACAAGCAAAATTCAGAGACCTACGGAAGTCAAGAGAGGCCAAGACGCAGAGGCATTCTCTTGATTTTAATCTTGAGATCACAACTTAATTATCTTGTGATCTTGAGGTAACAAAAGTTGTTACAAATAAGTCATGATCTGAAGATAACAACTGCTTTGTGATCAAGGTCACAGTTGTTAAGATAACTAGAACACAACTTAATTACTCTGTGATCTCTAGATAACAAAAATTATTTTGAGATCACAACTTACCCATCAAATGATCTTGAGAGAACAAAAGTTGTTCTCTCAAGATCACGACTTACATATCTAGTGACCTTGAGATAGCAACAAAAAGTTATCTTGAGATCACGACTTGCGATCAAGATACTTATCTAGTAATCTCAAGGTTAAGTAAGTTGTGAGCTTGAGATAACAACTGATGACTAGAATTTTCTGGTTTTCTTGAGATCAGAAGTCATGACAGATAAAAATTGTTATCTTGAGATCACAACTTATCTAGTGACCGTGAGATAAAAGTTCTCAAGATCATGACTTATTTAGTGAAATTTAGAGATAATAAAAGTTATCTTGAGATCTTGACTTGATTCTCTTGTGATCTCGAGATAACAATCCAGAAAATTATAGCCATCTCATGGCCTCGCTGGACTTCCATAGACACCAAACATCTTGATCAACTGCTTTTGGAATATGAGGAAAACTGCTCATTTGATTTTCAGCTGAACCGTCGCTTTAAATGGAAAGTCCACCAATTTCTCAAAATTCCTGCATAATTCAAAAGTTGAGATGTAAATAGTCACTCTGAGTGGTTTGATGTGAAATGCTTCATTCTAGAGAAATGTACCAACTCAATTTTCTTTACAATGGTGGTGATGGGAACCAGGGGTCACGATGCAAAATGACCAATGAGGTTCTTCTGACTCATATATATATATATATATATATATATATATATATATATATATATATATATATATATATATATATAAACGACCAGGTTGCGTGTTACAAACTATTTAATGTAGTAACTTTGCGTATGGGAGCTTTAAAAGGTTTTAGACTCTTTGGACGTCTGTTTCTCATCACCATCCTCACCATAAGCATGACACGAAACTGCTCTGGAATGAAAAACAAGCAAAACATCCACAAAACATCGTAAAGGTTTCCTTTACAATGATCAAAGCAATCAAAGCAAATGAATCAAGCTGTCCAATGCCTAAATGCTTTTGTGCACTCCTAGCATTTTTGAGTAAAGTTGTACTTCAAAGTTTAATGGACAGAGCACCCATTAACACGTTCAGCCTGCTGCAGTTTGTTTCCGTCCTTAAAGCCTTAATCAAAAGCTTAACCGAAGCACTAAAGTAAGAGGGCTTGGCTGAAGTGGGATGGGTCAGTGGTTTTATTGAGGGGAAAACTGCTACAAATACATTGTATAAGTATCTTATTAAACCTCAAACAGCATTACAGCTTCAAAACCCCACGTCTTTGTTAGCATCTCATCATTCATCACTGTTATTACTGTTATACTGTCCATCATCATCACCATCCTTATTAACCATAAATGCATATTCCCATTGGGAGTGCACACAAACACACACACACACACACACACACACACACACACACACACACACACACATACAGGCCCTGCAGCCATTAGATCAGTGATGGAGCCAGTGTGGTTTCAGGCCTCCATGCTGGGACGAGGAACCAAAGCTCCTTCTTTTTTCTCCCGTCCCACATCAATGCTCTCACTGACCACACAAGGAGGCTGGTCCTCTAATTAAAATTAGAAGGAAAAAAAAAACCCGGTGGTGGGGCAGGCCTGCTCCAAAAGCCGCTGCTAGACAGCTACAGTGCCCTCAGCTGGCTGCAGTGGAGTACAACACCCAGCTCCACCTGCTTCAGGCCCATAGAAGAGGAAGGAGAAGGGTTCCTGGTGAGCAAGCAGTGGCTCCAAGTCCAAAAGCATATCTCCTCACGCATTCCAACGTTATTCCCGAGCCACTGACGCCCAGCAAGTCCTTGTTCATTCATGAGTCCCAGGGGATACAGTATGTGATTTTGATTCCTCTAGCACTGTGGTCAATTTATAGTCCACTGTTTACAGTCAGCTCACTGTTTATTTGCCAACCCAGTTTAATTCCAGTCCCACATTTGCAAGAGACACAGAAGCTTGTATATGATGTACAGTGACAATGTTAGAATTACAAAAAACAGGAAAATTGTACATTTTCAGGATAATTCTTAAAGGGGAGGGGGGGGTGACGAGAACAGAAGAAAAGGCAGTACAATATCAAAAAGTTTAAGTTTAAAAACCTACATGTTATGCTACAGCTGTGAACATGGATATTATCTGCACGTGGTATTTTACAAACACATAGAAAAAAGCATCGATAATAAATGAGTAAAAAAAAGTTTTTTTGGGGGGGGGGGGTGGGTCGATCAGTCGCAGGACATCACCTAGTTACACAGCGAGAGAAGCTTTCAAAGCCTTCAGAAGCCTTTTCAGTCCAAATTCACTCAAGGTTTAAACATCATGAGTACATGAGGTCATAAAACCCACATCATGCGCTTCTGTAAGTTTTTCATAATGCCAGCTGGACATTACTCCACAAACACACCAAACGCATTTTTCCAGAGGCCGTTCCTGTGTGAACAATAAGATGTTTCATTTATAATTATATTTATATTTATATATGTATATATATATATTTTTTTTTACAAACCTCAATTCCAAAACGGTTGAGACAGTTTGTGAAATGGTCATTATTATAGACCAGCAGTGAAAATTCTGTTTTAGACATTTCCAATGGGAGACTGTCTGAACTGCAGGCAGGTCAGTCCAGCACCTGCACTCTGATTACACCGCCAAGCTGTTTTAACTGGTTTCTTGGTGCGGTCATATTGAAATAAGCATGGACGTCCCTGAAAAAGATGCTGTCCAAAAAGGACGCTCCAAAACGTGTATACTCATCTTTCGGCTTTAATGGTGCTTTCACAGATGCGGATCTTGGCTAATGAACTGTATGCTGGTAACAAACTTGGATTTTGTCTTTGGCCAAGAGGACCCAACATCCATTATTTCCTCATATAATTTGAAAAGCTCACTCATCAGGCCACAAAAACATTCTATTTCTGATGAGCTTCAGCCCAGAGAAGTTGGCAGCATTTCTGGACGCTTTTTACACACGGCTTCCTCTGACCATCTAAACTTGGATTTGTGGGTGGTGTTTATTTACTTGCTCCTGTCCCTAATCACTGTGGACCATGTCGGCATTGATTTCAGAGTTAAAGTCCAACCCCCCAATAAAAAAAAATATATATTTGGACGTTAAATATCTTGTCTTTGACTTGTTTTCAAATGAAAGTAGTACAAAGTGCATTTGCAAATCACCGCTTTCTGTTTTTAATTTGCACTTCACACACTGTCCCAACTCTTCTTGGGAACCGAGTTTTTTTTTTTTTTTTTGATGTTTGCCACAGCACTGTTGGCTATAAATGTCAAAGGTAATTCATCACCACAGAAAAACAACAGCTACTTGTGCAGCATTCTCAGCAAAAAACAAACTTCCGTTTCACCCTCCCTTTTTCCATAGAACAACAATGTAACACACTTTTGTGACCGCTGTAAAACACAATTGGCAGTACTCAGCCAAAGTAAAACACTGGAACAAAATTCCTACTCATTCGTCAAGACATTTGAGTCAAGGTGCAAATGTTTTTTAACATGCTGCTTCATAAAAACGAAGGTGATCCCACCTTCATTAGGATTTAAGCCTACGCCACAATAATGAGGCAGAAACTCTTAAGCCTGCTAGATATATGTACAACTTTTTTTTTTTTCAGATTATTTTCCCCTTAAAAAGCAGAGCATCAGCTAACAAACGCCACCAAACAAAGCCAGTAACTCCTACAGGCTTCACACACGGCAGTTCCAGAGGAGCTCGCAGCGAAGCTCCTACCTCCTTCTCAGCACACGTACACGTCATATTACAAACACTGTACTAGCACTAGACCAACACTAACCAAGAGCTCTTCAAAGAATTCGCCACTTGCAGTCTCTTCGCAAAGGAAATCAAGAGTGATCACTCTAAATGATTAAAAAGCACTCCGGACAATTACAAAGAGCAAGAAGTAAATATCTTGTCCATCTCACAGCAAAGAATTCTTTGTTTTCTCTCATTTTGCCAAATACATTGCATTCACGTCGAGTCACTTCTCTGCAGGCGGCCAGGCTGCAAACCTTTGCTGGGAACAAATAGATTTCATAACTGTGCCATCAATATAAACAGACATAATACGATACGATTGTGACACGCTTGGGAAGTTTGATTAACTAAAGCTAAATTAAATACGCTGGAGAGATGAGCAGAACCGGGACGGCCAGGAACAAACATTTTCCCAGGCATTACTTTTCCAAGCGCCTGTTAAAGGGACACTCCAGCCAAAATGGAAACATGTAACTATCACTGTGCTGTAAACATGCCTAGCCCCCTACTACAGCAGTGCCACAGTCGTCTCTAAAGCAAGATTTGCTTATTAATGATGTATCATTTTATAACAGGTGAAAACCACTGGAATCTATACTGACGCAGGAGTGGCCAGTCCATACAAACGCCTGGTAGATCTGACTAAGTGGGGAACACAATTACTGAGAATCACCAGTAATAATTACAATACCCCACCTCCTCAAGCAAAAGCTAATCTCATCCATCTCCAAAATGTCCATATAATTCAACGTCAGTCATTCAGAGTGTACTTATTTGAAATGCTTCATTATAGAGAAACCTGACCGTTCATACTGACATTAAACTTTGCAGACGTCTGGTTCCCATCACCACCACTCTGAACGGTTCTCTAGAACAGAGCATTTCACACCAAACCACTCTGAATGACTTTGGTTACATCTTAACCACTTAACTATACAGAAATTTTGGAAAATCAGCGGAAAGCCCCTTTAAGATCGGCGGGATGCTGGACTTTGTGGTGAGAGAACAGCGAAGGAGGTAAAAAAGGAACGATACAAAAGCAGGAATTCTGTTAAACCGATGAGGCTGGGAGGTGCTGCACTACAGAGTACTACATAATCAGACAGGTATCATAAGCTAAGCTGTAGACTGGAATGTCCCTTTAATATGAAGACCATATACAGGCTAGTTTGAAAGGCCTCCTTACCCATCAGGACACAATAAATCAAGGCCGAGTGAGTCCTAATCAGAATCAGGCTCAACTCCATTTCAATTCAAATCACCTTTTTTGGGAGAGGCTGTTTGGCCAACAAGGTGACAACCAGCTCACCACCGACGTTCACTTACACAGCTGGATTTTACAAAACCTTCCAAACTCAATTCCCCTTTTTTTGACTGATCCTGGGTTGAGCCCAACCCTAAAGGCCTTGCCTTCTGTGGCCAAGAGAGCTCATCGAGTCTCCAGCACCACCAAACAGAATACAGCGGCACTGGCTAACACCTGACCACACCTAATCCTTTCATTTATGTGACAAATCCACAAGTATGAAAGCAATACAGTCAATGTTCATATACAACAACCTCCATAACCCACCTCAGAGATCTCAACACTATACAAGGTTAGGAACAATCATGCAAACTTAAAAAAAAATAATAATAAATGATAATAGACACACGAATCTGGGCTCTGAATGACTGTGGTTCATGCTTGCCCTCCCATTGAAGCTAACGCTTATAGCCAAGTGCCATCTAGTGGTCGAGCTTCGCCACTACATGCCCTCCGCAGTCTTTCCTTGACCACCGATATAAAAAGAAGGTAAAACAAATGAACACATCCCCAGGAGTTCAACGAGTGTACTTCCTCAGTATTAGTGCACCATTTGAAACTGAAACGTTTTTCCAAAAATATATATTTTCTTCTAATCTGATGCTTCATAAAAAATATTATTGTAGCAAGGTAACCAGTTAAGAGCAGAGAGAAGAATAAATGCAGTACTAGTATCCTGTCAGAGAACTATAAAACAACATCAGTACTAGAATTCAGTCATGTAGAAAAACCATGAGAAGTGCAAGTATCCACGACGATTTAAAAAAAGTGGGGGGGGGGGGGATTGTTTTGGGGAGGCCTAAAACGGAACATGTCGGTGTCGGGATGGGGTGAACACTGAATCAGCTCCTCCTCTCTGTGCTGTACCGGTATTGCCTAAAGCGGAATAATCATCCCCACAAGGTAAAACCTCCCAGTGTATATTATAAACATTAACTGCTCACAGTAAAATAACTGTATAATAACACAGTCTGGAGAGCTGCTCTGTTGGTCTGTCTCTCTCTCTCAGTGCTGAATATGAGTCTTAGGCATTCATCATGAAATCGGTCACCATGGTAATGACGGGGTAGCTGGCACAAGGCCATCAGTGCCAGCTTAGTGACCGCAGCCAACACAAACACATCATCCAAGCCCGTAATAACGCTCCCATCCAGCAGAACGTGCACAAAATGTGACTGCTTTTCCTGCTCGAGCCGCCATCTGTCCACGTTTGAACATCAGAGAGAGAAAGAGAGGGAAATACACAGAAAGAAAGGGAAAATGTGGAAGTAAAATGGAATGATGGCGATGCCCATCCTTTTCTCCTTCACAAACGTGAAGCCACGCTTTTTGTTGTTATATTCCAAAGATAAAGTCGTGAAGTCATGCTATTTTTATTGACTACAGCAGTTACTGTGACCATGTCCAGCCTCAGTCCAGTGCAGGGAGAGGGAAGGTCTGGACAGAGCCTTGCCCAGATAATGTACGATCATGTGAGCAGCATCAAGTGACTGGCACACCAGGTCCAGAGCCGATGGAGCAGATACCTGGTGCACAGATTGGTGAAACGGAGAGAAAGAGAGAGGTAGGAGACAGAGGGAACGGACTATAAGAAAGAAAGAAAGAGAAGTGAATGAAAGGGAATGTTTGGGTTAAAAGAGGATCTAAAAGATCGTCCTTCATATGGCCACAGTGTGGAGGAGAGTAAGCGGGTGATTGGCAGAGAAGCTGAGGAAAATGGTGCTGACTGGGGAAGGACTGGGTGATGGAGGTGATGGAGCTGATTGGTGGAGAAGTTGGGGGCTGGTTTGGATTGGTGGAGAAGCTGGGGAGGTGGTGCTTATTGGAAAAAGTATTTGGGGTAGATGGAGCTGATTGGTGGAGAAGTTGGGGGCTGGTTCTGATTGGTGGAGAAGTTGGGGAGGTGGTGCTCATTGGAAAGAGAGTTAGGGTAGATGGTGCTGATTGGTGGAAAAAATGGGGAGGTGGTGCTGATTGGTGGAGAAGTGGTGCTGATTGGCAGAGAAGTTGGGGGAGGTAATGCTGATTGGAAGAGGAGTTCGGGTGGATCGTGCTGATTGGCGGAGAAGCTGGGGGAGGCATTGCTGATTGGTGGAGGCTGCTGGGTCTCAGTTCTCAGACAGAGAGAGGGCCAGTGCTGCCTGCAGTGCTGCCTCTTCATCAATACTGTAGTCCTGCATGAACAAACAGTTAAAAAAGGAAAGATATTAATTCATTCGTAAATTAATTATTTATTACATATCTAACTGCTTAAGTGTGCTGTGTCTACTAATTAAGTATAAACATTAACAACTCTTGATAAATGAGTTGACAAGCCATTGTAACAGAGTAAGAACATATGTAACACTAACACTGTTCGCCAATGAGCTCTTTAATAGAGATCATATTCTTTTCTGATACCAATATGCAGACCTTACATATTGGAAGTAAAGAATAATCAATGGTGTAGAATAATCAATAATCAACAACTAATACATGCTGGTCCACGCGGCTTTAACTGATTACTAAAGCGTCTCATTTGAGCTGACTAGCTTGCTCTATTATGCCCGTGCGTTTGTGTGTTGCTTCTCACCACAAATGTGTCATAGGAGAATTTGTGCCGGTGCAGGAGGTGCTGCAGGAAGTTGGAGCTCTTGTAGCTGGGGTCACCCCAGGGCATGGCAGAACACACCGGACACACCTGACCACAGAAGTCACAGTTACTTACAGCACAAACATGACTCTAAAGCTAGCAGTATACAACATACATAAAGACGACACTTTAAAGCACAACAACGTCATTTAGGCCAAAACAACACAGTGGGTGGCAACCTAGTCCTGACTGCAACTGATCTTAATCACAGTGTTGCTGATTCCGGGACCTCCTCCCAGACAGTGACTGGTCCTAAACCCATCATCCTTCATTCTGAGGCCTCTAAAGCCAGCAATATACACCGAACAAGCATGACATTATGACCACCTCCTTGTTTCTACACTCATTGTCCATCTTATCAGCTCCACTTACTGTATAGCTGCACTTTGTAGTTCTACAGTTACAGACTGTAGTCCATCTGTTTCTCTGATACTCTGTTAGCCTGTTCTTCAGTGGTCAGGACCCCCATGGACCCTCACAGAGCAGGTACTGTTTGGGTGGTGGATCATTCTCAGCACTGCAGTAACGCTGATGTGGTGGTGGTGGTGTAAGTGTGTGTTGCGCTGGTCTGAGTGGATCAGACACAGCAGTGCTGCTGGAGTTTTTAAACACTGTGTCCACTCACTGTCCACTCTATTAGACACTCCTACCTTGTCAGTCCACCTTGTGGAACTCCACCGAAGAACAGGGTAAAAACATATAACATCATACAGTGTACAACTGAACACTGTGGCCATACGTGAGTCCAGGGAACATTTATCAGCTCCGACACAGCAGGAATGCTGATGCAGGGACAGTTTTGCATCCATCTCTCTGATGGAGATGTACATGAGTCCTCTCACTGTGAGCTCTGGAGCAGAATCACTTCGTCTTTGTCCCAGGATTAAGATAAATGTGGAGATTTTGTCTCAATTACTTTTCATTTTTTACAGCCAGGTTTGGTTCATGACCTCTCTGAACTGACGGCTTTGTTGCATTCCATTAGCAGCACACCTGATTAAATTTAGCAAAGGATACATTCGATAAACTAAGTCTTGGATGGTAACTGTAAATACTGGGCTTCATCAAGGAGAGCTTTGGAAGGGGTTAAACTAACACACTCAAACATCAACCCACAAAGTTTCTTTCCTTGGCCTTTGTTTTTTTGTACAAAAGCTTTACATGTAATTTTGAGTGAGTGAAAGCAGATCTTACAACCAGCTTCAGGCTAACTGGTTATCTCTGCACTCACCACTTTGTTGGGGTCGTTGCGGTGGTTTTCCATGCAGTGCTTCACCAGCTCTTGTTGGTCCAGGTTTCGAGCTCCACAGTAGGGGCACACAAATGTCGATCTGTTCGGAATATTGCTGCGAGCAAGGAAAAGAGAGTCAGCTTTTCATCCACTAGGACCCAGCCAACAGCCCTCAGCTCCAGAAAAGCCTTCGTTTATACAGAGAAATGTTCCGTTACACTACTCAGAGTTAACTTTAGACATTATACAAATAAATCAAAGTTTCTAAGTAAACTGAATCATTTAAGCCAAACGTGGGGACTGTCCAGCAGGAACGTTCATTAATCCTTCTCTTACTGGACAGATCTGACTTTTGGCTGAAGTTATCTGGCTAATTAAAACCCGTGCTTTATGAAACACCTGCAGGTTTTCTTAGTTAGCCAGATAACTTTAACCAAAATCAAATTTGCCCAACTTAAGATGTGAAATATACTCAGGCCTCATATACATAAACACAAACATTACATAACTGTTGAGTGTATATGTCTATGTATATGAGGCCTGATGAGATTTCTCTCTCTCTCTCTCACACACACACACACACACACACACACACACACACACACACACACACACACCCAATGAAGTTGGGACGTTGTGTAAAACATAAATAAAAACAGAATACAATGATTTGCAAATCATTTTCAACCTATATTCAATTGAATAGACTACAAAGACAAGATATTTAATGTTCAAACGGATAAACTTTATTGTTTTTTGCAAATATTCACTCATTTTGATTTTCCAATTGTATATATATTCAAATTGTTTCTGGAAATCATGGGGATGTCGTGTCCCCCGGGTCAAAGAGGTATATTATATATATATATATATATATATATATATATATTTATACACACACACACACACACACACACACACACACACACACACACACACACACACATATATACATACATACATACATACATATATGAATGCTTCAGGATCTGTGATTTACAAGCAGTAATGAATCATAAGCACTGGTCATGAGGCAGAAGTAAACTCCTCCATTCTAGCCTCTGTTACTGAGTCAGTAACTCATTCAATTATTTCAATAGTTGGAAAAAAACCTGGGAGTGTTGTTTTTCAAATGAGACCATGACTACAGCCCCAGTATGTGGGAGCAGAACTCCTTTATTTTGGGTGTGCCGTTTCAAGCAAAAATGGGGCAACAGTTAAAAGATTAAAAAGCCCAGTGCTTCACTACATAATGCTTAATGAAGCCGACAGTGGGGACCAAACTAATGTGGGGCAAAATATAACATGGAAATTTTATACAGTTGACAAGTACAGCCTCCACACAGCAGGGTTAGTTTTAACATAGATATATCAAAAGCATAGCACAGATGTGAGTAAATAGTATGAAACAGATTTAAATTTCTGTTCTGATTTGCTGTATTTTACAATACTGTATTTTGTATCAATATACTACATTTTTAGCGACTGTTGCACATCCATCTGTTACAAATTCCCCCCTTTCCCGTGGGCCAGGTTCGAGGGTTTGTGCTCATGCTACTTGTGGCTTGTTTATAAATGTTAGGTGTTCAAAACAAAGATTATGGCCCAATCCCATTTCACTGCTCGCCCCTACCACTTAGCCCTACCCCTCCGTTTTGTGCATTCATGCCTAGGGGGTAGGGTGTCCTGATTCTTGTTGAGATAGAGGGATAGGGCGAAGTGTTGGGGCTACATGGCCCTCCAAACAGAGGCTTTTCAGAGACACTTCAAACAGCGTTATGGAGGAAAGAAAAAAAGGCTGGGCGAGTGATCAAAGAAACCCACATGTGAGAACTTTCTCTGTTAAAATTATGATAAACATTATATTATCATAGTTTAATGTTGTTTCAATTTATTATGGTCCTTTCATTCATAACAAACATCAAAGATCACTAGTAGTTTGCTGACGTCTCGGTAGCGAGCTAGCTTAACCTCCTGTTCCACCTTAAATGGTGCAGCGGTCACATTCTGGCACCTCAAGCATCAGAACTGCTGCACCGTTTAAGATGGAACAAAAAATTTCAAACAAGAAACTGGCCAATGGCTTCAGCTTCATATCACTGAGGTATTAGTGGTGGGCAATTGCTGCTGATGGAAGAAAACCTCGTATCTCCATTTTTGACGTAATTTAAAAATGTCTAGAAATATCCCAAAATTACTTGGAAAGACATCTGGTTCCATTGACTTACATTAAAAGTGAAGTATGCTTTTTCCCTCTCCTGTAAAGTTACTATTTTGGAGATACAAGGTTTTCTTCCGACAACAGCGAAATAATTGCCCCCCTCTTTGAAGGCGTATGATGCCCTAAATGTACCTAAAGCCCAGCAGTGAGGAGCTGAACTTTCCCCTCCTCTGCTGTCACTGCAGACGGGCAGGGTCGCCTACAGAGCAGCACCAGTAGCTGTTAATGAAGTGATGCTCTTTATTTGAGGGTTGTTTCATTTCACATGGGAAGATTTCAACCACTACCCCTTGTAACTCAGTTGCAAGGGGCAAAATGGCACTTGAAAACAAAGGGTAGGGGTAAACATAAGAAATGGGACTGGGCCCATGTTTTCATTTGTGTAGAGATGTGATCAATTTTGCTCAAACGCTTGAAATTATCAAGAAAAGAATAAATCTTATTACTTCTACTTCCCTACAACAGCAGTGTATATACCAATACAACGGCCGTAATACTGCACATTTCAGCAACTCATTCTACCGCTCTTGCATTTTCAGCTGCGTTCCTCCAGCTTGAAAACTGTGATGGATCAGCTGGAGAACAAATCATTAATTCAGCACGCACTCATAACATCCACATAGCATCTGAACCAGGCTGTGATGTGGGGCTTAGGCCGACTTTGCGCTTTCAAATCTGAACAAACTGATCCAAAAGGCCTGGTCTGTAATGAGCTCCTAATCACATGGAAAGGAAGCACGCATCATTTCACCTGAATATGGCAGTGGATTAACAAACCCTAAAACACGAGAACGTGATAAATCTCATTCTGATTCGCTGCCATGGTGGTAAACAAAAGCTGTAAGTTTTATATTCTTTTAAAATACCCTGTTAATGCTGGTGGGCTGGCTATTAGTATACTGTGAGTCCACTGAGAATGTCTGAAAAAAAACTTCTGGATGGGAACAATTTCTTCTCCAGAGCCAAACTTCTGACTGCCAGGAAAGCAGTGATCTTTAACTTAGCAGTTTCATTGTGTTTAATACAGGATCTGCTACCAGTACCAGCCTGAAAGAGGCCCAGGGCATTCTGCCTCTGGAAACTAACCCAGATAGACAATACTGTGTCCATTAGTCTGACCATGGGAAAATCTGAAGAAGGTACAAGGGTTTACGGAGCTGTACACTCTCAGAAATAAAGGTACTAAACTGTCACTGGAGCAGGACCCCTATTGTCACTGTTACAGTCAGACTGGAAAACTACACACGCTGCAGATTCATACTGGATTAAAATCTCTCCACAATTATTACAGTCAGACTGTAAAACTACACACACTGCAGATTCATACTGGATTAAAATCACTCCACAATTATTACCGTCAGACTGTAAAACTACACACACTGCAGATTCATACTGGATTAAAATCGCTCCACAATTATTACAGTCAGACTGTAAAACTACACACACTGCAGATTCATACTGGATTAAAATCGCTCCACAATTATTACAGTCAGACTGTAAAACTACACACACTGCAGATTCATACTGGATTAATATCACTCCACAATTATTACAGTCAGACTGTAAAACTACACACACTGCAGATTCATACTGGATTAAAATCGCTCCACAATTATTACAGTCAGACTGTAAAACTACACACACTGCAGATTCATACTGGATTAATATCACTCCACAATTATTACAGTCAGACTGTAAAACTACACACACTGCAGATTCATACTGGATTAAAATCGCTCCACAATTATTACAGTCAGACTGTAAAACTACACACACTGCAGATTCATACTGGATTAAAATCACTCCACAATTATTACAGTCAGACTGTAAAACTACACACACTGCAGATTCATACTGGATTAAAATCGCTCCACAATTATTACTGTCAGACTGTAAAACTACACACTGCAGATTCATACTGGATTAAAATCACTCCACAATTATTACCGTCAGACTGTAAAACTACACACTGTGGAGACCCCCTGGATTAAAATCACTCCACAATTATTACAGTCAGACTGTAAAACTACACGCTGCAGATTCATACTGGATTAAAATCACTCCACAATTATTACAGTCAGACTGTAAAACTACACGCTGCAGATTCATACTGGATTAAAATCGCTCCACAATTATTACAGTCAGACTGTAAAACTACACACTGTGGAGACCCCCTGGATTAAAATCACTCCACAATTATTACAGTCAGACTGTAAAACTACACGCTGCAGATTCATACTGGATTAAAATCACTCCACAATTATTACAGTCAGACTGTAAAACTACACGCTGCAGATTCATACTGGATTAAAATCACTCCACAATTATTACCGTCAGACTGTAAAACTACACGCTGCAGATTCATACTGGATTAAAATCACTCCACAATTATTACCGTCAGACTGTAAAACTACACACACTGCAGATTCATACTGGATTAAAATCACTCCACAATTATTACCGTCAGACTGTAAAACTACACACACTGCAGATTCATACTGGATTAAAATCACTCCACAATTATTACAGTCAGACTGTAAAACTACACACTGCAGATTCATACTGGATTAAAATCACTCCACAATTATTACAGTCAGACTGTAAAACTACACACACTGCAGATTCATACTGGATTAAAATCACTCCACAATTATTACAGTCAGACTGTAAAACTACACACACTGCAGATTCATACTGGATTAAAATCACTCCAAACTGACCATTGCAGGCTAATCCAGCTCAAAAAGGGCTTTTATCCATGATGTCCCATAGAGTCTAGAGTTTTCCCTACTGTAACACACTGTTTAGCTCATGTGCCCAAGCAGAGAAAATGTAAAGTAGTGCAGGGTGGGGTTGGGGGTCCCCAGGCATGGAGTGGGAATGTTCTGGTTTCTCATGTGTCAGCGGAACAGAGCTGATGCGGAGTGTGTGTGTGTTTTGAGAATGTAGAGCCTGCAGAGTTTGTGTTGTTGTTCTCCTTTGTGCTGATACATTAAAGAGAACGCAGGCCTGTGGGGAAAAGCTAGTTATGACTCGCATTTCTCTGCAGCGTTCAGCGCTCAGCGCTCCCCGGGACTACACTCTCCCGGAGTAACAAACGGCTTTGAAATTCAGATTCGAGAAGTTTCTCATTTTTCAGACACACACACAAATATGCACAAACACACACACAAATATGCACAAACACACAAATATTTTAATCCAGTATGAATCTGCAGTGTGTAGTTTTACAGTCTGACGGTAATAATTGTGGAGCGATTTTAATGTGAAATCGTGGCTATGACCTTTTACTCTGGGCTATTTGTGGTGAATTACATATACGCTTTACACTGTGCGGATTGACCAAAGAAATCCCAACAAATTACATTACATAACTCTCTCTAATATAAAGTGACAGCAGTGTAATAATAAAAAATAAGCCGCAAGAACTGCAACCTGTAGAACAGAGGTAGCTAACTTTTTGCAGCTTGCGGCTCACATGACTGACTTCGAAAGTTTCTGTGGCCCGCAAGAGATCCAGAGTGATCATTTCATGCGCACAGCAATTACAACACAATAATCAGTGTTGCGAATGGATTTTACCTGACAGTGTAATAATGCAAAATAATACACACAAATATTTTTAAGAATCCAATTTTTTTTCTGTTTGTAGACGTTTATGCATAACGGATGAATTGCCCACAATCGAAAAGAAACATTTTATATTTTATAGTGTAATGAAGTTAAATGAAGTTTAAAAAAAGGCTGCCCCCCTAGGAGTACCACCACAGCCCATAGACTGAAAACAACATCCCAGCCTTTTGAGTGAGGGTGTATAAGCCAATTGTTAACAACTGTAATCGCTACACCTTTAGAAATATCACCGCTCCAACACAGTAAAACACTCGCTCATTGATTTCTAAAGCAGTTCTGACACTCACCTGGGAATAGGCTGTGAAGTGGGGACCACGGGCATGAACTTTGGGCAGTTGGCCATCTGTTCCTGAACCTTTGTGCAAGATGAAATGTGTGACCTCATTTTGACCAGTGTGACCTGGAACAGGACGAGGAAGGTTAGACAGAGTGTAATTTGCTTTCCATCTTCAATGTGAGAATGCAATTTTCACCAGTTTTATGGCGTTGGCACAGGTTCCCAATCATGCCTATCTTGGAGCACCCGCACATTTTCCCTGCTCCTAACGCTCCTCATCCAAGTAATCAGCTGATGAAGCCCTTCCTGAGCGGAGCTGAGTGTGGTAGAGAAGGACAACACTACACTGTGCAGAACAGGGGTGCCCCAAGACCACAGCTGGGAACCTGTGGTGCACGGTGTGAGAGTGTTTAAGAGTGCTTTGATATTTTTTTTCCCCATGTTTTATGGTGAACGCGTACAGTAATGTGCAGGATTCTTAAGCACCAAGGCACATCTTGGCAACACATGCGCTTAAGCTTGAAAAAAACCCCATATATTTTAGAACAGATGCAAATAAACAAATACAGTAACAAGTAACAAGAATTTCTTATTTTCAGAAAAGTAAGTGATGTTTAATGAGCTAGTCTGAAGTGTGGCTCCAGATGCCTCCTGAAAGCCTCTAGCCACCTCATAGATTTGTTCAATTCCATCCCCATCACACTTAAAGCTTTGCTTTGTATGATTTTTCATCTAAATTTAAAGCAGCAGCATTACCAAGTCAGGAGAAAAAATACGGTGTGTGCGTGCGCTGCTGCGAGTAAAGCCTGAAACAATCATTCATAAGTCAGAGGCGTCGGTTCAGATTTTGCCGGAGTTTTTTGGACCACACTTCCTTACGGATTAACATCACACGACTCCAAAAAGAAAAGCCGACTCATTGTTTAGGTCTCAAATGGAAAAAAAATCTAAATATGATAGTAGGTAATTCACTCATATCTTCAGAAGACATATTCTTCAAGTTCTGACTGAGTTCTCTTTGCATGTAATTGCGTGTAATTACACATTTCCACCAGAGAGGTCTCCAAATCCCAAATCCCCAAATCTTGCTTAGTGCAGCTTTAATTTATTACACTGAAGTATTCATTAGCCAAATTAGGTGTTGGAACTACAGTTAACATCAGGTTGCCACGAGGAAAGGTTTGGTTAAACGAACATGCTGACTGTATTAATGAAATCTGTATTTCTTCAACTATGTGCGTAAATGCTTACGGTACAGAAAAATATAATTTTTATTGTAAAACTTTTGCACAGTACTGTATATATGTGTGTATAATTACTATGCGTGCATTACAGCAGGCTCCAGACTTTCTGTGTGTAAGCTGAAGCGGCTTTGTATTAATACCTTTATAGGGACCAAATGTAACCCACATGGGAAGCATGATATTGATATTCAAATGATACTGAAGGGAATTTTATCAGAAAACAAAGTGTCCAAAGCTGATCTTTTGTTTTCTGAGGTAAAGACTCTGAACACAGAGGCCTTCAGACAGGAGTACACATTTTAGCGGACTCGCGTGCACATGTTGGTGCAGACTCACTTTTTTGCTGCACCCTCGGCAGGGGGCTTTGTAAGAGGAGAGCTGCTTCTCCACACTGGAGGACTTGTCCACTTTCTTTGGGTCGAAAGGCATGCGGCACAGGGGACAGAGAGGGGACGTCACCTGCAGACAAGGCTGAAGACAGTCCCCGCAGAACCTACACACACACACACACACACACACACACACACACACACACACAAACACAAACACAAACACAAACACAAACATCAGTGCCACTGGGAGCTGAACAGGAATTCACATTCCTTCTGAATCATTTACATCGATCCATTTCAAAGACTTTCATTTTTAAAATATGAAGAAAACAGTCGTGAGACAAGTTCAGCCAGAAATAAAAGCTCAATCAATCCCCTCTGAGACATTTATATAATCCTAGTTCAAGGACATTTAAAAAAAAAAGAAAGACAACAAACTGAGGCCTAAACCATGTTCATAACAAAAACTACTATTTTCAATAAAGCGGTGGCTCACACTTCACACTAACGCTGCTCTTTGCCTTCATAAGCAACTGCCTGAACTGTGACACATAGGAAGGCCTGAGTTGCGAAGGCCTCATTTCACAAGAAAGCGCCATTGCGGTGCAAGTGTGACCACAAACTCACAACATCAGTTTTTAAACGTTATTTCTGTGAGCGATCTTGCAGGGCAATTTCACCATTGTTCACAACGTCTGTATAAGTAACTAAACGAAGACACTGAGTGGTTTGACATGAAATCCTCATTTCTAAAGAAACTCAAGTAAGAACTGTTCACAACGGTGGTGATAGAAATCAGACACCAGGCTTCAAAAAGCCCCATCAAAGAAAGTTATTACACTAAATGGTTATGACTATGCTGCTTGATGCCTGAGACACGGAGAAGGTTTTTTGGCTTAAAACGTATTTTTAAAACCCATGCAGGGCACCGAAAAGCAAAACAGTCAAGACCTCCAAAGAGATCAGTTTTGGATTTACAGTTTTGGATGCTTTTCAGATTCTGACTCATCCCAAAAGTACTGGATGCAGCTCCATCACTCTACAGAACACAGTTCAACTGCTCCACAGCCCAATGCTGGGGGCTTTATACCTCTCTAGCCCATGCTTGGCACTGGACATGGTGACTTTAGAGTCCTAAAACATGCGGCTGCTACAAAGCATCTCATTCTATTGGTCATTGCTTTCCTATGGAGATTATAAAAGCTTCCTTTATTGCCTTTATATGACTTCCACTCAAAACAGCCTTCAAGCACATGTTATTTATTTTTTGGCATCAGGAAAAACAGAGAAAACATATTTAACAGAAAATTACACACATGCCTCAACACCTCATATAACAGCAATTTTTTGAATATATTATACATTTATAAATTTGGCATGTCCACAATTTGCCTTCATTACAGGTTCCTTTCATTTTAAGAGATGTTCAACTGTTCAAAGAAACCTGCAGGGATATTTTTTCACACCTCCAAAGTTCAGCCTTAGAAGCCGGTTCCTTTTCTGCTTCTTACAATCCAAATAATCCCAATTAAAAATTCATCAGTCCATAAAATCTGACTCAACAGATCTCAGATGTCCAGTTCGGTGTTCTAGAGCAAAGATACTTCTCTGGAGTCTCTTTCCTTTTGTCAGTGAGGTTCTTCTTGATCCGCTACACATCCTTTCAGACCCACAGCACTGAGTCATCTTCTCACAGTGGAAGGATGGACAGAAGCACCTGTGTTTTCAGATCTGAAGCAGCTTGATTTTCTCCTCTCTCTCTCAAAGATCAAAGCTTTATGTGCTGCTTATCTGATGGGAGTAGTTTTGGTGTCTTCCAGGTGGTTGTTAGGAATTAAATGGCTAGGAGTTAAAGTTTAATCATTTTTTAATATCAATAAACCAGATCCTCTCTACAGGCATACAGTGAGGAAAATAAGTATTTGAACACCCTGCGACTTTGCAAGTTCTCCCACTTAGAAATCATGGAGGGGTCTGAAATTTTCACCTCCATGATTTCTAAGTGGGAGAACTTGCAAAGTCGCAGGGTGTTCAAATACTTATTTTCCTCACTGTATATACAAATATATATAAAAATAAATACAACAGTCTGTGATAATATCTATAATCTGAGATGAGAGATGCAGTGCAATAATATGCAAGTAGATCATCTTATATCCTCAGAAATATCTCCTGAAAAATTCTACCTTTTTGTCTCTGACTTCTGCACAGAACTGCTGCACAAAAAATCTCATTTTTTTTGAGTTGGTCATCAAAAGTGAGATCAAACAAAGCAAGTTCTTTATGTAGCTTTTCCACTCCAGGGAGTGCAGTTGTGAACTTCAGTGTCCTTCAAAGTTTTCACAGATGCATGGAGCACTTTGCAGATTTTTGCAGACACAGGGGAGCAACACTCTTTGCTGCTATGACTGACAAGTTTGTGCGGCTGAGCCACAAAACAACTTCACGAGAGCACGGAGCACTCGGCCAAGGCCCTCCATGTCGGCATGACTCAGCGCGAGGGCAGCGGGATAGAGCGCGCAGGCCGGCCGCCCCATCCCTCTCTGACGGATGAGCCTGGGGTTTATGGGACTGCTAAAGCCGTGAATCATTCTGGGGTTTTCCACAGGCCCAGCGTTGCGTTTTATAGGCTTGTCGACTCCAGGGCTGGCACAAGACGCAGGCTGCTCCATCACTGTCTATGGAAAATATATGTATGCAGCAGCCAGTGAAAGAGAGGGAGATAGGAGAGGCAAGAAGGGAGAGAAAGAAGGGGGCATGACAAAGAGAATAAGAAAGAGACAGAATGTGTGAAACAAGAAGAGAACATGTGCAAGTAGCTACAGGGTTCATGCTCAGAAAGCGAAAGAATTTATATGTTGCAGGCTCTACCACAGCTCAAGGAGACAGCCAGAACACGGCATGCATACTGCTCTTTGTAGGAACCTGCGAGGTTAAATGTAGTCATGCAAAAAAATGAAGCTGAAGAAAAACCATGGCTGAAATGATTCATTTCTAGATGATACGGCTCATTTGCCGCTTTTGTTATCTGGAGGTTTTCACACTGTGCCTTTTCACTGTGTATTGTCTGTTAAGTATTAGTGGGCCTAAACATTAATGACGTGCACAGGCACTCATGTACGTGGTTAAGCGTTTAAGGCGGCAGTATTCCAATACTGAAAACACTTCATTACGTTTCATCATGGTAAGACTGAGAAAATATCCAGGCCAGCAATTCAGTGAAAAGTCAGGTTTTTGCTCATATTTGCAAGCGAGTATGGTGAATATCAGCATGTCGCACGGCTGAGGTACCACAGCTGTATCGCAAACTGGGGTAGCTACTCCGGCGGACATCAGCTAGGTCCAGAAACATACACATGGACATACTGTCTAAGCCGCTTATCCTTCTGGGTCACAGGGGGTGCTGGAGCCCATTCCAGGGGTCACTGGGCGGAAGGCAGGACATGCCCTGGACAGGTGGGCAGACACACAGACATATACACACACAATCACACCCAGGGGCAATTAAGTGCGTTCAATTTGCCTGACTGTATGTCTTTAGACTGTGGGAGGAAACCCACACAGACAAGGGGGTTGAGGGGGCATGAAAAGACCCTGGTCGCCCAGCCTGGGAATTGAACCCAGGTCCTTCTTGCATGTTGGCTCTGCATCTGAAGAGTCAGCTGCCATTACTCACCCACCATGAAAACCTCCGATTTCCCTCAGCGATTGAATAAAAGCACTCATACCAGTTCATCAACTCTCTCCCAAGTGGAGCAACCATTTAAGCCCTGGCCATGATGTTGGGAGACTGCATGTTCAATCCCCAGCGATGCCACAGCCAACAGTGGACAACTCCCAGTCACCTCCATAATGCAGTGAGGTGCTGTTACGACCTCTGTTCGAAATAGTCTTCGAGTTTGTCTGTGGCCATTTTGTGTGCTTTCCCTCTCGTATATTCTTATATGCGCACGGAAGTGATTGGCCACTTGGTGGCACCCTCCTAAATAAAGAGGTCACTGAGCCATTCCCTGGAGAGATGTTCGGGGTTCTCTCCCCTCTGACGTGACCTGGGGGAACACCTGTCCGGACTGGCAACTAGCTGTCGAAATAGGTCTGTGACACCATGAGGCTCACCTTCTTTAACTGTTCTTTCTATCCAGCAATTACTACTACTACTACTACTACTACTACTACTACTACTACTACTACTACTACTACTAGCAGTAGTAGTAATATTTTCATTATTTTACTAAAACCAACTCCTGTTTTAAGCTACATTCACATCACAAGCTTCAAATCCGATGTTTTGCTCAAGTCCGATCTCTCTGACGGGATGGATCAGTGATTCAAATCTGTCATTAATGTGAGCAAGCCAGCTTCCTGAAATGACCCACATGAGCTCCTCCTACTCAGTGAGGTCACGTGACTGAATCACTGCATCATCAGCACAAACTAACGAGCAGAACAAGCTTCGCTGAGAAGATCCTTAACTCTGATCAGCTCTCGGCTTCGTTATTAGAGCCAGACGAAGGAGAAAAAGGTGAGATGAGCTGCTTTTCCACCGTTTACAGGCTTTAACTTCTGTTCGGCGCCGTTGCCATGGTAACGCTGAATGATGGCGCATGCGCAGTGGGAATAAGCTCATGAATTCTGATCCGAGCGTCACATTAAGGTCGCCTGGCCGCAGATCGGACACGTATCCGATGTAGGACCACATATGAAAGTGGCTCAGGTCAGATTTGAAAAGATCAGATTTGCATCCACACAGAGCAGAAAACATCAGATCTGAGTCACATTAAGGCAAAAAAACCTGATTTGTGCCACTTCAGCCAGGTAATGTGAATGTAGCCTTAATGTAAGGAGTTGAAAAGCCATTGTTTATTTTTAGTTTAGTTAGCTTTGTGATTATTAGTCGTTTTGTTGATCATGTTGGTGTACGCTCGTCCCAAAGCCAACGTCCCAACTTGTGATAGAGCCTTTGAAGAAAATAACCCTGCAGTTTTCCGGTTGCAGTGGTGTCCGGATCCTAACAGACATGTTCTCCTCCCAGCGCGTTAAACTGCCACAGGATGTTGTGCTAATGCTTTTTCTGCCCAATGCTTTGTGTGTATTGGAGAATGCATGTGCTAGTTCCCATCCTACCAACATGGTGGCATTGTGTGATGGGGAGATATTTCTTGCCAGTTCTCACCTGCTGGTTATAAGTCCCAAAATGCATTTCAGTTACGCTGTCACATCTGCCGCCTGCCATTCTCCTCCCCGCCACTGGAGGTCGCCATCACCGGAATTTTAGATGGTCTCGACCTTATTTTTGGCCATCTTGTGTGTATATATACCCTGCTTTTGCACATATTCTCTGCAGTCTTGTTCGGGCCACCTGCAGTTCTGAGCGTTTGTATTTCTGATTTGGTTTTTCTGGTATTTTGACTTTTACTTGGTTTGTTCTTGACTAGCCTTTTGGATTTGTCCTCCTTGGATTTGTTTGTTATTTGTGGCCTGCTTTTCTGGATTTCTGACCCTCAGCTTGTTGTTATCTTCTCTGAACCTGGTATTAAACTTGCACTTGAGTCCTTACCCTCGTGTGAAGCACTTCATGACATATGCTACGAGCAAGCTGATATTGTGCATTGATCTGACCGGGAAGCAGGTCTACAGCTACACTAACACTACTTTTTAACCACACCAGCTACTCAAGTGTAAGGCTACTTAATGCAAACCTGCAAGGTTCGTCTAAAGTATGCTGGTGAGGTTGCCAGTTTTATGGTGTCAATTAAATGCGCAACAGTCTTAGCTTGCACATAGCAATATTTGGGGGTGGGTGGGGCTGATGGTGGAAATGCATATAGAACGATGTCTGTTCAGCACAGGGTGTGATGACGGCTGAAATGTAAAGTGTAAATGATCTACATGTAAAAGCTTGTAAAATACATGTTCAAACTCAACCTAGAGAGCTGAGGAAGTCCGAAGATGCCAAGTCAAAAAATTCCAGTCAGGCCATTTTGTATTGAACATAATGATTCAAACACCAAGTCCATTACTCGCCTCCGGCATGCTAATGACCCAAGACCAAGAGTTCAGCTAAAACCTACAATCAATTTCACACCAACGCGGCCTACAAGGCCACAGAAGGGCAATGATTACAGAGTGCTCAGGATCTGTCCCCAAGTGATCATGAAAGTGAATCGTAATTGTAACGGGAATTTATAGGCTGGTTGGAAAGACATCTTGAAGGTTATTTCTGTCTTCTGTCTCTCTTTTCCTCCCTCTCCCTCTCTCTCTCTTTCTCTCTCTCATATGCTTTGAACAGCCTCTGTTCAGATACTTCAATCAGAGTCATTGTCACTCTTCACATGGCTCTTTGAGTCAAACACAAATCTATAAAGAAGAAGAGATGAGGGCAGAGATTAGCAATACAATACAATACAATTTCCTACGGCAGACAGAGACGCTACACAGGGGAGGAACACATCTGAATGTGCTCAACACAACAAACTTAGGAGTAGTAACTTCTAATAATAATAATTAATTACATGGTTGTTTCACATCGGACCTGGGGCCAAATTTACAAAAGCCTTCTTAAGAACTTGCCAAGGTTGTTAAGACATGAAGTTCATAAGAATGTTCTTAAAAGAAGTTCTTAGATGTTCTCAAATACTCTCTTACGACAATCTTCACTGTTTTCTTATGAAGGCCATGTTGTATTTTACCATGTACCATAAACAACACGACATACAGTTGGAATTTGTATGAGAATTCTACCCCCGGTGGCGCTGCGGCCTTCGAGACGGCGAATTCTACCCCCGGTGGCGCTGCGGCCTTCGAGACGGCGAATTCTACCCCCGGTGGCGCTGCGGCCTTCGAGACGGCGAATTCTACCCCCGGTGGCGCTGCGGCCTTCGAGACGGCGAATTCTACCCCCGGTGGCGCTGCGGCCTTCGAGACGGCGAATTCTACCCCCGGTGACGCTGCGGCCTTCGAGACGGCGAATTCTACCCCCGGTGACGCTGCGGCCTTCGAGACGGCGAATTCTACCCCCGGTGGCGCTGCGGCCTTCGAGACGGCGAATTCTACCCCCGGTGACGCTGCGGCCTTCGAGACGGCGAATTCTACCCCCGGTGACGCTGCGGCCTTCGAGACGGCGAATTCTACCCCCGGTGACGCTGCGGCCTTCGAGACGGCGAATTCTACCCCCGGTGGCGCTGCGGCCTTCGAGACAGCGAATTCTACCCCCTGGTGACGCTGCGGCCTTCGAGACAGCGAATTCTACCCCCGGTGACGCTGCGGCCTTCGAGACGGCGAATTCTACCCCCGGTGACGCTGCGGCCTTCGAGACGGCAAATTCTACCCCCAGTGACGCTGCAGCCTTAGAGATCGTGAATTCAGTCCCTGGTGATGCTACAGCCATCCGTGTAACAACACACACGTTTAAGACAACTTTTTCTCTTAAGACACTTCTGTGAATCCGGTTGCACTTCTGCAGAAACAAGACCAGAACAGCTGCTCGAGAAACAGCGACCACTAACCACACTACAACTGCACTGTATTTGGAGCCACATAAAATGCCAAAGCAATGTTTACCAGCAAAGGTTTAAAAAAAAAAAAAAAAAAAAAAGCAACTTTGTCACATGCTGCACCTCCTTGGTCAATTTATTGACCAGCTGCTAAGCTCTGGTACGTCATGTATTTAGATAGAAATCCAGTTGTTGAGAGATTCATCAGATTCATCAGATGATCAGATTACCGAAGTGCTTATAAACACTATAAACAAGTTAATACAATAATCTGATTTGCAGTTATTGGATTATTATGTGCATGTAAACATACTCAATGATAGATTTATATTCGTCCTTCTCTTTTTGGCCTCGGGTTGATTAAAATAAAATATACTGCAAAGCCCAATAACTTCCAGCAAGGCTAATCATTAGGGTGAACAGCCAAGACCACTTAACTAGCCCGGAAAGAGTCCTTAGTGGTGGGGAAAGTCTCTCACTGCAGCTATGGTGCATCACACAGGAGGCCGGCTCGGGAAGCCTTGAAGGATGAAGATGTCTTTCATCATGAAGGGTTATCATTTTCCTGCAGCCGAACACCACCAGTCCAGGCAGCCTCATACCTGCAATGCAGCGTTACCCAAGCGGCCGGCCTGAAAGGCCTCGTAGCTGCGGTGTAGTGCTGCTCATGCAGCCGAACACTACTGGTCCAGGCAGCCCCACAGCTTCAACCAAACAGTCAGCCCAGGCTGCGATGTCACACTGATCTAGCCCCCAGTCCAGAGAGCCCTGTAACCACAATGCAGCGTCTCTCAGGCAGCTGGTCCAGGCTGCATAATAACTGTCAACGTACTTACAGCGGAACGCACACACACCCACACACACCCACCCCACACCTGCAATCTTCCGATGGTCAGGCCCCGATGGTCAGGCCTCTTTGTGGTTGCTTTTTTTATAAGAAGCTGCTTGTTTACATCACATCCCATCTTTCTATACTACATCATTCGCGCCGCTGTATGTAAACTTATATTCAGAGCTGGCGATTGATGCTCATTCTGAATCATTAAGAACGTTTGCACAAAATTAATCACTTGCTCTGATCGGATTTCAAAACCTAGGTTTCCCATAGCACCTGAACACCACGCCACCTTCTTGCACTGTCCAGCAAAGGGCTTCTGCTGTCCTGCCACTGATCCGGTCCACCCACTGACAGTAGAGATTAAGCACACATGCACAGTCCTCAAACAGCTCAATCCTGTCACAGAGCTGGTCCAAAAAACAAAACAAAAACAAACATGCCATCACTTCCTGAGGCCTTGAGAGGAAAAACTGACAGGCAAAAACATCACTCATCTAAATTTCACAAGAGCCTTCTGAAGGGAGGATTTCTCAGCGAAGTCAGAGAGAGAAGTGGCGGGACAGAAATAGACTGTCTACAGTGTCACTCAAACGCAGTCTAAAAAATGACTTAATTTAAAAGTCAGCACAGTATAATCAAGTGCGACTTGCACTACCTGGCCAAAAGTTTGTGGACTATCACACCCATGAGTTTGTTGAACATAACATTCCACAAGCAAGGACATTTATATGGAGTTGCCCCCTCTTTGCAGTCATAACTGACTTGCAATCGACATTCATATTCATCCCAAAGGTGTTCAGTGGGGTTAAGGTCAGGGCTCCACACCGAACCATGTCTTTATGGAGCTTGCTTTGATCACAGGGGCTCAGTCATGCTGGAAGAAGAAAAGGGTCTTTCCCAAACTGCTGCCACAAAGATGGAAGCAAATAATTATCGAAAAATGTCTTTGCTGTAGCATTAATATTAGCCTTCACTGGTTCGATCCCTGCTGATGCTACAGTCAAAAGATTTGGTGGTGCTTCACAGGTCTCGGAGGAAGCCTTTGCTCTCCTTGCACTGGTGGAATCGTGTGACTGAGGGAGTCCAAACAAGTGGTCCATATTGGATATGACTAAATTTGGAAGAAAAAAAAAAAGCCCTTTACTGGAAATAAGGGGCCAAAACTCTGAAAAACAGCCCTAGACCATTATCCCTCCTCCACCAAACTTTACTGCTGACACTATGCAATTCAGTAGGTAGTGTTCTCCTGGCATCCACTAAACCTAGATTCATTCATCAGACTCACAATATTAAAGCACGATTCATCCCTCCAGAGGACGTTTTTCCACTGTTCCAGAGTCCAGTGGTGGCGCCTTTTACACCACTCTAGCCAACGCTTGGCATTTCGTATAGTGATCTTAGGCTTGTGTGTAGCTGCGCATGAAGCACCAGACACTCAACTCATGCTGATGTTGCTTCCAGAGGCAGTTTGGAACTGTGATGCAACAGAGCCTCCCCACTCTGTGAGTCTATGTGGTCTACCACTTCACTGTTGCTCCAAGATGCTTATATTTCACAATAATAGCACTTACAGTTGTCTGAGGCAGATCTAACACGGCAGAAACTTCATGTACTGAATTGGCAAAGGTGGTATCCTACAACAGTACCACGTTAGTCACTGAGCTCTCGACCAGTTCTGCTGACAATGGCTTTGTCCTTGATGCTGCCCACAGGACGCTGTTGGCTGGACATTTTTGGATGGTGGACTGTTCTCAGTCCAGCAGCAACACTGAGGTGTTTAAAAACTCCAGCAGCACTGCTGTGTCTTATCCACTCAGGTACACACACACACACACCACCACGTCAGTGTTACTGCAGTGCTGAGAATGATCCACCACCCAAATAGTACCTGCTCTGTGAGGGTCCATGGGGGTCCTGACCACTGAAGAACAGGGTAACAGAGTATCAGAGAAACAGATGGACTACAGTCTGTAACTGTAGAACTACAGAGTGCAGCTATACAGTAAGTGGAGCTGATAAAATGGACAACGAGCGTAGAAACAAGGAGGTGGATATAATGTTACACCTGATTGGTGTATTATCCACAGGCAGAGACGTGCACAGACAAAATCACCTCAGCGAGACTGAGGAGTAAGATGATGTAACAGCGTGATGAGGTTGGGTGAGGATGACATGCATGTCCTAGCGCTACCTTCATCTCCTTGGATTTCCCAGCCGCTCTGGCCTGCAGTGGTCACTTTCAACGTGCAGAAAGCCTCAAATCAATTCTAAACATCAGCATCTGGCTCCCCCCCGTGCCCCGCCGTACCAGATAAACGAGCATTCGTTTATGTTCGGTGATGATTCTAAATGAGGCTCAATTGATGTGCTGATGATCAATTTAGCGCCTACCCAGCTTTCATCTTAGGCATACGTGCAGATGGAGAATGGTTTTTAAAACCGTGCCAAAACACAATCCGGGGAAAAGCGCCCCGTCTCCCTTTCTCTATGAGCGAAGCAAAATTGCTTTGACTTTAACCAAATTAAACAGGCCACGATCAGCCGAGCAGAAGCGAGTGGCGTTTTGTTCAACAGGACAAAGGCAATGATAAATGGGTTTCCTCCGTAAACAGCATTGTTTGGGTCTGTCTGTCTGTCTGAACATCACTGCAAATGCTTGCTTAGCCAATTTCTGCCATGCCCGTAGCCTCTCCTCCATCATCGGCTCCCTCCCTCTCTCGCCCCATCCCTTCTCCCCCTCTCTCGGTCTCTCCCTCTCTCTACATAACAGGATTCATGCTTTGCCATCTCATTTTGCTGCGGTGAATAATTCAGTAGGCTGATGCGGAGTTGCTTACTGTACGTGATACTGAAGCAGGAGCACTCAAGAGACGTATTCTACCCCTCACCAAGGAACATAGCACCCGGTCCCTGGCCGAAAATTGCTCTTCTACTCTTCTAATGACATAAAATGAGCAAACATGCTGTGGAAAAAGAAAAAAGAAAAGAGAGAAAAAAAAAAAAAAAGGGGCCCAGGAAGGAGTGGGAGGGCTCAACGGAGGCTGAAAATAGCTGAGTGCCGCTTTCAAATGGACAAAATTAGAACAAAAAAGGGACACGAAGAATCATCGTCTGGCACGATTTCACACCATAAAAGCAACCTCAAATAAATCCTTCGGTTTAAACACACGACGTAACTCGTGCTCCGTCTAATTGTTAAAGTATTAAAGTATTAAGCTCACAAAAAAAGTCAAGCCAAGCAGGATTTATTTTTAAAAAGGTCTGATATTCTACACTGTTGTGTATTTTACTTATTCCCCAAGCTCTATTTATGATGTTTGTGCATGTCCTTGTCAAAGGAGGTTAGATTTAAGATAATCCACATACAAGGAAGGAAGAAGCGAACGGGAGTTTCCAAAAGTGGAGTTCCGAAACTGATCAAAAGCTGCAGAGAAAATGGGGCTCCTAACAACCACCTGGAAGACCTGGAAGACACCACAACTGCCCCAATCAGACAAGCAGCACCAAAAGCTTCCATCTTTGAGAGAGAGGAGAAGATCAAGCTGCTTCAGATCTGAAAACATCCACAGGTGTTTCTGTCCATCCTTCCACTGTGAGAAGACCACTCAGCGCTGTGGGTCTGAAAGGATGTGGAGCTGATCAAGAAGAACCTCACTGAGAAAAGGAGACGGACACATCAAACAAAGAAGCTGAACAGTGGACTGACCACCCCAAAGGTGGACACACTGTTTTCTGCGTCTTCCCTGACGCTGCAAAATGAATAACTTCTACTTAATGGACGTACATAATTAAATCACAGCTAATACGATACATCAATGATCACATCATAATGAAGCTGTAAACGTAGGAGGAGCCCAATCACTCAGCACCCGTCTAATCAGGAGAAACTGAAACACCTGTCGTTCAGTGTGTGAGAGAGTGGGCACCGAGCCAACTTTCTCCAGAGCTGAACAGGTGAGAGAGAGAGAGAGAGAGAGAGAGAGAGAGAGAGAGAGAGAGAGAGAGAGAGAGAGAGAGAGAGAGAGAGAGAGAGAAAATGGAGAGAAAAAATGAGAAATAAGGAGACAAAGAAGAGAAACAGAAGAGATGAGAAAACAAGACAGCAAAGAACGACAGAGAACAGAAGAGAAGGGCAAGAGAACAGTAGAGAAGAGAAGAACAGTAGAGAAGAACAGTAGAGAAGAGAAGAACAGTACAGTAGAGAAGAACAGTAGAGAAGAGAAGAACAGTAGAGAAGTGAAGAAAAGCTCTTCTTCAGGAACTGTAGAGACTGTTCTTCAGAGCAGAAACTGAGATGAGGAGAAATGAGAAAACAAGACAGCAAAGAATGGCAGAGAAGAGCAGAGCAGAGAACAGAAGAGAAGACAAGGCAAGACAAGTGAAGAGAACAGCAGAGAAGAGACAAGACAGGTGAAGAGAAGAGCACAGAAAAGAAGAGCAGAGAACAGCAGAGAAGAGCACAGAAGAGAAGAGAAGAGAAGAGAACAGCAGAGAAGAGAACAGCAGAGAAAAGACAAGACAGGTGAAGAGAACAGCAGAGAAGAGCACAGCAGAGAAGAGCAGAGCAGAGAAGAGCAAAGACAAGACAGGTGAAGAGAACAGCAGAGAAGAGCACAGCAGAGAAGAGCAGAGCAGAGAAGAGCAAAGACAAGACAGGTGAAGAGAACAGCAGAGAAGAGCACAGCAGAGAAGAGCAAAGACAAGACAGGTGAAGAGAACAGCAGAGAAGAGCAGAGCAGAGAAGAGCAAAGACAAGACAGGTGAAGAGAAGAGCAGAGAAGAGCAAAGAAGAGCAGAGCAGAGGAGAGAAGAGACAAGACAGGTGAAGAGGACAGCAGAGAAGAGAAGAGCAGAGAAGAGAACAGCAGAGAAGAGGCTCTTCTTCAGGAACTGTAGACAGTGCTCTTCAGAACAGAAGCTGAGATGAAGGGAGATGAGGAGCGATGAAGGCTGCAGTAAAGCTGCTCCTCTGTGCAGACGGGTGTCTGAGAGAGGAGTTAGCGCAGGAGATGATAAGGACATCTCTGAGCTCCACTCTGCTCTTAAATCTTCTGGAGAACAGTCGGCCGTTTTCAGACGTAATTGGATCCTTTATCTGGGTCAGTGCTTTAAAGCAGTATCAGCACCGAGGCTGTGAGGTTCCTCACTAATTCACTCCACTCTCCTCCACTGGGGCTACAGAGCATCTGTTATTCCACAGGATAAACCTGTTTATACTCCTAACACCAGGAAAAATGACTAAAGAAGAAAATGAGAAAGACATAGAAAGAGTATATAAACAGAGAAAATGAAAGAAATACAGAAGAGACAGAACAAAGAGAGAAAGAAGAACACAAGAAAGGGGATCGAAAATAAAGACAGGGGTAGAAGAGAACAAAAAGAGGTAAAGAAAACAATAGGTAGAAAAAGAGGATGGGAGATAGTAAGAGATTTAAAAAGAAAGATAAAAGAAAAAGAGAGAGAAGGAAAGAGAGAGACAAAGAGAGAGAGAAGGAAAGAGAAAGAGAGGAGGAGAGAGAGAATGA